>NC_056744.1:1555191183-1555313683 GCF_019279795.1 Protopterus annectens
ACTCAAGTACGGACAGTGTTCGCCCTCACAGAGGGGTTCCCAGTGAGTGTGGGTGTACATCAGGGTTCAGCTCTGAGCCCACTGCTGTTCATACTGGTGATGGACTACATTAGCAAACAAGTTGGAGGGGACAGATCAACAAAGTTACTATATGCAAACGATGTGGCAGTGCAGGCAGACTCTGAGCTAGAACTTCAGCAAAGGATAGGAGAATGAAATGCAAATCTGAAGGCACATGGGATGAAACTAAGCACAGATAAGACAGTGGTAATGGCAGCAAATTGGGGAAATCAGAAGAAGCTGAGAATAGAGATTGAAGGGAAGATAGTGGAACAGGTAAACAGCTTCATGTATCTGGGAGGGGTAGTTGAGGAGAAGGGTAGTCTGAATGAAGAGGTCAAAGCTAGAATCAGAGTGGGTGCAGCCAACTGGCATAGAGTGTCAGGTGTAGTCTATGCAGAAGAATGCCAAAGAAGCTGAAAAGTAAGGCGTACAAGACGGTGGTGCGACCAGTGCTACTGTATGGTACAGAAACCTGGTCAGTAAAGGCAGAGCCAGTTGAAGAAGCTAGAGGTGATGGAAATGAAGTGCCTGAGAAAGGTGATAGGATGCGCGCTGTGGGACAGACGAAGAAATGAGGACATAAAAGCAGAAGCCAAAGTAGCTACAATTGCAGGAAAATATCAAAGAGAGCAGATTATGGTGGTTTGGGCACACGTGTAGAAAAGCAGAAGACAATCTGGTGAGGAAGATTTGGGACAGGCAGGAAGAAGGTAAGAGGAAGTGCGGACGTCCAGCAAAGAGGTGGATAGATTGTGTGAAAGAAGATCTGTGACAGTCAGGCATGAGTGTTGAAGAAGGCAGGAGTGTGGCACTAAATCAAGAGAGTTGGCAATAGTTAACATGATATCCCAACCCCATGTAGAAAAATGGGAAAAAATGGGGGATGATAATGATGATGAAAATAAATAAAATTTTAAGACTAAATATGTTCAATATTTTAAAGCATCTTTTGAATCTAGCTGAAGGAAAGCTGCAATGAGTACCTCTTTGGTGTTTTCTTTTAGTATACCAAAAGCAATACTATAAAGACAGAATTTCTTCAACCACTGCTATTTCTAATTGCCTTGGAGTACCACTGATGCTGTGGAAAAATGGATGACATAATGAATGATTCTCCTGATTCCAAAACAAGATGGTGGCTAAGCTTAAGCTCTGTGAAGAAGTTCAGAATTCGCAAGGGACGGCTTGCACCTGTCACCCCTGGGATTCCGGATATTGGCTAAGGCTCTTGCCACCCCCATAGTGCCTTTTTTAGGCAAGGCTCAAATTCTAAACCTACCACCCTAGAAAACAAAAATGGGAAGAAATTGAGGGTAATGCTGCTCAATGCCAGAAGTCTAAATCTCAAAATGCACGCACTCGAGGCCCTTCTCAGTATGGAGAACATCGATGTCTGTGCTGTAACTGAAACCTGGTTCAAGGCTCCTGAGAGCACCCCGGCACTATTAGGTTTTACCTCATATCATGCGTTCCGGCCCCAAAACCCGGACCACTCCACAAAAGGAGGGCGTGTATCCATATTCATAAAGGATACTCACACCTCCAGGTTGGTGGCAACGCATGAAGCTTCGGAAACCATCCAGGTGCAACTAACAATAGGCAAAACTGCTCTACAAATTGTAGCATGCTACAGGCCACCCTCTCAAACTCAGGAACCCCACACAGCCTTCCTGAAGACACTGGAGGGTATAAATGTATCTCCAAACACCATCATATTAGGTGACTTCAACTACCCGAATATAGACTGGGAACATTACTCAAGCCCTAACTTTCTAGCCCAACGGTTCCTGGAGTTCATAAATTCAAATGCCATGGAACAGCTAGTCACTGTTCCCACGAGAGGAGAAAATATACTAGATCTCATTGTCACAAACATGGGGACAAAATGCTCCACACGGAAGTATATCCCTCATTGGTGAGATCTGATCATAAACTAATCTCACTGGAAATCCACATCCCCCCACCCCAAACAAAAAGACCATAGTGAAGAACTTCTCTAAAGCAAACTTCACACTACTCAAGACTGGTGTGGTATCCTTCAAGGCCCCTGAGTCAGAGGAAACCACAACCCAAGCTGCGGAAGCCCTTACAAATGCCTTCTATGAACACCTCCAGGACTGCATGGATCAGGCAATCCCAAATAAAACCAAGACTCTTTCCACAAAGGGCAAACGTCCAGTCTGGTGGACCCCAGCCATTAACAAACTTTACAATAAGAGGAGAAAGCTATTACATGATAGAACAAAATCCATAAAAGGGAAGTCACCCCTGATCATTATTAGTAAAAATTACGAGCACTCATAAAATCAACTAAGGCCAATTTTGAGAGAAAAATTGCCATGGATTCAAAGGACAATCATAAGGCCTTTTTCAGCTATGTTAGGAACCTGGGTGGAAACTCACAGATATGCTCAGAATTAGTCCAAAATGATACAAAAATCACTGAACCCACAGACATTGCCAACATACTGGCAGACAGGTTCAGTGCAAACTTCACCCCTCTCCCCTAAAGGAGAGATAACTATCCCAGCCGAGTGTAGCCTCCCGGACATCTCAAATGCGCAGGTGAAAGCTGCTCTCTCTAAAGCTAAAAACACAGCATCAATGGGACCGGATGGTGTCCCCGGCTGTGTGCTACACGAGCTAAATGAGGAATTAAACCCGCACATAAGGCAGCTGTTTAATCTCAGCCTTACCACAGGATACGTGCCCAAGGAGTGGCGTGCGGCAACTGTGGTCCCACTCCACAAAGGTGGCGCCTCTACGGACCCTGGTAATTACCGCCCATAAGCTTAACAAGTCTAGTCTGCAAAGCTATGGAGAGGATCATAATGGAGCTCATAAACAAAGATATAGGGGACTTGCAGACATTGGACCCGACCCAGTTTGGCTTTGTCAAGGGAAGATCATGCCTTTTGAACTTGGTCGACTTCTTGAAATAGTCACCAAGGCCATTGATGAGGAAAGGCAGTCCATACAGCCTACCTTGACCTTGCAAAGGCTTCGACACAATACCCCACTCGGGTATTGTAGAAAAACTTACCAGCTTAAATGTAAACCCATATGTCACAAGATGGGTTGCAAACTGGCTTAAGGACAGAACCCACAGGGTTAGAGTTGCTGGCGCTGTGTCAGACTCCAAGCCGGTCACAAGTGGTGTCCCACAGGGCTCGGTCCTTGGCCCCTATTGTTTGGCATCTACTTCTCAGAAGTACAGGCCAACATGGGAGGACTTTGGCTGACAAAGTTTGCAGATGACTGCAAACTGGGCCATAGTGGAAAGTGCATCGGACACTGATATCCTTCAGAAGGGACTCACGGAAACAGATAGCTGGTGCCAGAGCCATGGCCTGAAGTTAAACGCCAAAAATGTATAGTCATACCCTTCGGGAAAAACAAGGTAACCCCAAGCTACCATATAGGTGGCAATCCACTAAGCACAGAAGAGGTTATCAGGGACCTGGGGACCCAGGTTGACAGTGGCCTTTCTTTTGACACTCACATTGCTAAAGTGGTTAGAAAGACCTTCTACATTGCCCACCTGATCATGAAGGGATTCACATCCAGATCTAGTGAGGTCATTGTTCCCTGTACTCTTCACTTATCAGACCAATGATCGAGTACAATGCCCCATTCGGGATGTATCTCACCCGACATCTGCAGCAATTGGAGAGACCCCAAAGTTCCTCACCAAAAGGATAAAGGGACTCCAAAATCTGTCATATGCTGCCAGATTGAAGAAACTCCAGCTCTATTCAGTCGCATACCGTCTGCTCAGAGGTGACATGTGCCTGACATACAAGGCCATGTCCAACCCGGAATTAATGGACATGCTCCACCTCAAAAATCCAAATCCACCAAAACCACTAGAGCAAGCGACTTAAACCTTAGCACGGATATAAATAGGACGTGCTGGAGGGATAGATTTATCACTCAGAGACTCCCTATGCTGTGGAATAAAATCCCGGTCCATGTGAGGCAGAGCACCTCGCTGACTCTGTTCAAGAGAAATCTAGACCTGTGGATGGGAGATCGTAGGTTTACCCCGGGAATCATCTCTGGGTCACTGCTGGACAGAGGCACAACAAACTAATGGGCACAGTATTTTTTCATATAAGGGGTGGCGTAAGCCACAATAATTTGGGCTAGGCTTATAAATGCCTTAGGGCAGATAGCCTAGTATAAACCTATGAACCTATGAACCTATAACTGTAATCAACGTCAGTTGCTTTGTCATCTGTACAATGCTCCATTCTGGCTTCTTTTGCTGAGCTATGCCTTATTTTTAGCAGAGGTATTCATTCTTTAGAACTACTGACTGTGTCTATGCTGCTATGCTCATTTGTTACTGTGTCTGTGAAGAGTTACCTGTTTGTCAAATTTCTGGTTTAGAATAAGTCTTTTAGGTTCATAGGTGTGTGCTAGTCTAATGGACCTGGAGCTTTACAAGCCTAGCCCATAGGATACTGGAGTGATCCCTGGGGTGAATTTTCTACTTCCCATCTACTCATAAAGATTTCTCTTGAAGAGGGTCAGTGAAGTGCTCTGTTTGACATGTATGGAAAGTTTATTCCATACCATGGGCAGTCTCTGGGTTATGAACCTGTGCCTCCAGCTTGTTCTGTTGATTGTGGTAATGAGGTTGAGGTCTCTGGAGCATGTGATGTGGAGGGATTGGGATTTCATTAGATGTAGCATTTCTAACAGAGCTGAGTCAGACATGGATTTGTAAGTCAAGAAGATATCGCCTCTAAGTAGGTGATATGAGACAGAGAATAGTTGAATTCTTTTAGTCTGTCATATAGGACAAGTGTTTAAGGCCTAGAATTCTCTTTGTGAGGTACTTTTGCGGCCTCTCCAGTTGTTCCAGGTGTCTAGTGAGGTACATGCCAAATGGGGCATTGTACTCGATGATTGGCCTAATGAGGGAAGAGTATAGGGAGACAATGACCTCTTTCTTCCTGGATGTAAAACCCTTAGTAATGAGATATGCCACATAGAAGGACTTTCTGACCACAGTGGCAATGTGGTGGTCAAAACAGAGGTTGCTATCAACCTGTATTCCCAGATCTCTTATAACTCCTTCTGTACTCAGTAGACTTTCATCGATGTGGTAATTCATAGGAAACAGGTTTTTCCGAAAGTGGATGAAGACACATTTTTTTGGAATTGAGCATAAGGCCATGGTTCTGACACCAGTCATTTGTCTCAGTGAGGCCTTTCTGTAGGATCATCAAAAAAAACGTAAAATAAACTTGTAAAAATTGCCATATTTTTCTTATTTTTAAATAGTAGAGAATCCGTTTAATATCCAACCAACTCATGCTTATATAAACATTTAAAATCATTAACCAATAAAATCTGTCACATGTTCATCTCTGTCAATTAATTATATAAGGTCTCCTCCTTCTTAATCTCAGTTTTAAAGTAACCTTTTCATTAAGACCTCCCTCCTTATCGGCCTGTAGGTTTAAAATCCAACTCAACTCCCAATCTTCTGTTCTGCCCCTTATATCCCCTAATCTACCTGTATCATTTATCAATTCTGTCACTTGACATTTAAACTTATGTTGTTCTGAGGTCCCAAGCACAGGTGTGGCCAATGAATTACTGACGTTACCCTGTATTATATCTCAGACATGTTCTCTAATCCTTTCCATAAGCATCCGATTAGTTTTTCCTATGTGAAATTTCCCACAAGTACATCATTGCAATATCTAGACCAAGTGTTTAGACTTACAGGTCACTTTAACATCAAAACTATATATATCTGGCCCATTCTAGGATGTGTAAAGAAATTTTCACTGTTAATATATGAACAGACATTACAGTTCATACAGGGCCACATACCTACCTTTCTGTAGGATGTCAACATCACTTGGGGAGTTAATAATAGCTCCCAACTTGAAATAGTCTGCAAACTTTGTCAGCCAGAGTCCCTTCGTGTTGGCCTGGACTACAGAGAAGTAGATACCAAAAAAGAGAGGACCCAGGACCAAGCCCTGTGCTACTCAATTGGTGACAGGTCAGCAGTCTGACTTGGTGTCAGCTACTTTCACACTGTAGGTTCTATCTGTGAGCCAGTTTTCAACTCACCTAGTGATATAGGGGCTGATGCCTAGCTTAGTGAGTTTTTCTATGATTCTTGAGTGGGGAATGGTATCAAAGGCCTTGCCCAGATCAAGGTTGGTTGTATAAACCTCCTTGCCTTCATCCACAGCTCTGGTGACTGACTCAAAGAAGTTGACCAGGTTGAGCAGGCAAGATCTACCCTTCACAAAACCAAACTGTGTGGGATCCGGAGTTTGGATATTCCCTATATACTTGTTTATTGGGTCCATGATGATGTGTTCCATAGCTTTGCATATCAGACTCGTCAGGCTAATGGCGCGATAGTTCCCAGGGTCATAGTCACTTCTCCTTCATGGAGAGGGATGACTGTAGCAGTGCACCATACAGCAGGGACAAAGCCTGAGGTGAGGCTGTGACTGAACAGGGCACACAGGTGAGGTGCCAGTTCACTCTGTAGTTCATGTAGAACACAGCAAGGGATATTGTCAGGTCCCATAGAAGCTGTATTCTTTGGCTTGGGCAGTGCCCTTTTAACCTGTGCAGCAGTAATACTGGGTGCCTGGCAATCTACAGGTATTGTGATTGGTCCTTTGATGGGGGAGAGAGTGATAAAGTTGGTACTGAATCTGTCGGCCAGTATATTGGCAATATCTGTTGGCTCTGTATAGGAGGTACCATTGTTCACTAGCTCAGAGCAAATCTGGGTATTGCCATGGAGATTCCTTACATAACTATAGAAGGTCTTTTGGTTGTCTTTAATATCTGCTGCAATTCTGTTTTCATAGCTAGCTTTAGAGGATATTATGAGGGATCTCAACTTTTTGTTGAGGCTGATAAGGGAGTTTTTCAAGTCTTGGGACTTCACCTTATTCCACATCAGTTTCCTCCTTCTGTTGCAGAGTTTGTTTATGGCAGGGAACCACCAGATTGGCTTCCTTTTTTGGAGGAGAGCATATTGGTTCTATTGGGTATGGCGAGATCCATGCATTTGTGTACGTGTTTGGACAGTGCATTGGTATATGATTTGGCAGTCATGCAACTATTCTCCATTTGCATGGGTGACATGAAGTTAGCCACCTCTGTTTTCAGGAGCCCAAAGTTAGCTTTGGAGAAGTTTTTCATGCTGGTTACCTTTGCGGAGGGTGGAGTAGAAGGGATGTGGATTTCCAAGGGATTCATTTTTGGTTGGATCTAACCAGGGAGGAGTTGACTACTGGTGTAGAGCAATGGTCACCCATGTTAGTGATGACCAGGTCAAGGATGTTGCTACCTCTAGTGGGGGTAAGAACAAGCTGGTCCAGGGCATTGGAATTAATGAATTCCTGGAAACGTTGGGCAATTGTATTGGTACATGAGTAGTTTTCCCAGTTAATGGAGGAGTATTTGAAGTCACCCAGTATGAGAGTGTTAGGCTCAGCCCTAATATTCTCCAGGGTGCTTAGGAACATGGCGTGTGAGTCTTGGGACATGGTTGGGGACCTGTAGCAGGCGACGACCTGAATAGCTGTCTTACCAATGTTAGCTGCACCTGAAGTATGTCTGATACATTATGTTGGGCTACCAGTCTGGAGGTGTGTGGATTCTTTATGAATATGGAAACACCACCACCATTGGAGGTTTGGTTCAAGTTCTGGGGCTAAAAGGTGTGGAATGAGTTATAGCCTGGTAGTGCAGGGGTGCTTTCTGCTGCCTTGAAGCAGGTCTCTGTTACAGCACAAATGTCGATATTCTACATTTTAAGAGTGCTTCAATCAAGTGCATTTTGAGATTTAAGCTTCTAGCATTGAGCAGCATGACCCTCAGATTGCATTTGTTTGTAGCTGTTACAGTGATAACTTGGTCTTTGGAACACCACCTAAAAAAGGCACTATAGGGGTGGCAAGAGCCTTGGCCAGTATCCGGAATACCAGGGCTGATAGATGCAGGCCATCTCTGGCAAAGCATCAAGGTCTGTCGGTCATGTCATCTTAGGCAGACAGATACTGGATCCCCTTAGAATGACACCAGAAACTTAGCCAGTTGTTGAAATCAATCATGTTCTGCTTGTACTGGGGTATCATTCTGGGTGATGGTAGGAGGATGCTCAGGGCTAGGGTCATACCTGCCTGGGTTGCATAATCCGAAAGCTCCTCCATGTTTCTTGTCATGTAGTCCAGGGAGGTATGTCTCAGGTATTTCATACCCACATGTACAATAACGTATTGTTGAGTCACCTGAGTGCGTGTGTTATGTGGTGAATCCTGGCACCTGACAGGCAGCTGACTGTTACTTTCTCCTTATTCAACCTAGTGAGTAGGACATCAGTGTGCCTCACTATCAAGTCACCTATGACTAGTATTTTGGGCATTCTGTTTTGCCTTAAGGGCTTTGCTTGAGTGGCACACTATTTAGGAGGGTTATGTGTCTCGTAATTAGTGTTGTGTCATGGTGCTCGAGTATGTTTCTGCTTTGGAGGTCTCTGCTGTTTGGGTAGATTTTTTTGAGAGCCTCCACAAAGGTGGATGTGTGGTTTGTGTTTTTATGTGAAGGCAGCACTGGTGTGTGTTCTGGAGGGCTATGTATTCCATGTAGTGTGGTGCCAACGTTGAGCTTCTCTTCTTGGCCAGCTATTCCGGTCTTGGCTGGAGAGTGCGTGGTTTCCACTTTGGTTATATAAGTGCATCTCTTGCAAGTCTGATTGTTGGGAGGTAAGAACAGAGGGTTGTCAGTGTACATGAGGCATTTGCTACATTGCCTTAGGATGCCCAAGTTCAGCAGATTAATAGGAGAATGTACAGGGAACTGACCTTTAGACATGCCTGGAGGAGTAGGTATTAATAATAAGTACTGCAACTGTTTCCTTGTAGAACGTTTAGTGCAGGTAGCACTTTTATGTGCTACAATAATTGCTGCAAGATGTCTGGTAAGTGCTAGACTAATAAGCTAGTAAAAGTGCAGGAGAGGAGAGAACTAGCAGATCAAAGGAAAAATTGAAGAGCAGACTTTTTGGCACTGCTCAGAAGCTTACAAATAGTCCTGGATATAGCAAATCTGTATCTGGACTAGACTAATTATAGAAAAGGCATGAAACAAGTGCAAATGTGGGCTTTTAAATCTGAAAGTTGAAAGAGATGGAAAAACTGCCCAAACAGCCAATAAACTACAATTTCTGGGCCAAAAACCACTCATCTTGTGGTAGATAGGCTTCTTGGTGCTAACCACTCCCACTGATAAGCTTGAAGGCTTCCCTCCAACACAGAAAGGCTTGGGGTGGGGGCTCAGAAGCTTAAATACAGTCCTGGCTATAGCAAATCTGTATCTGGACTAGACTAGTTACTGGAAAGGCAAACTGAGGAAACTCAGTTTTGTGTTCTTTGAGGCATGGGATATGCTCACTTGAATAACAAAGTTCTCCAGTAGTTTAGTGGATATATGTTTTAAATGTTTCATATCATTCTGACAGCATGCAAACATTGGAAACTCATTATAGTCTACTTTATATTTGTTTTAACAGTGTATTTGCCAAAATATTGGTGTACCACAAACTTTTTAGTAAATCTCACAATCACACTTGACACCATAGGTTCATTAGTAACAACTAGGCTAGCTGCCCTTGTGGGCCATTGTAAACCTAGCCAGTTTTTTGTGCTGAAAATAACCTATCCCATTTGATTATAGACTGGCTTTACCCACCTCATGGTTAATAATTATATATTACCCCTAAAGAGGATAACTGGGATCATACCATAGATAATTTGGGGGATCCATGCATGGCATAAAACATTTAGGAGCTGCTCCTGTCCATTAGTAGTACAAGGGGCAGTCTTGGGGTAAAGTTTCAGTTTCTCATCTATAGATCTAACTTGCACTTGAAAATAGACAGGGATGAACTTTCTTTTTATGTGGATGGGAAGTCTGTTCCATAGCAGTGGTATTCTCTGTAAAATATAACTGTTCCTCTATTCTGTTGATGTTGTTGAAGAGGTTTAGATCTCATTTCTGATGCCATTTGACTTGCTGATGTCAGTAAAGCCATTCATAAAGGATCAGAGTGTGATGCTATGAGGTAGTGCTAGCTATGCCAGGGAGAGTAGGGCAATGTATGTGTAACATATGTCAGCATAGCTAGCTGGAGTTTTGTAAATTATTTTATGTTATTTGTATATCAAACTGATTTGTACAGACACTTGTGTTAAAAATGTATTCTCAAAGCTCCTTGTGTTAAAAATGTATCAACAGTGGGCCCTGCTGGACAGAAAAGAAATATACATTTATATCAGCCTATACTGTTGCAACTGAGGAAATGTACATATGTTACCAGAGGATGCTGGAAGGGAAGGGACTAAGCTCAGCCCAGCTTAACAGTAAGAAAGATAGCCAGAAATTAAATGACTTAGTTTAGGCCATAAAGATGTTATCCCACAGGCCTGAATGCAGCCAGAGATGCAATGACTGGGAAAGGCCTGGGCTCTTATTGTCCTTAGTGGTGAACTAATTACTACCCTGGGGTGCTGAAGAATGGCTGGTTAGTCCCTCCAAGAAGGATGAAAGGGTTGGAATTGTTTTAGTATCTCCAGATGCTGGAAGAACCATTATCAAAATCCTAGATGTGTATTGTGACACATTTGTGCTAGATCCTGGTTCAGCTTCTAGTCGGGAGTATAGCATTGGGACCACAGAATCAAGTGACCAGATGTGATGTCATTCTATAGCCATCACTGAAACTGTATTTAGATATTAGTGAGACATTTGATAGAGACACTCAGCAGTCTGTTACTGGAACTGACACAAGACACTCATCCATTTCATCTTGCCTTACTCTAGCAAGAAAGTAGGGAATAGTAATACTTCAGTCATTCAGGAGAATATAGTGAGACTAGTAAAATATTGTTTTTCTGTATCTGTCTGAAGCTTTCCATCTGTGTTGTTTTTCTGTTTCCTGTGAATTGAAACTCTGATGTGTATTGTAAATAGATATTTAGTATTTTCATGTTTCTTTTTTATTATTTATTATTAAGTATATCTAAACCTTTCACTGTGGCTGGTCTTTCAGAAAAATATTTTAACCTTTGAGAGTAATTGCATTTGTTTGGGTAGCACTGTTGTTTCATGCTCCTGAAACTCTTGCTGCTCAGAAACACCACCATTTGTATAAGTATTAATTTTACTAAGAGTAATAGGGTACCCTGGTAAGATCCTTAAAGTAGCAGTCTGGTGACAGTAAATCTACCTTATAGTCTGGGTAGAGGTGGTATAGCAGATAAATCTGTACCAGCCTTTCCCAGATGTGTGTGTGTGTGTGGGGGGGGTCTATATCAGTTTGTCAAATGACTATTCAAAGAATAACCATTCATCAAACAACTATTCAGTGAAGCCGCTCTTCATCAAATAGCAGATTTTAAGTAGGACAAGCAAGTGGTTCACCAACTAAGCAACTGCAAAAAAAAAAAAAAAACATAACATTTAAAACCTACCAAGGTGGGGGGGCTACAGTGGGGAAAAGGCAAATTCTAGAAGGTGGCCAACCGCTGCTTTGCCCTAGGTAAAATCTTCCATTTGATGAAGAGTGGCTTCTCTGAATAGGTGTTTAACAAATGGTTATACACTGAATAGCCATTCAAAGAAATAATATATACCCATGTGTGTGTGTGTGTGTGTGTGTGTGTGTGTGTGTGTGTGTGTGTGTGTGTGTGTGTGTGTGTGTGTGTGTGTTTGTGTGTGAAAATCAAATTTCAAAGACTGTGTGTGTCAGCTACTTGGAACAGTGATACAGAGCACTGTGGAAACTTATTTGGAGTCTGGAGTGGAAGTCTAGCCCAAGGTCTGGAGTTGCTCCCTGTGTACTCTTAAGGGAAATTATGCTTGGCGCAGAGAGCTGCATCTGAAAATACTCTTGTGTATCCATTTTTGCTGTAAGTGAACATTCCCCACCCAGCGTTGGTGGTGAGGATTGAGCTGCCTTGATTACTGGCCCAGAGGAGGACATCACACAGAGGATGCCTTGCATGCCAGACACAGGTTGACTCTTAGAAGTTTGAAGGATACCCAGTATTGTGATAGGGCTTTGAGTCAGTTCATGTAGGACATGTTGTTTAGACATTGTATCCTTTTAGTAAGGTATCTCTGTAGGTGTTCCAGTTGTTGCATGCGTCTGGACAGGTACATGCTAAAGGGGGCATTATATTCAATGACTGGCCTAATGAGGGCAGAGTAAAGGGGACAATGACATCCCTAAATCTAGACACAATCCCTTTCCTTTGTTTATAAACTGTACAATATAAATTTACTTTTTTACAGCAATAGACATATGTTGGTCAAAGGTTAGATCACTGTCCATGTAAGTTCCCAAATTCCAAACAACTGGGTTAACTTTTAGGGGCATATTGTCAATGCGGTAGTTCCCTGGGGTAGATGACTTCCCAATGGATACAATAATCCATTTTTTGGCATTCAGTTTTAGACCATGGATCTGACACCAGTTATTTATTTGAGATAAACCTTCCTGCAGGATGGCTAAGTCATTTTGGGATTCAATGATTGCTCCTAGTTTGCAGTAATCTGCAAACTTAGTCAGCCAAAGTCCTTTGGTATTGACTTTTACTTCAGAAAAGTAGATGTCAAACAAGAGGGGTGCCATCACAGAACCCTGGGGGACTCCACTGGTGACTGGTCTCATTGTGGAGGCAACTTCTCCTATTTTGATTATCTGTGTCCTATCTGTGAGCCAGTTAGCAATCCATCTGGTGCCATAGGGGGTTATTCCAAGTTTTTTTTGGTTTTTCAACTATGCCTAAGTGGGGATTTGAGTCAAAAACTTGGAAGTATGTAAATTTGAAATTGTGTAAGAATATAAACATGTAAATATGAAAAAATGTATATATGTATATATCAATAAATTATACTGTATGTTTCTTACCTCTGCCTGAGCTACCATCACCATCAACTCAGGCAGCTAGGACCTCAGTTTAATGTCTCATCTGAATCTGATAAACAGATTAGTGAGCTAGTCTGAGGACCCTTTCCAGCCATGACCCAGGTCAAGACAGCAAACACAGAACAGCTATGATTCCCAAGCCAGCCTTAGGAAATCTGGAGGCTAATTTGAACCATTTTGTGGGACCCTCTGCTCACAACTCCACCTACCACTCCCACTCCCACCCTAATCCCCTTTCACATGCTGACCTCCTGTATTTAAGATTATTTCATGTTAGGTATAAGGAATATATGCTATTATTGTGTAATAAAAACAAAACAATATATTTAAGTACTAGTTCATATTTTGTCAAAAACCTGAAGACTATCAACATATTTTGGTAAGTTAAATGGTCTACAAACACTACTGTAGAAAATGCCAAGCAGACAATGATATTCTGAAGTAAGAATACTTAAAAGATGAAACTTGGTAAAATTTTCTGACTCATCACAGTTCCCATTTTTTTTCTTCCAAACCCAATGTGCCTGGATGCCAAGAAATGCAGGACAAATGAATCAGTGTAGACAGTTGTGAGGACACTGGATGGCCAAAAAGAGCATGGCAATTTTGCAAACTCCATATATTCCAATCTCTTATTACCTCTTTTTTTTTCTTTCCTTGCTTTTCAGTCACCCCCTGCACTTGCTTTGAAGTGTTGGAATTCTTTAATCAGTAAATTCACATACCCTATTACAGACAGTATGTTTCCAAAAAAAGAAAAACACATAAAATCAATTAATTTATTTAAAATGCTTACTAATAAAAATAGCAATAGTAATAATAATAATCTCATGGCTGTATTTAGAAGCAGCATTGCTCACATATCTCTCCATGTATACTTGTTTTTCAAAGATTCTTTTTATTTATTTATTTATTTATTTATTTATTTATTTATTTATTTATTTATTTTCTAAACTAGGTAAGTGAAATAATGTTCAGTTCCATCATAAAAATAATTCTCAGCAATATATCATGCCAAAAAGACAATAGTAAAGACTTGGTTCAGGAATAATTTGGAGTAGCCACTAACAACATGTTTTGGAAAGCTTGGGAAAATCAATGCCAAAAAACCCACACAAAAGTCGGGAGAACATGGAAAATACACACATCTTTTTAAGATTTGTATATATACTTCTCCCCAAAATCCTTTCCAGTTCAGCCCAGCCATTTTCTATCTTTAAATTTCTGCTTATCATTTCATAATTTTGAATTTGACTTTAAACCTATAGTATCCATTCAGTACATTTATAAATCAAACTGTTTCTGTTACTAGTTTCATCTTTTAGGCAACTTAAACATTTTGTATCCATCTCTGCTTTCTCCATGCAACAAATACATGCCTCAAGTTTTGCTGATTGTTTTCTCCTTATCTACAATTGCAGCAAGCATTTCTGTGCCATAACTGCTAATGTTTTGTCATAAGTCTTGGTGATCAGAAATTACCTCACATCGCAGTATGTTTTTTTTCTTTTTTTCCTTTTCTTTTCTTGCTTTTTTTAATTTTTTGTTTGTGTTTACTGTGTTTGTTTTCATATTGGATGAAGCTAAACATTACCCAATTTTTTAAACTATTTCACTAGTAACCAATCATATACTGTCATCAGCAAGATAAATGAACTAACAAAATAAAAGAAAGTAACTGTATCAGTCTTCAAATTAAACCTGGTCTTATTATCTTCAGTGGCAGTAACTAGAATGCTACTCAAAGCCAGATGGTCATTTTTGGGTCAAGATCTTGTGAAGCACACAGCAGCAATAACTGACTACAATGGGAGTATGAGTAACTAACACTTTGAGTCATACAAGTGGCCTGAAACTGCAGTACTAATAATGCTAGACTAGCCAGTATTACAAGGTTTGACTGGAAATGTAGTCCTCTTTACTAATGTGAGTTGTCTCTCATGCGAGGCTTGTAGACTACATAAGACATACCCTAATATGAGGTCTCCTTTAGGAATCAGACTCTATTGGGCCACATAGGGTCAATTGGGCTAAGGCCAGTCCTGTATGGTTATTTAATAAGGAGTGTAGCAGGCGCAATGCAAACATGATACATACAATAGTTGTATCTTACAAAACAATTCTGAAAATTATAAGCACAGTTAATATATATACTGTGTATATATAGAGATATAAATAAGATATAGATATATTATAACTGCAGTAAATAAGAGTCAAAACATTAAGCAAAACTGATACCTAACAAAAGATTGCTATAGATGTGGAGGCTGGACTTTGATTTTACAGACTCAGATTTTGCAAGTATTATATAGTATTAGCTACAAAAAGTTCTAAAGGTTATTCAATGAGTTATGAGAGTAGAGTCAAGTAAACCAAAATACAGTTATTACAGAAGAAGGATGTAAACAGACAGGACAGGTTAGGAGAGAACTCTGAAGGAAGAAAGAGATTCAAATTGAACAGCAGTTTCAAACACACAGTGCATTCAAACTGAACCAATATTACATTTACATTAATACTCAAAGTTTAGAAAATCTAACAGCTTGGACCTAAATTCAATGAGGTTTTGAAAATATCTAGTGAACTGGGAGTTGCTTCCAACACTTAGTTTTGTTAAAACCTCAAAACTTTTCACCAACAACCAAAGGGTGGGTGCTTAATGGCCACCTTAATCCTGCGATCTTAGTAGATAAAGGATGTAGGGTAACATGATATATAAGACAAAGGGCAGTTTTTGTGAGAAGGTAATTTGAAAAACTAAAGTAAAGAATAATAGAGTGACTGTGGCACCAACATGTAATCAGCTAGCTTTCTGCAGGGAATGGCAGTTATTTTCCTGAGGTTCAGACAATGGTATGAACCTGGGTATTTTGTTACAAGTATCTTGATGTAGGGCTAATGTCTGATTATTACTTTTAAGGCAATTTGAAAGATTTTAAGATAGATTAGTAAGGCAATAAGTAACTCATTCAGATATATAATCTGAAGTAAGCTGAGAAGCAACATAGCCTTGCAGAAGTGATGGTATAACTATTTAGGGCAATAGTAGCAGAGTTCAAATTTGGTACTAGTTGGTTTATTCCAGTTATACTAATAAAGGTATATTTATGGTATGCCATTCTACTCTGTAAATAGGGTGTATCCAAGAAACATATTAACCTAAAAATAGCTCATGAACTATGTACTCTAGGAACAGGAAATCTTTTCCAGCAGTATCTGGTCTTCTTCAGTGATATCAAACTGCTTGTCAGAGTTATAGGAATGCCAGAGGGTTTTTATCAGCATAGTATTATATATTTTGTATAATTGTAAAAGGGGAGCAACCAAAATAGCAAGCATGCTGTATAATATTTTGGGTAACAAAATTGTTAATTATGATTCTTCTTCTTAGAGACAGTGGCTAGGATGTGTTGATGTTGTTGCACCAGTATGCAAAGTGTGTGCACAGTAGTATATGATAAAATAATTTATATAAAGCTGCAATCATGCTAATACGATTAGCCTTGACTAAAGAAACCCCACCCTATTCCAATTAACTTCACCCATCCATAAGCTGTATGTAGTCCTACATTGACATGAAATCACCAGCTGTCCTGCAAGAGTCTGTCACCTCTGAATTCTGCATGTGAACAAAAAGATGGAAGATGATACTTTTGGTAAGGTCAGTAGTAAGATTTCAGGTAATATGAATGGAAATATTAATAACCAAGGAGATTATATATTTTTTTTTAATTCTTGTCCTCATGTGGTTTGCAGTGGTATCAGGCTGAGGAAAGTAAAACAGATTTCACTAGCCCCAGTAGCAGTCTCCGTCATATTCTGTAGGATCTCGGGATGTTCCCAGGAAAGCTTAAAGACATTATTCCTCCTACAAGTCCTGAGTCTGTTCTGGGGTCCCCTCCCTGTGGAAAATGCCTCATGCACTTTCAGGATGGCAAGCCCACAATGGGACATCCTTACAAAGTGCCCAAGCTATCTCAACTAACCTCTCTCAAAACAAACGAACAGTGGCTGCACATCCAAGTCCCTCCCCAGATTGTCAGGTTCTTCAATCTGTCATGGACAGTGAGTCCAACTACCATGTGAAAGACCTTCATTTCTACCTCTTGTATTCACTATCATATCACTTTCAGTCACTCACTAGCCAAAGGTCATGTGCACAGGTGAAGTGGAAGACACAGATTGTTACTGTGAGATCCTGGTTCTACTACACAGTTCTCACATCACCACCACAGTCCAGCATAGCACCTCCAGTATCACTGCCAGTGCATGCAACTGTGGGTAATTCTGTCTATCCATTTGTACTCCTTGAAGGCTTAATAGCTGAGGCATTAGAGTGTGTGAAAAGAGAATAAACTTTTTTGCTTGAAGACCTTGCCTTCTTTTTGTGGTTCTATTACATTTCGTTTGGACTTGCAGTGGCTGTTTAATTCTGTCTATCCTATCTACATTCGCTCATAAGCAGGATATTGAGATACTTAAACTCCTCCGCCTGAAGTATCTATTCCTCCACCACACCTGGAGAGAGAGCAATCATGCTTTTCTAGAACAGAAACATGAACTCTGATTTGGAGAGGATGATTTTCAACCCAGATAATTCATACCAAACAAATCACTCTGGTGAATATAAAAGATCACAGTCAATTGAAGGCAATGAAGAAATGTGCAACCATTACATCTAAAATAGGAGGCTGTCCCCGGTTTGACTATACTTTCATGTCTCGTCCGTAAAGATCACAGACATGAGGGGATACAAAGCACTCATTGTAATGCTGAGAATATAATAAAACTCTTCTCAAATACAGAGACCTAATGAACTGCAGCAGTGGCCAGGGGCCCTGCATTGTTGTAATACTTCCCATAAGACATTTCATGTAACATGGTCATATGCCTTCTTCAAGTCCACAAAACACATGTAGACAGTTTTGACAAACTTCCATGACCCATGCAATATCTGTATAAAGACAAAGAAATGATCCATTTTTTAAGGCCAGGATCGAATCCAGACTGATTCTTCAGAAATAAAGATTTGACTACTGGATGGAGTCTTCTTTTTGGCATCATGATATATGCTTCCCAGGGAAGCCAAAAATTATTATTCCCACATAATTGCAGCATAGCTCCTGTATTCCTTTCTGAAAACAGGGACTACTGCACTAGTTTGCCTCTCCAGAAGTACTGGCTTAGCCTTCCACATAGCATTGAAAGGGTGTATCAACCAATACATCCTAATAATGTGCAGCACCTTCACCATTTCTGGCTGGGTCTTATCCCCTGCTGTAGCCTTTCCACAATAGGCATGCATAATGTCCAGATTTTTGCCTTATATTTTTAGTCTGCTTCTCATAAAATTGTGTTTTTCTGGCAGATCATTGGAGAATCATTGATGACTGAAGTCAAAACGTAATGGCATACATTTGAGTTTTAGACTTCATATCCTTCAGAAAATTCATGCTAATGCAAAAGCTGTTATTCTATCAACTTTCTAGGCTTTCAACAGCAATATTTAAAAATGCTCCTTATCTTGGGGCCTTTGACCCCCCCCCCCCATTTTTTTGTGCCTTTGTCCAGATTTCTTACTGTAAGAGGTTGAGAGGTATGACCTCATCTACTCATAGCAATCCAGTTCCAATGTCTGCTTCTGTCAATGTCTTCTGAGAAGAAGATGTGTCCACTGGATACAAGGGTACCTCAGAATGTTCCTTCTACCTCTAGACAATGTCTCCAGTGAAGGTTAGCATTCTGTCATACTTGTTGGGTGCAGCCTGGACAATATCCCAAAGTGGTAAAAAAGTGTCTTACAAGAATAGTATTTTTAGGGAAATTAATGTGCTGATTTAAAGCCTAGCTAAAACAAAGCTTCTAAGACAAAGTTAAGACACCATTTTAGAATCAAAATGTTTTGAGGGGCCCCATGTGAAGAATATCTTTCCAGCATAGCTTAGTCTTGGAAAAGGAAGATAGCACTGGATCCCTCAGAACATGGGAAAAGTGATAACAATGCTCCCTAAAAAGAAGACTAGTATGATCCAAACTTGATAATAACAGTGACACTGCCAAACCTTAGATAAATTCACCTGGAGTCGTATTCTATTCTCTGACAACCACAGTGAAGGCATATTTCTACCATTTAAGTGCATAAACTTTTTGAACACTATTTCTGCCAGTAATAGAGATGCTGTCCTCGTGGAAAACAGAAGGTAATGAAAGTCCCCATTTAATGACTGCCTCAGCACAAGCTAGCTTTGACAGTGCATTAATGCTTAGTGGGTGGGGAAACTCAATCTTGTGGTTTAAAATTAGATAGTCCCTGAATTGTAGGAGACATCTTTGAGCCTAGGTTTGGCTACCTGAAGTGCTACCAGGCAAAGATAACCACTAAACATTTTAGTAAGGAATTTCTTTACTTTTTTCTTCTCTCAGTTTGACGAGCACAGTCAGAAGAGAAGAACATTGTCTCACAGCAGTCATGGCATCTTTGAATGCTCATCATTCAGTGCTTGACACACTGGGAAGAATATGACTGAAAGTAACCTATAAAGTCATTTTATGGTCTATTAAGAATTATCCTTCATCAAACATGGCATTAGAAATGGGGGAGTTCAGTGAATCAAAGGCTTAGTCCCATGCATTCCAGAAGATTAAAGATTACCTGCTGTGGAGATTGGCAGTCTTTAGTATCAGAATGATAGGAGACATTTAGCCCAGGATCTTGAAAAACAGCCTCACCAAGAAATATTGCTGCTTAGCAGCATTTTGACTTGCATAAAGAGAACACTTCCTTCTTGAATTTCTACTCTCCACTTCCCTAAAACGTCTTCTTTAATTTAGACTCATTCCGGTGCTAGAGGCCTTCTTCTTGTAAAATAAATGAATATTTCTAGTAGCTCTTCAATTTTATGAAATCAAGGCGGTGTTATCACACAGACAAAGCATTTGAAAAGGACTGTATGAAAACTGGTACTGAATGAGGCACAAGTATATGACTTAGGTTCTATTTTAGCATATTACAATGTCTGTCTGCTCTTTCCATGCATCTTTGTTTACAATTTAATTTAGTTTCCAATTATAGTCTTGATGTTAAAGTTCTGAGTAGTTTCGAAAAACAATGAAGATTATATGATTTTTGATGTGTTTGTTTCACTGTCTTCTAACTTTTCCTCTATGATCATACCCACAAAATGATATTTAGATAGGTACTGAGCAATGATTTACATACATCAGCAATGCATTCTAGGCAATGAAAGGCAAGTTACTTGTTTAGAATAACAGCTACTTACTTAGATTGCGGTTTTACTACTCCATCATCACATATGTTAATTTTCAATGTAAGATATTTTACATGCATGGCACACTTGACATGTCTTCCTAGAATGTAAGGGCTTCTTGTTGCTGCGAATAATATGGAAATATAGTTGCCTTTACAGTAATGTAGGTAGTGAGGCTTTGTGTCTTCAGTCTTTCATGAAGTCATGGTAGTTTTTAGATCTAACAGAAATTTCAGTGTGTCATCCTTATAAGGGTTTTTGCATCAAAAACTGTTATCATTTAATGCTGGATATGGTAATGAAGTATTGTTCAGCTCCAAATGTTTGTCCCTTACACTTGTTTCAGAAAGTGCTTTTACAATCTCAGTAATGGAAAGTATTCGAAAAATGAAATATAAACATGACACTGAAACTATTGCATGGTTAAGCAGCTGAATGTATTAGAATACATTTAACTATAATGATAAAGCAACATTTTGCTGTCGGTTCAATTACACCTTATTAAAAAAGTTCAGCTGATTTACTGAAAAAGCTCTTGGCAAAGCTGAATCAGACACTGACACTACGACATTTCATACCTCATGAGCTACAGTATCGGAAGTGTTACTGAACTAAAGTTGTTTTAGTATCAGTTGTTGAAGGATATAACACCCAACTGTTTTGTTGTTGGCATAATAAATGAAGTTTTTTTTTTTTAATTGGGGCCCCGTTTTCCTACTTGGCAGGTTTTGTAAGATTCTTTTTACTTCTTCCAGCATCTTTGTCAAATGTCAGTGGCATTTCATGATTTGTTTAAAATAGCTCACATGCACTAATCTTATTTAATTAGCTTTCAATACTGTAGTGCTTGCCAGATTCTGGTGTAGATACGGCACATCTCTGCTAATGAATTTTGCCTAGAGAACCTGACAAAATACCTTCGATGCTTTTAAATCTTCATCTGATTAAGCTTTCCAAATATAGCAATATCATAGCAAACACATTTTGTCTTCTAAAATAAATGGAACTTATTTTAAAAAATAAGTACATTTTAGAATAAGGAAAGTGGATTATACATCAGTCTATACGATTATTTTAATGATAGAACTTTCTCAAAACTATATAAAACAAAGAATATAATTGAATCATTGTTTATTTCAACAGCTTCTATGAATTTAAGGAAAAATCATCAGATCAAATGGACCCTTTTGATGTTATCAACTAATTATCAAATGGATCTTTTTTTATGTTATCAGCTAATTGATAACAGTGTGCTTTACTCATCATATTTGTTTCTTCCAACATGTTTTATTATAGTTTTCCGAGCTCAGTCCCACAAAAAGCTAGTCACCTTCAACTAGACTCCCTCAATTATTAAAAGCAAACAATAGATAAATGTTTCTGGCTTCTTACTAACTCATCAGAGCACTCTTTCATTTTCCCCTTTCTTGGTGCCAATTCCTTCACCTCCCATTTTCCTTACTTGTTTTTTACTCCTCCTTCCTACTTAGGCACAAGTTCCTTCTCCCTAATTATTAACTTCACTCCATTTTAATGTAGATTTATGTATTGGTCACAATGTAGTAACACTGTAACCTTTCATATTAGCTCCAAATGACTGCTGTAACAGTGCATCTCTAAAGCATCAATATTTGTGTACTACATCTATGCTACACATTTTGTACAATTTACTAATTCACATTATTTTATCATCCAATTCCTTCACATCAGCATGTCTCTAGAAGAAGTGGTGAATTAACTCAAAATCTCTTTCCAAGACTAGAAGTAATGTAAAATGATTGATCCTCGGGTATTTATTAGCAAATGTCTGAATATATCAGGAGTATCTGAAGCACAGAAAACAGACATGTTATCCAAATTAATATACTGCCTCTATGCCACAATAAATACATACAAATAAAACCCATTTGAAGAAAACATGTCTTTATTCCATTTTTTTTTTTATTTATTTGATTGTTTGCTTATTTACTAGAACTAGATCATAATTACTCAGCCTGTTGGATGTTTTTGAAAAGGTCACCAAAGCAATGGGTGAAGGCAAAATGGTACACACAGCATACCTCAACCTGGCCAAACCTTATGACAGAATTCCCGACTCAGGCATGAAGAAAAGCTGAAGAAATTCAAAATAAACCCTCATGTCACCAACTGGACTGCCAACTGGCTCACAGATAGGATGCAGATAATCAAAATAGGGGAAGTTACCTCCACAAACTTCCACAAAGAGACCAGTGACCAATGGAATTCCCCAGGCTTCTATGCTGGGACCTCTGCTGTTTGGCATCCACCAACACCAAAGCGCTCTCGCTGATTAAGTTTGCAGATGACTGTAAGCTAGGAGCAGTCATTGAATCCCCAAATGACTTAGTAATCCTGCAGGACGGTTTGTCTCAAATAAATAACTGGTGTCAAAATCACAGTCTGAAACTAAATGCCAAAAAATGAATTATTGTAACCTTTAGGTGGTCATCTACCCTAAGGAACTGCCACATTGACAATATTCCCCTAAGAGCTGACCTAGTTCAGGATTTGGGAACTTATGTAGGCAATGACTTAACTTTTGACCAACATGTGTCTATTGTTGTAAGAAAGTCCTTCTATATAGCACAGCTTATAAACAAAAGGATTGTATCTAGATCTACAGATGCCACTGTCCCCATTTACTTAGTCCTTGTTATGCCAGCCATTGAATATAATGACCCTTTGGCATGTATCTGTCCAGACACATGCAAGCAATGCAATGCCTATGGAGATACCTTACTAAAAGAATACAAGGCATAAAAAAACTGTCCTACATTATTGGACTCAAAGCATTGTCACTATACTCAGTATCCTACAGACGATTAAGAGGTGATCCGTGACTGGCATACAATGCATCCTCCAGCACATTTCTGATAGATTTGCTGTACAGCAGCAAGTCAAATGGCATCAGAAAAACTCAGTCTATGGATCTAAACCTCTTCGGCAACATCGACAGAAAGGTCTGGAGATACAGGTGTACAACTTTCTTTTTACTTTGAGTGTATTATTTGTTTAAATGTATATATGCAAAATTTTATTATCTTAGTGTTATATTTTATTAAACAACCGTAATACTGTATTTCAATCCTTAAAAAACGAAAATAAGTTACAAGGTGATCCAAGCAGACAGAAGTCGCAAACAAGGAAAAGTCTGCTTAACGCAAGTTTATTTCAGAAACAGTCAGCGTTTTCGCTACTGTGAAACAGTAGCTTCCTCAGAGTTAAACAAATTAGCGCCAAAACATTATTTCATAATACTAGTACAAATGTGTCTTCCACTTTAAAACTATCTAGTACATTCAATCCACCCCTACACCCCGGCCTCTACTTGTTTGAAAGTATTTGCGAACTTGATTTTAGGCACCTAGTAGAGAACTATAAACAAGTTGGTGTACAAAAGAAAGTAAATACTTCTAAAGAACAAATTACTGCATTGAATAACTTCTGCAGTTTACCCATCAGAGTACTGATAAAGGGGGTGGCTTAGTTATTTTCGATAACTATGAGTATAAAGAAAAAATTTTATTAGTACTGGATAGTCCAGAATACACTCGCTCATCACTCAACGAAATGAATAAGTCTTATTCTAGAATCAGGGGATACTTTAGAGATCTTTTCTTCAGTGTGAAGATTGACTTAGACACCTACAATTTCATCGACATAACTTCATCCAAGGTCCCTGTAATTTTTGGGATTCCCAAAATCCATAAAAACTTACATGATCCACCTATGAGGGCTTTGGTGGATGGACGTTTGTCGATGACATATCCCTGCGCACGTTTAGTTGACAACATTCTCTCTAAATACATTACGAACATACCTGTAATTTGTAAGGACTGTTGGTCTTTTCTTAGCGATATTAACAATCTAGATTTTGATCGTTCCTGCAACTTCCTTGCTATTGACATTGTTGACCTCTACACCTCAATCCCACACATTGAGGCAACTGAATGGATAGCTCTTATGATGGCCGATTTAGGGGCCTCCAAGCAAGAGATTGATGTAGTTACAGAAATTTTGGATATTATTTTATCATCTAACTTCTTTTTATTTTATCAACAATATTACCTACAGAAGCAAGGTATCGCAATGGGGTCCCCCTGTGGTGCTAGTGTAGCTAATATGTTTGTTGCATACTGGGAGAAACAATTTGTTTTAAATAATAAAGAATTTCAACACCAACTTATTTACTACACTAGATACCTGGATGATATTTTTACCCTCTTCAGGGGTGATGAGAAAACAGCCCTAGTATTTACAGAATATTTGAACAATACTACAAATTGTTTCAAGTTTACACATCAATTCTCTACTGTATCGATTGATTATCTTGATGTAAAGCTAGAAAAGGATACAGTACATGGAATCTTTGTTTCTTCTATTTTTAGGAAACCCACTTACTGTAACTCGTCTCTCCACTTTGCTAGCTTTCACCCATATAAACAGAAGTGATCTATTGTAAAAGGTCAACTCATAAGGGCAGCTAGGATGTGTAGCACAGACTCATATTTTAAACAAGAGTGCCTCTCATTGAGTGAAATGTTTACCAACCGTGACTACCCCCCGCCCTTAATAGCGGAATTATTACAAGAAATCCAATCTAAAAGGCTTGCAGGCTTTTACAAGCCTCTTCTTTGCAAAGATTTGTTGCCTATTACTAACAACAGTCCAGGTGACCCTCCAATTGCTGCTACTTCAGCCACCAATACTCCCTTTGAACTATCACTTGTTGAACAATCTCACAAGTATCAGACTAGCTTTATTACTACATTCAGTACCAGTTCCTACCAGATATGGTCTGTCATATGTAAGAACTGGTACTTTATTAGGAGTAATGCTGAATTACTTGAAAAATTAGGTAACAACCCTTCGATTGTTTACAGGAGGGGGCACAACCTTAAAGGACTCCTTGAGAGACACAAAGAAAATGAACCTTTCTCTAGGCAGAAAGGTACATACACGTGTGGTTTTTGTAACTGGTGTAATTTCCTAAAAACAGGCAATTCATTTACTATTAGGGACAGAAAATATCACATAAACCATAGAATTAATTGCGAAACAAAATCCATCATTTACCTGGCAATTTGCGACTGTTGTCCGGCTTATTATGTCGGTAAAACAGATCGCAAATTTAAGGAAAGAATTTATCAACATATTTATGCCATCAGGAAGAACAAAAATTAAAACGCCTTAGCTAAGCACATTAGTAACAACCCAGGTCACAGTTTTCATTTCATGGCAATAGACCATGTTTCTTATTCTAAAAGGGGTGGTCCAGTTTCCTTAATTCTTGAAACACGAGAATTAGAATGGCAAATTAAACTGGATGCATTTAGTATTCCTGGTTTAAATGAAAATTGCAACATCTCTTGTATTTTGAAACTTAAAAGCTTTCAGAGGTAAAAACCACATGTCGGTGGATTAACAGTTAACCTCTTTATTTTTATATAAGAGGTCTTGTTTTAAGAATTTGGTTTTGTATTTATAGGTTCTTATTTTAGGTTTTGGTTACTACCCGTAAATTTATTGACAAAGTTTACCTTTGCATGTCATATTGTTAATTTGTACATAGAGCTTTGTATATTAGTATTTATTATATGGCTAATACTTGTTGAAGTCTAAGTATTTAGTTTCTTAGTCGAGTCTATGACTTGATTTTTACAGCATTTTTATGTCCTTAGTATCTTATTTTGTTATATATTTCCTAGACTTTTTTAGATTTATATACTATTTAGCCAACTTTATAGGCTCATGGACTAGTTCTTGTTTTTCTTAGTAATTGCTATGTCCTTTAGGGGTTTCCAGTTTGATTTGTGACGATGTAAAAAATGACCAAGTACTTTTGTGGTTAGCCGTTTTGGCTAAAATTCTTGATTTGTTTAAACAATTTATGGTATTCTTGTTTTGGTAAAATATTTTTTCAATGTTTTTAACATTTAAAATACCTGTTTTGTATTTATTAGTTAAATACATTACTTTTAAAATTTGGAAGTGACGTCTATTGGTGACATCATGTTATTTTTAAAAATAGTTTGTGTTTTGGCGCTAATTTGTTTAACTCTGAGGAAGCTACTGTTTCACAGTAGCGAAAACGCTTGCTGTTTCTGAAATAAACTTGCGTTAAGCAGACTTTTCCTTGTTTGCGACTTCTGTCTGCTTGGATCACCTTGTAGCTTATTTTCATTTTTTGAGTTTGTTACCTGGTCTTTATTAGTTGTATTTCAATCCTTACTTCTTTCCTAACCTACCTTATGATGAATGTCAAACCCTTGTACCATGTAAATAGTACTGTATTGTTTTGTTAAATTCTGTAGTCAATTTCTTTAAAGTTAGTTTTTTTGATGAAAATCTCCATCAACAATGTATTTAAATATTTTTTAGTTTTGCTGTCCTGTTTTATTAGCTTAATTTGGAGCTTATCTCCCCGGGCCTCTACTGAAAATGGACATGCATCCAGTTGAACTAGCCCAGTCAACAAATGTATAATAAAATAAAATAAAATAAAATAAAATAAAATAAAATAAATACAGGTGTATCTCACAGAGGATACTGATTCTATGGGACAGACTCCACATCCACATAAAACAAAGTTCCTCCATTTAAGAAAGGACAACTTAGATCTTTGGATGAGAAACAGAAAATTTGCTCCAGGACTGCCTCCTGTACTACTAATGGACAGAGGCAGCTCCTAAATGCTTTGTCTCAGGCATGGGTCCTCTCAAATTATCTATGGTATGATCCCATTTATTATTATTAGTGATAATATAATTATCGACCATGGGATGGGTAAGGTCCATCAACAATCAAATGGGATAGGTTATTTCGAGCACAAAAAGGGAAACTGGTTAGTTTTAAAATGGCTCCCAAGGGCAGCTAGCCTAGTACTTACCTATGAACCTAAATGAGCTAGTCTTTTTTGCCATGACTTTTGCCACATAGGCACTGGTAAATGTAAAACATCTATCCATCTATCTATCTATCTATCTATCTATATCTATCTATCTATCTATCTATATAAATAAAGAGTATGTAATTGACCAGCATGTTTTTAATAGAAGAGAGGAAAACTTGTTCAAATCTGAGAACTTGCTAATGCCACATAAACAGTGACTGTAGATCAGAACTAGAGCTAAACCCTGACTCTGTGAAGCAGAAATCTTAAATACTATACCCCAGTGCTCATGAATAATCCCAGTCAGTACTTTTTTAACACCTTTATTGAATTAATTGTTGTAATATAGGCAAATTTACATTTATACAAAAGTAATTAAACTGCATTAAGAAATTAACATTAACAAATGTTATACTTCACATATACTATTATATATCATATAACCTAAGCAACATTATATAAATTATTCTGTTCCAGTCCCCTTTTTAAACAAGAAACTAAGGCCTTGCTTTGTCTAATTATGGTGGCTGCCATAAAAGCAATTACTTAAAAATGAAAATGAAAATCTAAACCAACTATATTAGAAGTAGTGACTATAGTAACAGAGATAACACAACTTGAAATGAGATTTTTAGAAAAGGGTAGGAACAAACTACATAGGAAAAATGGAAGTTGTAAGAACAGTACAAACGGGAGGAATGAGGTTTAAAAGAAGGCAGAGCTTAAATAACCTATGTAATGTTTGACTGAAACTGATTGGGTAGATTATAAGTGATATATAATGTTTGCAGCTGGGAATGTGTTAGTATGGTTTGTGATGTAAAATGCTTGCAAGTAGGATTGTGTCGGTGTGGTTTGTTTTCATATATATAAACATATGGTTGCTTTTGTTGTAAGTAATGGTTTAATAGAGATGTTCACATAGTTATGTATAACTGGAGATGGGACTTGAGACATCTGACTCAAGAATATACTAAGATATGAGCTACTTAACAGCATTTTTTTAAAATATCATGATCAAAGTATATATATTTTAAAGGATTGTGTACTTAGGCTATTACTTTCGAGGGCATTCACCTAGGCAATTGTAATGTAAGGTTTATAGTTTCAAGGATGCAAAGTGGAGCACATATACAGGCAGACAGACCCAAGTATGTGTATGCATGTATGTATGTATGTATATAAATATATATGTATATATATATATATATATATATATATATATATATATATATATATATATATACATATATATATATGTGTGTGTGTGTGTGTGTGTGTGTGTGTGTGTACATCACTGATACATGTGTTTGAATGCAATGGCAACCATAACACACAGAAGCACAAAATAATGATCATAACAGAGCAGGAAAATAGTCATACCATGCCTCCCCTGATAGAAAACATGTTAAATCCCATTTTGGAGGGGTTTTTTTTGTGAGTATTTAGTTCTCTTTGGCCAACATTCATAGCTGACTAAAGAAAAGTTCATGAGTTGCAGTTTAACTCCTTTAGCAGCAGTGCTATTTGTGGAGGGTAGCATATTTGCATGTGTACTGTGCTGAAATTGTTTGCTTGGTGCAATGACTCTTCAGCCATATTGTTGTTATCTCATTTGGGAGACAGCCATTTCCCTATATTCTTCAGCATTATGATCACTGCAGTGAGGTCCATGTTTCTGAATTTCACACATTATTGCACAGTGATAATGCCATGGTATATTATATGCAGTCTTACAAATCTTGCTTTGAAAACACATGCAAAACACTATCATCTTGTAGATATATGTTTAAATGAACCAAACAGAAAATACAGCAACTATGCAAATTAATTGATACATAATTCACTGAAAATAAATAAAACGCCATGCTCCTTTTAGCAATATGGACAGGATAGCTTCACCTGTGCAATTCTTCACTATCCACGTGTGAAACAGCCATTAGAAGTACTGATCTAGGAAAGCACTTTTCAGATGTTAGACACACCTTCTACTGGCCTAGCCATGGGCACTCAGCAATGAATGCATATCAGCAGATGAAAAGATGGGCCTTGGACTTCTAATGATACAGTGATATATCTGTGCACTGAATGGTAATGAGGCAATTATAATGCTACATTTTTTCATTGTACATATTTAGGACATTCTATATTTTGGCATGAGACAATGTTCAAATAACTGCTCAGTGGTGTCCCTATGTGGCAGAACAGGAAGTGGAGTGAAGGGTCTAGCAGCTTCAGTGCCATTAAATAGGAATTTGTGTCAGGTTGGGCCTCACAAAAAATATTTGCTTATTCATTCACTTTTAATAAAAAAGTGCACTTGCAGTTTCAGGGGAAATACTATTTTCTTTGACAAGTATGAAACACCACTGAAAATTATACCTACCAGTGTTCAAGACTACAACAATTGGTTCTGGCGAAGTGAGCTGGCCCACTGTCATTGATGCATGATGGCGGGATTCGAAGGCTAGGGATTAAAAACTGCAGAGGGTTTATTTCAGTATATGGACTGGCCACTCATTGGTGTTCTCAGTTGAGACTCCAACAATACAAATTTGACTGCGTGCAATTGCCTCCCATCAGAAAGTAAGAGGGTGTATTTTTTGGTTCCCTATTAGATGAACAAATGCTTAAAATGTCGAGTACAACATGCTCGACAGCTTTTAAGTGAATGTTCATCCAAGTGAAACCTCAGAATGTCGAAACAAGGAGTTTCAAAAAGTTATAGTTGGCCAGCCATCAGGCAGCCAACGATTGATGTCAGAACGTTCACCTGTGTAGCCATTCTTACAGTCCTCCACTGTGGTGCGGTCTCATTGTTCACCCTGTATAATGTTATGACAGTCCTCCACTGTGGTGCAATCTCAGAATTGGTATATTTAAGTAGGGGGGGGTGGGGGGCACAGCCCCCCCACGTTGAGAGGTGTGGGGGGGATGAAGCCCGCCACTTTATTTTGTTTGTTGATTTGTTTTTGTTTTTTGTTTTTTGGGGAGGGGTTGTAATGGTGTGCAGTACATTTTAACCATCAGCCGTTGGCTTCCTGACAGAACCCAGACTGTAAAAAATTCACCTCGGGGATCACGTCAGTCACCCTGCTAGACAGGGGTCCAGGGAAGTAAATATTGTGGGAAGAAATATCCAGAGAATTGTTATGGCTAGGCTTGTATAAGCACTAGGGCCAATAGCCTAGTACCAACCTATGAACCTATGAACCTATAAGAGATGGACTTATCAGCAAATAAAAATACTAAAACAACACACTTTTTGCACAAAAATGTATGACTTGGTGTTATATATGATAGACAGGTCATATCCAACTCCAAAGGTTTGTTACTTAGATTTACTTCAAGTGACTAATCAACTTTAAGCTACAATGAACTCCAGCTAAGATGTATAGTTGGAATCCATAATAACTTAGTGGACTTCATTTAGTTTTTATTTAAAGATGAATCTTAAAAGAAAGTCTTAAGGACTATTAAAAGTTTTTGAGACATATTATTTAGTTATTTCATTCATAAAAGTTTGCATTGTTCATAAAATGCAAACTTAGAATATGAACTCAAACACACACTAAACAATTTTGAAAATGCTTTTGCAGGTAAGCAAGCCTTTTGTATCAGAAACCCACAAAAGTTCATGATTCCAGAAAACCAAAACTGAAGAAACACCACTGGAATAGCCAAAGACAAAGGTAGATCAAAAACTGGCATAAACTTGTGTTTATTACTTGCATTTATTACTCGCTTTCATCAGAGACTTCTTCAGAAAAAAAACAGATCTGTTTTTTCTGAAGAAGTCCCTGGCGAAAACGAGTAATAAACGCAAGTTTACGCTAATTTTTGGTCTATCTTTGGCTATTCTAGCGGTGTTTCCTAAGCCCTCTGTATCCTCTTATTTAAATATAACTACTCCAAGGCTGCATGCATTCTGAGAAGGGAGAACATTCAAATATTCCTCCCTTCTCTCTCTATGTGTGACCTTGGATATGCTTGGTTAAATATGGGAAGTATGTATGAAATACCATTTCTTACATTTCATTTCTTAGTAAATGTTAAAGTTGGCAAGATTAAATGATAAGAGTTACAGTCTGCATTTTAAGCCAGCTGTTTTGAAATTTTGTAAGGTAAGTGGACTTCCAAACAAATGGAACAAGAGCATGATACATGAAAAAGTGTGTCTTGAAGTTTTGTAACTTATGTAAGTCTTCAGTGCAATAATTGTAGGCCATGAATGGTAGTTCTAGTAAAAGGGTTTATGTCATCTGATAATCAGAGTTCACAATGCTTTCCATTTCCTCTCATTCAAAGCATTTTACTGGAATGAAAATACCTAGTGGAGAACCACTGTACTATTTTCAAAACACTTAAAGAATTATTATCTTCCACAGGTAATAGATGGCTTTGAAGACAGGAAGGTGTAGAACTAGTCAAGCAGAGGAGTTTTTCATTGGAATCATACTGAATAAAAGTACATTGTTACTTCCAGTGCAATTCCATACATCCAAGGTTATCTGACTCACTTGACCCCATCATCTGGTTTCTTTAGCTTCCAAAGTTCATCCAGTATTACTGTCAGTGCATCTTCCTTGTGCTCCTTCATCATCATCAAGGCCCTCATTGAGAATATTGCCCTGAGGGTATTTTCATCTGTAGCCACAAAAAGTTCTGAAATTAAGTTCAGACATTATAACTGTGTTTTTTTGAATGACTGGACTTCATATGTCATCTGAATAATCAGAGATGATATCATATCTTCTGCTTTTTATGTGCTGAGAAAGGAACTTAAAATGACAAACCTATGGGCATTATTCTTTCCATCCCATTTTTAGGCCTAAGATTATGCCAGATTTTAATTTGAATATAAATATTCAATTTCTCTTTTTCTTCCCCATTTTCAAGTTTTAGGGGGATATATTATGCTTAGAATGGATCTTTAAAGTTGACTTTTATTTATATTACCAAGATGTAAGATTTGTGGAAACCAAGCCAGCCTTTAACTTCCTTTGCAGTAAACATGATGGACACTCCAGTAAGTATACCACTCAAACTATTGCATGTAGCAGATTCTGCTAGAACTTTGAAATTAAGTTTTTACAAGGATCCTTCCGGCTTTATTCTTATAAACAACCAACAAGCACTGAGCAGTCACCATAGGAGTTTCTTCTGTCTCTTTCTGTGTAACAATAATATGGTTAACTGTCCATACCAATTCAAGACACTAAACACTTGGAAGGCGTATCCTAGGCAGGAGATGGTCTCCCTACGGCAATTATCCATCCAGTGGATGCTAGCAGGAGTCAGCACCCAACTTCTAGATATATTGCTTGGTATGCTGCCCAACCAATTAAAAAAATATGGAATTCGACAGATTATGCAGAGTTGTGTGATTTACTCACCTTACTGGGATGGCAAGGGCATTGACGTATTATTGACGTATATTGGTACATGGATGCAAGCATTTTGCAGCAATACCTTATCATTTTGAACAGAAGGCCTCAGGAGCCTCAAAACAAAATTCCAATGCCTGTAGGTAACAGACATAAGAAAAAGACATAAAACTCTAAACATTGATGCGTACATCATGCTATAGTATGCAATTTACAAGCAAGAACCATGGATCCACTATGCCTGTCCTCTATGCTAAGCATCACATTTGCTTAACTCCTCAGCTGCAGGTGATAAGCTATCTTGGCACTCACTGACAGGGACAGAAAGGCAATTGATATGATATTATAGTTTGCTTGCATCTTTTTTTTTTACTTTACAATTGTGAAAAAATGCAATTAAAATGTTTCCCACTTGAATATTATTTAGGGGGGAACTACTTCTTTAGTATATTACAATGTTAGCAGAATTCAATAATTTTGCTGTATTTACAAGCAAATGTAAACTTTGCTCTATGTCTTTATAAATGTTTATGATTACAAGCTTATCAAGACCTATAGTACCTCTGAAAGTTATTATCTCCACCAATAACAACACCAGGGACTTAAATTGTCACCAGCAAAATAAATAAATAAATAAAACATGGTAGAAGGTCAGTTTTATAACCCTGTGCCTCCCATATCTCTGAAATAACCTTTCCCTGCATGTTAAGCAGTGTAACTATCTTCCTTTAAATATAACCTAGATGACTGGATAAGTAATCACAAATTACTCTGGAATTGGCTGGTCTGGTCCTCTTGGAGAAAAGAGAGGTGGCATGAGGGTGGGTACTAGCAAAGAGCGAATGGTCATAAAACTCTGTGGCCTTGGAAAATCTATGCTGAAACTGATCGCTGCACTGATTGAGAGATAGCTCAACATAAGAACTCACTGACAGACAGTTCGACATAATCTTATATCAAAATATGCCTCAATGTTTGCCTGGAGTATGTAACAGCAGATGAGGAACTGAAATTTAACACCAGACTTTCTTAATATAACCATAGAGTGACATAAATAAAATAATGTTGCGTTAAGCAAGCAAAAGGAATCTTCAACATTTGGATGTGATAATCTGCATTTTGTTACAAGGCAAAACCCTAAGGGAGTAACAGATAGACTCCAGAAAAGTAAAAAAAAAAAAAAAGATGGCATTTATTTAAGAGGAGCACAAGAGAATAAACACCACCCTTTGGCAACAAGAAATAAGAGCTGACATAAATATGATATGGGTGTTCACCTGACATCAGTCCTTAAACAAAATGATGGAATATGTGAAATTTTAAAAATATTCGTAGCTTTAGTCATTAATTGTTGTTGGGTTTAAATGAATGACAAGTGATGATATTTATCAAATCTTTGTGCTGTTGCATGACCTGGAGGAAGAGGCCGTTAGCTGTCTTAAACCCAGGTGTGCAAATAATTTACCAAGAGAATCCTGTACATGATTATGTGTAAGTTGAATCAGAAGCTTCTGACTGGACAACACCCATCTACATATGCATGCAGCACTGTCTAAAAAAATATCCATATGCACTCCAGAATGCAGCCAGCACAGCACTAAATCTGTTAGTCATGGCAAGGTGCATGGCGTATTCCTTTAGTACAAAGGTGGAGTACTGTAATACCTCCGAGTCAAGACTGCTTCCCTCAACAAAGAGTAACACTCATCTTAACTGATGTGTAGTTCATGATAAATATCTCTGTTGCCTTTACTTCCATAGGGTCTATATTATAACAATGAATGATCAAATGATTGAGCGTTATTCTATCGAACTCAAAAGTTCAAATTCACAAAACATTGAACAACCAGAACAGCGATTTTTTTTCCCAGGGAAAAAATCGGTGTTCCCAAAAAAAAAAGACATTAAAACATTGCATAAAGTGGGGTGCTTCACCCCTCCACACTCCCCTACTTAAATATACCAACTCCAAGATCGCACTACAGTGCCGAAAATGGCAAAGTGATGGAAGCAGCCAAGCGACTTCTTTCTCAGGGGAAGAATTCACTTATATGCCCCTTCATCATTTTGCCTTTTCGACATTTCAAGTTCGACCAAGACGCATTTGACAAAATGCTTCTTCGGTCATCTGATAGGAACCCCTTCTATATTGGTGGTCACCTTAATTGCATTATTGGCATTAATAAATGATTCCTGCTATCCAGTGCTTTCAACTTCACATACTCAAACACAACATGGTACTTGATTACACTAGTGTCTATCTGTTGGCCAGCACCTTTGAACAGGAACTCTAATCTGAGTAAAAACAGTACAAGTTATATGAACCTGTCTACAACATGTATATTATAAACTGAGCATCCTGCATGTCACCATAGCCAGGCTTAGGCATAGGCCAACAAGTGGCCGCCTAGGGCACCGCTCTAGCAGGGGCGCTTTTCCGGTATTTATTTGGTGTAGGTAGACCAGGATGGGGGATTGGGTGGTGTGGGGGCGTGCCATAGAGCCCTTTTACCTCGGGCACCAGTTGACCTAAGGCCGCTCCTGCATGTCACCATCTCATTTGACCAGTCCCTGGTGACATCTCAGTCTGCAGCATTTAATACAATTTATACTCTGATTTTATATGTCGTAAGTACTTCCCTGGTGTTTTCCTTCTAGCAGTGAAACTCGGCATTCACTTGTAGCAGTATATCAGATTTTCTACCAAGGCCTCCCCTGTAAACAGACATTAGCCCAATGGAATTTCACAATTAACAAACAAGATTGTGTACATGTGGAGGATATCATAGCTCTATTGCACTCAGGTATAGCTGGAGAAAATGGGCAGATTGTGTTATACCCATGTTTTGCACATGCTATGCAAACTGCTTAAAGGGTGTTGTAAATGGCACAATTATTTGTACTTATATTTTTCCAGGGTGTAACCTTACAAATATACCATGTTATAGGCACATGTTACTGACAAGAACACACTGTTCTGTGACCTGTTAGAGCTTGTGCTATGGGAGTGTTTTTTGTGTAGTTTTGACTAGCTGAATGAAAAGTGCAGATCTTAGTAAATCTATGTCAAAGCAGTATGAGCCAATGAAGTCTGGAACTGGAAAACCAGATTCAATGACCCATCAAAACATTTTAAACAAGTTCTCTGATTCACTTTTAACATACAATTTGTATATCACCACCTGAACTGACTTTGCCATATTTAATTTGTTTCTTATATGACAGTAATAGCTCTAATTTAGTCCAGGTAAAGGAAGTAAAATGAAAATAAAAGGGGACTAATAAACTAATAATAAGAGGGTGTAGCCATATCATGTTACTATTCCCTTCTGGTCTTTAGCACTGCCCTAGTTCTAATTCAGTCACATCTGCAATATACTAGCACTTTGGAAACTGATTAGTCTATGAAGAAAGTCATAGCATCTTCTCTAGAGCTAAGCCAGTACTTGAAAGGCTTCTTTCTTACAGACAGTGGTTAGTACCCCATATGAGGGGACTTGGAAATGCACACTCATAAGGGCACTAACTTGCACTCAAATTCTTGTAAGGTACTGGATTGTTATGCCATCCTCTTTCTTGTTTATATTATTACCTGTTTTAACAGAAGATTACCAGACCTCAAATTAGCCCTCCCACACTGTAGTTTAGTCAACTAAATCTGTCAAAGCATTGAAGGCCAGACACAAAACTTCATTAACTACTCTAGTGAAGGCTGAAAATAGTTCATAGGTTCATAGGTTCGTACTAGGCTATCTGCCCTAGGGCATTTATAAGCCTAGCCAGAGTGTGTGTGGCTTTCACCACCCCTTAGGATGAGAATACTACACCCTTTTAGGGTTTAGTTTACTGTGCCTCTGTCTAGTAGTGACACAGAGATGACCCCCGGGGTAAACCTACGATCTCCCATCCACTCGTCAAGATTTCTCTTGAATAGAATCAGTGAGGGGCTCTGCCTAACATGGACTGGGATTCTATTCCAGAGTGTAGGGAGCCTCTGGGTTATGAATCTGTCCCTCCAGCATGTCCTATTTATTTCTGTGTTGAGGTTTAAGTCTCTTGCTCTCATGGCTCTGATGGATTTGGATTTTCTGAGGTGGAGCATGTCCATTAATTCCGGATTGGACATGGCCTTGTACGTCAGGCACAGGTCACCTCTGAGTAGGCGGTATGCGACTGAATAGAGCTGGAGTTTTTTCAGTCGGACAGCATATGACATATGTTTAAGACCCTTTATCCTCTTGGTGAGGAACTTTTGGGGTCTTTCCAACTGCTGCAGGTGTCGGGTGAGATACATCCCAAATGGAGCATTGTACTCAATCATTGGCCTGATAAGAGAAGAGTACAGGGGCACAATGACCTCTCTTGATCTAGATGTGAAACCCTTCATGATAAGGTGGGCAATATAGAAGGTCTTCCTAACCACTTTGGCAATGTGAGTGTCATATGAGAGGTTACTGTCAACCTGGGTCCCTAGGTCTCTGATTACCTCTTCCGTGCCAATGGATTGCCACCTATGTGGTAATTTGTGGGTACCTTGTTTTTCCCAAAGGGTATGACTATACATTTTTGGCGTTCAGCTTAAGGCCATGGCTCTGGCACCAATTATCCATTTCTATGAGGCCTCTCTGAAGGATGTTTGTGTCCGCTGGAGTATCAATTATGGTGCCCAGTTTGCAGTCATCTGCGAACTTTGTCAGCCACAATCCTCCTATGTTTGCCTGTACCTCGGAAAAATAAATGCCGAACAAGAGGGGTCCCAGGACTGAGCCCTGTGGGACACCGCTTGACTGGCTTAGAGTCTGACATGGCTCCAGCAACTCTGACCCTGTGGGTTCTGTCCTTGAGCCAGTTTGCAACCCATCTTGTGACATATGGGTTTACATTTAAGCTGGTGAGTTTGTCTATGATGCCCGAGTGGGGTATTGTGTCAAAGGCTTTTGCAAGGTCAAGGTAGGCTGTGTGAACTGCCTTGCCCTCATCAATGGCCTTAGTGACTGTTTCAAAAAAGTCGACCAAGTTCAAAAGGCAGGATCTGCCTTTGACAAAGCCAAATTGGGTAGGATCCAATGTCTGTAGGTCCCCAATGTCTTTGTTTATGAGTTCCATAATGATCCTCTCCATAGCTTTGCAGACCAGGCTCGTCAAGCTTATGGGGCGGTAATTTCCAGGGTCCGTAGAAGCACCGCCTTTGTGAAGTGGGACCACTGTTGCCATACGCCACTCTTTGGATACGTATCCTGTAGTAAGGCTAAGATTAAACAGCAGCCTTATGTGTGGGTTTAGTTCCTCTTGGAGTTCATGTAGCACACAGCCCGGGACACCGTCCGGTCCCATTGATGCTGTGTTTTTAGCTTTAGAGAGGGCAGCTCTCACCTGGGCATCTGAGATGTTAGGGAGGCTACACTCTGCTGGGACAGTTATTTCTCCTTTTGGGGGGGAGGGGGAGGAGAAATTTGCACTGAACCTGTCTGCCAGAATGTTGGCAATGTCAGTGGGTTCAGTGTATTTTGTGTCATTTTGGACTAACTCTGAGCATATCTGGGAGTTTCCACCCAGGTTTCTAACATAGCTAAAGAAGGCCTTGTGATTGTCTTTTGTGTCTTTTGTGATTTTTCTCTCAAAGTTGGCCTTGGATGATTTTATGAGTGATTGTAGTTTTTTTGCTAGTACTGATCAGAGATGCCTTCCCTTTTGGGAATTTTGCTCTGTCATGTAGTAGCTTCCTCCTCCTGTTGTAAAGTTTGTTTATGGCTGGGGTCCACCAGACTGGGCACCTGCCTTTGGGGGAATGGGTCTTGGTTTTATTTGGGATTGCATGATCCATGCATTCTTGATGGGGCCCGTAGAAGGCATTTGTAAAGGATTCAGCAGTGTGGGTTGTGGTTTCCACTGGCCCAGGGGCCTTGAAGGATATCACTTCAGTCTTAAGAAGTGTGAAGTTGGCTTTTGAGAAGTTCTTCACTGTGGTTTTTTGTGCAGGGGGTGGGGGTGGGATGTGGATATCCAGTGAGATTAATTTATGGTCTGATCTTACCAAAGAGGGATATACTTCTGGTGTGGAGCATTTTGTCCCCATGTTTGTGATGATCAGGTCTAGTATATTGTCTCCTCTTGTGGGAATGGTGACTAGTTGTTCCATTGCATTTGAGTTTATGAATTCTAGGAACCTTTGGGCTAGGGTGTTGGGGCTTGAGTAATGTTCCCAGTCTATGTTTGGGTAGTTGAAGTCTCCCAAAATAATGGTATTTGGAGAGGCATTCATACTCTCCAGTGTCTTCAGGAAGGCTGTGTGGGGTTCCTGAGTTTGAGAGGGTGGTCTGTAGCATGCTAGAAACTGTAAGTCAGTTTTGCCTATGGTTAGTTGCACCTGGATGGTCTCCGATGCTTTGTGCATTGCCACTAACCTGGAGGTATGGGTATCTTTGATGAATATGGATACTCCCCCTCCTTTTGTGGTTCGGTCCAAGTTTTGGGGCCGGAAAGCATGATATGAGGTAAAACCTGATAGTGCTGGGGTGCTCTCAGGAGCCTTGAACCAGGTTTCAGTCACAGCTAGTGTAGAATGTTTACCTCAAAACCACAGTTAGTGTAGAACGTTCAAAAAGGTACAGAATACTTAATTCAACAGTGGTAGCTGGAATTTTCCACAGCCTGCCTCAGTAAATTAACTCTTATTCAGAAGTATAGAAAACAGATGTTATTCAAGTTCACAAGCAAACTACATCTATCATAGGTAAAGCCCATCTTTAATAAACATGGTTCAATGACCTTTTCTTACCAACACTTCAGCAAATAGCATATTCATTTTGCTAGATGGGAGAAAGAGACAAATAATAGTATGTTTTAAAACTTTTTCTCTTAACATTTCCCCCTCAAAACACTTTTATTTGTCTTTTTATTTCAGCAATATATGGTAAAAACTAAGTTTTTCTTTGCATACATTACTTCATTTGCAAGACAAACTTTTAAACTTCAAAACACTTGCAAAAGTCACATTTCAATGTATTCACTTTCACCAGTCTGTTGCAACTGCAGGTACATCGTTTTCGTAACAGCAGTATCAACCAGTCTTTGTAGAAGACCTCTGATACAGGGTATACAACAGCAACCACATACCACCACGATAGCCACAGCGACTCCGACGGACACCAGGAAACTGCTGATGAGATGACTCCATTTTCCAAACCACGCTTGTAAAAAGTCTGTGACGGGATTATTTACCCCAGAGTTCTCTGCCAATTCTTTGGATAACATCTCCAAACCTTTCAAAGCTCAAGTGATGCTCCCATCAGGGGCAGTGTTATTTGGAATATATGTACAACAGAAAGTCCCAAACATCCTGCAAACTCCTCCTTCTTTGGCCAGGAGCATATCCAATGCAATTTGATTTTGCCATGCCACCTGCGAAGTGGCCTCCAGTTATTCAGCAATACCTTTTAATGCATCTTTGGTATAGTTCACAAAACGCTGCTGGTTATAGTAAATGTAGTTGATCCAGTCCACATTCTTATTGGGTTGAATCCAGACAAAGATGGATGCAAAACCAGCTGCTATTTGGTTTATTGCTTTGTATTCATCAGGCACGCCTCTTGGTACACCAATGCTATCGATGTAGACACTGCTATCGAAGGATTGCTTCGGTGCCTCTCTTTTTCTCTTATTCAACCACCTTGGCTTTATTTCAGCTTCTCTTACGAAATTGCTTGCTGGAACTGGGAAAATGTAGAATGGCAGAATTAACTTTACGAGTGCACAGGTTCCCTTCCAGGGAATCGTAAGCCTTGATCTGAGTTTGTTGTCTCCACATAACCACCATACATCTGCCAAACTATGAGTTTGGTTCTCCAGAAATGGATTTCCATTGCCATTCACAGTAATGTTGCAATAGTTCTGTCCCATATTTCCATAATTCTTTCCTGTGCCATCTCTGGAAATGCACATATACGAACCTGGATAAGAAATCGCTGTAGGCGGTTTCTCAACTTTGCTTATGACTGGAAAACGCTGAGTTTCATCTTTGCATTTATCTTCGGTTTTGTTGAAGAATAACTTTAACAGACACGTCAGGTTACCTTCATCTTGCATCAATGGGACTGTCGCTAGTTGCTGTTTACCTTCAGCACAAGAAACACAGTTCTCACGATGTGCCTCTCGGGTACTATATCTAACCCAAGATAACCATTCATTATGGTGTACGAATCCCGTCTCGAGTAACAATTGTTCTTCTTCTGTGAAGGCAAAATCTGCTTTACTTGTAGCATTTTTAAGGCTTTGTACTTTAAGTTGGAAAGTCCCCAAAGGATCAGTTCCAATTGGAAGGGACACTCTGATTCCATAGACGCCTGAATCACTTTCTTGTGGTGACACAATGGTTATAGTAATCACTTCAGTACCTTGGAAATGCACAATTTTTATTCTTTGTTGCCTGCTTTTATCTTTCTCCGGTATCACCGCACCACTTGTTTCCCATCCATTCACATCTGTTGACCACCAAACATTTGACCAGGACGTACAGTCTCTATTGCACAAGTATTTTGCATGAGTCAAGAAATCATTATTGTTCCATTTAGAACAGTCCAAAATTCCTTCACAAAGTTTTACCTTAAACACAGTAGTAACACCTGTTTGTGCTTGCAGCACCACCATTCCTTTTTCTCTCACAACTGTTCCTTCTCGTATGCACATATTTACTTTCGCCACCAAAATCATCATCAAGTACCAGTTCAAGTACCAGTTGAACATGGCCATCCTTTCTTTGTAGTCAGACTTTGCGTTCAGGGGTCCGATGGAGTCTGACCAACATCAGTGGTAGAAGGAAAAGTCTTAAGTTTTTTACAGTGGGTGATATGAATCCACAAAGTCCTCTCTGCGATCTTTACAGCCGTAGGTGTCAAGATAAGTACTTGATATGGGCCTTCCCACCTGGGGGATGACCAGTTCTTTCTCTTCACAATTCGGATCCACACCCAGTCCCTGGGTGCCACACTTAACAAGGTTTCACTTCTGGAATCTGCAAAGGAGTCATTGGTTACAAGAGACTTGACATTTAGCAGCTTCTTCATATAATCCACTAGATCCTCACCCCCCTCACGTTCCGCTGGCAACAATCCTTGCCACTGCGGGACATAATATGGTCTCCCAAACAAAAGTTCAAATGGTGTAAGTCCTTTGTAGGAGGGTGAGATTCGCATGTACAGGAGTGCCAATGGAAGGCATGCAGTCCAGGATCTATGCGTTTCTGCCATCAGTTTGCGGAGTTTACTCTTCAGGACACCATTGTGTCTCTCCACCAGTCCAGCTGACTGCGGATGGTAAGCGCAATGGTGTTTGAGATCAATTTGAAACACTTGACCCAACTTCTGCATAATCTGGTTTACAAAATGAGACCCATTATCACTATAAATGCGCCTTGGAAGGCCAAATCGGGGAATTATTTCTGTTGTCAAAAGCTTTGCTACTGTGTGTGCATCAGGATGCTTTACTGGAAAAGCTTCTACCCACTTAGAAAAAGCATCAATTATAACTAGACAGAACCTTTTTCCCTCTGAAGGTGTCAACTCAATAAAGTCCATACAGAGTGTGTGGAATGGATATGGAGGGGTAGGGAATGCCTGCTGAGATTTTTTAACTCCCCCCTGAGAGACAGAATTGCTTTGCATAAGTTGAAAATCCTTTACACCAAAACACCTTAGACACTATTTGAACCATTGTCTGTACTCCTACATGGGCAGGTCCATGGCTAACCAATGCCGCATACCTAAAAAGATTTGAGGGTAATACCATTTTGCCATCTGATGCCTATACAACCCATCCTGTTGAGTGATACCATATTTTACCCAACGACATTTTTCCTTCTGTGTTGTCAATGTTTGCATTACTTTTAGTGTCTCTAAGTCTAAGAGGTGTCCGGGCTCTAAATCATTGTCATGTAAAAGCAAATCATTTTCTTGAGCTGCCTTTTTTGCAGCCATATCAGCAAAAGCATTTCCCCTGGAGACAGGATCTTTTTTGTTAGTATGTGTGGAACATTTACATATCGCTATCTGAAGTGGTAATTGCACTGCATCTAACAACTGTAAAATTAAATCTCTGTGATTTATTGGTTTGCCTGTCACAGTAACCATTCCCCTATTCTTCCATTGTTGAGCGAAAACATGTACAGTGGAGAAAGCATATTGACTATCTGTATAAATTGTCACTTTTTTACCCTCCCCTAAGGTACAAGCTCGAGTCAAAGCCACTGCTTGGGCAGAATAAATGTTTGACAATCCTTTTACTTCCAAAACTTCAGTTTCTGTGGTGACTGCATACCCTACTAGTGTTTTTCCTACAGTGTCCTTCTTTGCTGATCCGTCTACAAACAAAACAAGATCAGAATCTACCAACGGAATATCCGTTAAATCTGGTCGGGGAAGTACTTTGTCATAAATGCTCTCTAAACAAACGTGCGGAGTACCTTCTTCTGGAGTCGGCAAAAGTGTAGCCGGGTTAAGAGTAGTACATCTTTCTATGGTCATATGTGGCTGTGTCAGCAGCACTGTCATACATGACAAATGTCGACTAGGAGATAAAAAGGTTATCTTGCAAAAGTATAGTAGCTACTGAATGTGGAACTCACAATTTTAATGGGTGAAACAAAACTAATGATGCTGAAGCTTGCACTGCCATGGCGGCTGCCACTACAGCTTAAACACAATGCGGCAATGCCCTTGCAACAGGATCTAATCTGGAGGAATAAAAAGCTATCAGTCTCTGTTTATCCCCATGTACGTGTACCAGAACCGAAGTCATATATCCTCCCTTACAATCAACCATTTGTACAAACTGCTTAGAATAGTTCGGAAAACCCAAAACAGAGGATCCTGCTATCAATTGCTTAATTCTATTAAATGCTTGTATTGCCTTATCTGTCCACTGTATATTACTTTAAACTTTCCTAGCTAGTTGTTCCAGAGATCAGATTTTGCTGATCCCTGGGCTTTGTATTTGGTTCCTGTTTCCTCCATTTTCTTGTGTGGCCAGAGGTAGTTTCTTTACTCACCAGTGGGAGTGGGGAGTACTGAGCTTCTTGTTTGTCCTCAGAGGAGTGGTTAGAGACAGCAACTAGTAATTCGTTGGCCATTTTGGGTCATTTCCTGTTTTTTCCAGCCCCCTGCTATAAAGCACGCTTTGGCGGGCTTTTCTGGCATTAGAGAACTTGGCATAGCTCCTCGTGGTCCCCTGCAGAGTTCCTAAGCCAGCAGAGAGCAGAAAAAGCAACTTTCTTGATAATAAGTATTTTTTAAACATTTTATTTCGCATTTTTCGATCTTTTGAGCTTTTCGACGACTGTTTGTGCCTATATTACTGTTTTATTACCTGATTTTCCTGTTTTTCTGTGCTTAAATTGTTGATTGCACTTGTTGGCTAAAGTTTTGCTTAAAAGTAACAAACAGGCTAATACACTCAAGTGTACCAGCCTTTGATAGCAATTTAGTTGAATACCAAAGCATTTACTGTATTTTTTCTGTCTGTTTGCAAAAAAACTAAAAAAAAAACTAAAAAATACTTCTCTTTTCCTAAACTTTCCTAGCTAGTTGTTCCAGAGATCAGATTTTGCTGATCCCTGGGCTTTGTATTTGGTTCCTGTTTCCTCCATTTTCTTGTGTGGCCAGAGGTAGTTTCTTTACTCACCAGTGGGAGTGGGGAGTACTGAGCTGCTTGTTTGTCCTCAGAGGAGTGGTTAGAGACAGCAACTAGTAATTTGTTGGCCATTTTGGGTCATTTCCTGTTTTTTCCAGCCCCCTGCTATAAAGCACATGTTAGCGCACTTTAGCGCGGAGTTGCCACTGTTGCACACAAGAGCAGCGGCGGTTAAACAAAGCAGCGGCGGTTAAACAAGGTTAAACTATTCAGGTTACCTAAATTCCACTCTTCAAATTTTCCCTTAAAACTACCTTCCTCGAACTGTACTGCCGATCTAACCAGCGTATCCTATAACTAAAAACTTCATCTCTACTTGATTCCCAAGTAGACTATTCTCTATCTGTAAAGCCTAGCACTTGCTCCTACAGTACTTGCACCTTGATAAAGCACTATTATTATAGATAGTACCCCACCAGCCTAGAACCCACATCCCCCGGAGTCTTTTGTAAGTTTTTTTTATCTATTACTTCTAGCATGTCGAGGGATCAGCTGCTAGTGTCCTCTCCTGCTCAACTGGTGAACCTGGGAATATTGAGGCAATGTTACAATTGCCTCATGTACACAGACAATCCTCTCCTTCTCCCACAAAACACAAATACATGCGAGAGATGCAACTATACGGCCAAACTGGAGGCTGAGCTCTCTCAACATAGGACTGGCAAGACCAGACAGGAGGAGAAGGTAACCACACACACTACATACCCAGTCACACATAGTACCATCACAACTTCAAATCATACAATTAATCACACAAAGACATACTCGGAGGCTCTGATCAAAAATCTACCAAAACAGCAGAGGCCACCAAAGCAGACACCCAAACAACTACCACCTCAGGACCCAACACATGCAACACATAGACCACACAGTCAGAGTGTCAAACAGTCACAGCCCTTAAGGCCAAACACAATGCCAGACACACTCGTCATTGGTGACTCCATAGTCAGGCACACTGACGTCCCGCTCACCAGACTGAGTAAGGAGAAGGTCACAGTAAGCTGCCTGTCGGGCGCTAGAATCCGCCACATAACTCAAGCACTCAGGTCTCTCAACAGCAGGTACAAGTACGACTCAGTCATTGCCCACGCTGGTGTCAACGACCTGAGACATACCTCCTTGGACTACATGAAAAGAGACATCAAGGAGCTCTCTGATTATGTAGCCCCGGCAGGTATGACCCTGACCTTGAGCAGTATCCTACCTTCACCTAGAATGATGCCACAATACAGTGATAAGATGATCAGCTTTAATAACTGGCTTAAATTCTGGTGTCATTCAAAGGGGATCCAATGTCTGTCTGCCTGGGATGACATGCTGGACAAGCCACGCTGCTTCGCAAGGGACGGCTTGCACCTGTCACCCCTGGGCTTCCGGATATTGGCAAAGGCTCTTGCCACCCCCATAGTGCCTTTTTTAGGCAAGGCTCAAATTCTAAACCTACCACCCTAGAACACAAAAAAAGAAAAAAACTAAGGGTAATGCTGCTCAATGCCAGAAGTCTCAATCTCAAGATGCACGCACTCGAGGCCCTTCTCAGTATGGAGAACATCGATGTCTGTGCTGTGACAGAAACCTGGTTCAAGGCTCCTGAGAGCACCCCAGCACTATCAGGTTTCACCTCATATCATGCGTTCCGGCCCCAAAATCCAGACAACACCAAGAAAGGAGGGGGGGTGTCCATATTCATAAAGGACACACACACTTCAAGGTTGGTGGCAAATGCACGATGCATCGGAGACCATCCAGGTGCAATTAACCATAGGCAAGACTGCTCTGCAATTTGTAGCATGTTACAGGCCACCCTCTCAAACTCAGGAACCTCACATGGCCTTCCTGAAAACACTGGAGGGGTTAAATGTATCTCCAAACACCATCATACTAGGTGACTTCAACTACCCTAATATAGACTGGGAACACTACTCAAGCCCAAACACTCTAGCCCAAAGGTTCCTGGAGTTCATAAACTCAAATGCCATGGAACAACTAGTCACCATCCCCACAAGAGGAGAAAACATACTTGATCTCATCATCACGAACATGGGATCAAAATGTTCAACATCGGAGGTATACCCCTCACTGGTGAGATCAGATCATAAACTAATCTCGCTGGAGGTCCTCATCCCGCCCCCACCTGAAATAAAAAAGACCACAGTGAAAAACTTCTCAAAAGCCGACTTCACACTTCTAAAAACTAGTGTGATCTCCTTTAAGGCCCCTGAGCCAGTGGTAAACATTACTCAAACCACTGAATCACTTACAAATGCCTTCTACCAGCACCTACAGGACTGCATGGATCAGGCAATCCCAAACAAAACTAAGACTCTTTGTACCAAAGGCAAGCGTCCAGTCTGGTGGACCCCAGCCATAAACAAGCTCTACAACAAAAGGAGGAAGCTACTACAAGATAGAGCAAAATCCTTGAAAGGTAAGACACCTTTGATCATTATAAGTAAAAAACTAAGAGCTCTCATAAAATCGTCCAAGGCAAATTTTGAGAGAAAAATCGCCAAGGACTCAAAAGACAATCATAAGGCCTTCTTTAGCTATGTTAGAAACCTAGGAGGAAACTCCCAGATATGCTCAGAATTAGTTCAAAATGATGTGAAGATTGCGAACCTACACACATTGCCAACATACTGGCTGACAGGTTCAGTGCAAACTTCTCCCCCCCCCAAAGGAGAGATATCTATACCAGAGGATTGTAGCCCCCAAACATCTCCAATGCCCAGGTGAGAACTGCTCTCTCCAAGGCAAAAAACACAGCATCCATGGGACCGGATGGTGTCCCCGGCTGTGTGCTCCACGAACTCAATGAGGAATTAAACCCGCAGTTAGGACAGCTGTTTAATCTTAGCCTCACCTCAGGATCATTACCCAAGGAGTGGCGCACGGCGACTGTGGTCCCACTTCACAAGGGCGGTGCCTCCACCGACCCTGGGAATTACCGTCCCATTAGCTTGACAAGCCTTATCTGCAAAGCCATGGAGAGGATCATATTGGAACTCATAAATAAATACATAGGGAACTTGCAGACTTTGGATCCAACCCAGTTTGGCTTTGTCAAAGGCAGATCATGCCTTTTAAACTTGGTTGACTTTTTCGAAACAGTCACCAAGATCATTGATGAGGGTAAGGCAGTTCATACAGCCTACCTCGACCTGGCAAAGGCCTTCGACACAATACCCCACTCAGGTATCATTGAAAAACTCATCAGCTTGAATGTAAACCCATACATCACAAGATTGGTTGCAAACTGGCTAAGTGACAGATCCCACAGAGTCAGAGTTGCTGGCGCCATGTCAGACTCAAAGCCTGTCACAAGTGGTGTCCCACAGGGCTCAGTCCTGGGACCACTCTTGTTCGGCATCTACTTTTCTGAAGTACAAGCAAACACAGGAGGGTTATGGCTGACAAAGTTTGCAGATGACTGCAAACTGGGCGCCATAGTCGAAAACACATCTGACACAGATATTCTTCAGAAGGGCCTCACAGAAACGGATAACTGGTGCCAGAGCCATGGCCTAAAGTTAAACGCCAAGAAATGCATAGTCATACCCTTCGGGAAAAACAAGGTTACCCTAGCTACCATATAGGTGGCAATCCACTGAGCACAGAAGAAGTCATCAGGGATCTGGGGACCCAGGTTGACAGTAACCTTTCGTTTGACACTCATGTTGCCAAAGTAGTTAGGAAAACCTTCTACATTGCCCACCTGATCATGAAGGGATTCACATCTAGATCTAGGGAGGTCATCGTCCCCCTGTACTCATCACTCATTAGACCTATGATTGAGTACAATGCCCCATTCAGAATGTATCTGACCCGACACCTGCAGCAGCTGGAAAGGCCCAAAAGTTCCTCACCAAAAGGATAAAGGGTCTCAAAAATATGTCTTATGCTGCCCGACTGAAAGAACTCCAGCTCTATTCAGTGCATACCGCTTGCTCAGAGGTGACCTGTGCCTGACATATAAGGCCATGTCAAACCCAGATTTGATGAATATGCTTCACCTCAAAAAATCTAGATCCCTCAGAACCACAAGGGCGGGAGACTTAAACCTTGACACGGTTATTAATAGAATGTGCTGGAGGGACAGATTCATCACCCAGAGACTCCCTATGCTGTGGAACAAAATCCCGGTACATGTGAGGCAGAGCACCTCGCTGGCCTTGTTCAAGAGGAATCTTGACCAATGGATGGGAGATCGCAGATATACCCCAGGGATTACTTCAGTGTCACTGCTTGACAGAGACACAGCAAAATAATAGGCATAGCTTTCTTCAAACTAAAGGGGTGGCGAAAGCCACATAACTATGGGCTAGGCTTATAAATGCCCTTGGGCAGATAGCCTAGTATGAACCTATGAACCTATGAACCTATGAGTGTCATAGATCAGTGCAGTCAATGGCCCTACTTCTTCAGCATAATTAGGAATCCAACTTCTACAAAAATTAGTTACACCTAAAAACGACATCATCTCCCGCTTAGTCGTAGGCATAGGTGCTTCAAGAATTGCTTGTTTTCTTTTATTTTCCAATTGTCTACCTTCCTGCGAGATTAAATAACCCATGTACTTTACTTGTGCTTTCCACTATTGTAACTTCTCTTTATTTACTTTATGTCCTTACTCAGCTAAAAAACTAAGAAGGGCAAGGATATCCCTTTTACAACTTTCCTGCGTGGGTGAGGCCAATAAAATATCATCTACGTACAACAGGACCTGGCTTCCCTCTGGGGGAGCAAACTGAGCTAAATTCGCAGCCATTTCTTGTGCGAATATCGTCGGACTCTCACAATAACCCTGTGGCAATCTGGTGTATGTGTATCTTTTACCTTGGAAAGTGAATGCAAACCAAAATCTACTCTCCTTGTGTAGTGGTATGGAGAAAAAGGCATTGCTTATATCTATGACAGAAAAATATCTGTGCTGAGGTAGTAAATCATTAAGTAGTGTACAGGGGTCAGGGACCACCTGTGCTCTTGGGATCACAGCTGAATTAACTGCTTGTAAATCCTGAACCAACCTCCATGACCCATCCGGTTTCTTTACAGGAAACAACAGAGTATTGCAGGGTGAATCTGGGCATTCAACAAGAATTCCTACCTGTTTTAGCTGTTCAACAACTGGCTTAATTCCTTCCTCTGCTTGCTTACTTAGTGGGTATTGGTGCTTACGAGGTCTAAAACCGGACTTTACAGTTATACAAACTTCACCTGCTGTTTTCATTAATCCTACATCTCCTTTACCTTTTGATCATAAATCTACAGGCAAGGCACTTAACGCACTATCTTCCTCTTGAGTTAGGAGGATTTGTCATGCCATTTCTGTTTTGTCATCCCTGAGGTGCACACTTGGTCATGCCCAAGTCACCCAATTTAATCTTTGTACCTGGATCTGTTGATCTTTCAACTGACTTTCAGACATTGTGTTCCAAATCGTTACCTTTTTCGCCAAATCTACCCAGTGTGTCCCCACTGCTTTAGTAAGTGAGATATGTGGGATATAACTTGAGCGATATAAAGAACTCATTTCCTTAGTCAAAGCACAGGTTACTACTGTATTACCTTGCGTATCCCAAAACATATCATTCAAAATTATCCTTGCACACTTGTGCTTAAAGAATTATTTTTCAAATTCTTTATCCGGACCAGGGGCCTTATAGAACATTGTACAATGTAAGTGCGCCGCAACCTGTGGTGACCCGCTCCTAGATTTACTTAGAGCTAGATTGATCAACTCTGTATCAACCCTCCCCGGGCCATCTGAAATCAAGTCTAGGCTATACCAGTAAAACAAGTCTTGTACTCCCTGTACTACTGCGCCATCCACTAACCTTTTTGCCTCAATACCTTTAGGTGTGGGAATTGCCACTATTCCAAACACATGCATCAAATCTCTTCCCAGCAAATTAAGTGGACAAACCTTTGATATAATTACCCTACACCTAACAGTTCGGTTTGTTTGCGGATCTGTGAACAGTAGAGGATGAGACAGTGGTTCCTTATAAATTTTCCCGTTTGCCGCTTTTACAAGGACAAACTCATCTGTTTCACAGTTCGGAGGCAGAACTGCTGGACCCAAAAGTGTACGCGAGGCACCTGAATCACATAAAAACTCCACTTTTTGTCCCTCAAACAAAAACTCTGTCATGGGTTTCTGATCTAGATGCATAGCAATACCCAAATTTGCCAGGTTTATGACTTCACAGTCACAATCCTGCCCTTCCATTAGAGTGTTCTGACATTCATCGTAGAGAGTGTCTGCCTCTTCATTATCCCCATAATGAAGATGGCACCTTTCTTTACTATCATATAGTCATGCGGAGCCCTTGTTCGTAAGCTGTGGGGGATGTTGCCACTCTTCACAGTCGGCAGCGAAATGTCCACGTCTACCGCTTTTAAAACATTCTCCACGTTTTAACCTTTCCTATAGGCTGAATGTCTACCCGGTTCATTTAACGTGTCCCATTGCGGGCCACCACAGCGCCCTTGCCCCCTTTGGTCCTGTACTAAAAATATACCACCATCATCCCCTACTGCCAACACTTGTGCTTTCTTTTTCTTTTTTAGATTAAAATGTCGCTCAGCATGCCGTGCATATTCAAACAAAGGTTGCAGTCTACATGTTCTGTGATCAACCATGTGCTTAGTAATAAAACTACTTATCGGAGCCTTACAACCCTTAAGAAAAGCATTTTTCAATTGCTGTTCATACGGACTATCATTAGTCTGATCCTGCAGAATCATCATTCCACAATGGTTATTGAACACTTCTGTCAGTCTTACAATATAATGATCTACAGATTCATCATCATTTTGAATGCACTGATTTATTACTGTCCAATCTGCTCTTGGACGCCACTTATCAGAAATTCTCTTTAACAGATCAGTGACTCGTGTGTCTAACACCCCAGAATTATGCTTTAATGTATTGCCGTCATCTGCCTTACATGTCCAAGTACCACAAACTAAGTGCCAATCTGGACCTAAGATTTGTCGCACTAATTGTTCTACTTCTAAACCATTTAGATGATAACTTAAATGCATACCAACTATGTCCTCAGAAAACTTTTGAAAATTAACCTTGGGATGAGGAATACCATCCGTAGCTCGTTTTATATCCTCTCTAGCCCAGGGACGATAAACTAAAATAGTTGGTTCTTGTCCAACATCTCCTGCTTGTGGGTTTGCAACTTGTATTAAGGGAAGAGCTTCTGAATGGTCAGGAAGTTTAATAGCCCAACGTCCTTGCCCTGCTAGTCCTGACCTTAACTGCATAGGTTGGTCTACCTGTTGCAAAGCAACCTTAGGTACTACGGGAATTTGTGGGTAAATTGGAGGGGTCACAACATTTCCTTGAGCAGCTAATAACCCACCCTGCTGTACAGATCCCACATCTTCAGACTGATATTGAGGAGGTTCTCCCGGTATGGCAGCAGCAATTTCACCATACGGTGGGGTGGTTGCCTGCCTTTGTACTGCACAAACTGTATGCTCATCCTCCTTATCTAAAAATAAAGCTACTTTTCCACTTGGCACCAGTGATCCCTTTTGATTTATTTTCTCTTTTTCCTGACACTGCTTTTCTTTTATAGCTCATTTATTTGCTTCTTCTAACCATTTTTGTGCTTGGGGAAATCCCAATTGTCTCTGCTTTTTAGTTCTAGTTCCTGCATCTCTTTTCAAATCTCTAACCAATTTTGCACAGGCATTCTTATTCAGTGTACCATCAAAATCATATTTCAGCTTCCACTTCTTCAAAAATTTAACATTATTTTTGTTTAAACTTTTCATATACTTAGCATCAACATTTAAACAGGCATCACTCTCACACTTGCAGCAACTTGAACCCATGTTTCCCTAGATTTCTTATTTTAGGACTGTATATTTTAGGACTGCATCAAAATTATTTTTATAGGGCTTATTACAAAATGGGGCTATCTTAACGGGGATCCTAACAAAATAACAGGTAATCCTAACAAAATAATCTTAACAATTATTCCTACCCACCCTTAACTAAAAATAAAACCCCTGTCGACAAGGTTAAATTAAATTAAAATGGGTTTGGATGACCTTTACAATCTAATTCTCTAACTCCTTTGTAGTGTATAGACTGCCACAGTTATGCTTTGAATTTGGCGATGACAACTTTTTTAAGCATCTTTCAGAGCTGTTAAACTCTAGTGTCATACTAGAGCATAACAGGGGTCTACACAGAGTAACATCCAAAACATTTAAGCATTTCCCATTTTCACAGCTATAACATCTGTTAAACATTTTACTGTCCCTCACACACACACACACACACACACACACACACACACACACACACACACACACACACACACACACACACACACAGTGTGGCAGAGTGACGTGTCCAACAGGTTTTAAAACCTTTCAGGAAACAGACACTTCACTTCCGCATGCTGTCTGTGTGGCCATGCTAAGTGTTTTACAGCTTTCAAAGCACTTCACACTCTTGAAACTTTTTTCTGTAACTGATACTATATGGAACATTTAATGATCCATGCATTACAAAGAATTATGAACGTGGCTCTGTGATGATAACTACTTATGTATTCTTGATATGAATATCAGTATTCATCTCTCAGACTTCACTTTGCTCCACTTACAAGGTGAATTTCTTGACATCCATATCTCAAACACATAATACGTTGGTTATGATTGGAGATCTGATCATATCCTTCCACATTGTTTTTGCTATAATGTAGTTGTACTGTCTGTTTCATAGAATACCCGTCATCAGGATAGCACATGCAGGTTCAGTATGTAGCCAAGTTACACCATGTCACACAGAGAGGATAATTACATACATTGTTCCCCTTTTGCTGGCAGCAAGTTGCTACTACCTTAAAAGACACACATTTTGACAGTTTACAAGCTGCCAGTAAGCCACTGTCATAGTAATCCCTTATAGACAACAGCAGAGAAGCATCATATGGGTGTATTGCTGGAGGGTGCCAAATCCCCTTTTTTTGTTATTGCTATATACATTGTTTTTATATTTTTGATATAAAATAGTTCCTTCGCCTAATGTTTCAAACTTATTATTGGATATGTAATTGTTGTTGGAGAAAGTATTTTACATCCAAAATATAAGTGTATTTAATGTCTACACACACACACACACACACACACACACACATATATATATATATATATATATATATATATATATATATATATATAGATTCACTTCATAAGCTTGATATACTGAAATATTGAATTTCAGTATCTCGAGACCATGAAGTCGAAAGTCCATATCACCAAAACCAGACAACCACGACACCCAAAACTGCGAAACCACAAAACCGCGAAAACACACAGCACACAGTACACAACACATACAAACACAAACACACATACCTCCCGACACTTTCAAAAAAGCAACACAACACACACGCATACAACTAAACAAATACACACACCTACCCTTACTATATGCAGGGGGGAAAGACCCCTGCACCCCCCACACCCCCTACTTAAATATTCTAACTGCACGGTTGTTAAGAGAAAAAGTTTTAAAACATACTATTATTTGTCTCTTTCTCCCATCTAGCAAAATGAATATGCTATTTGCTGAAGTGTTGGTAAGAAAAGGTCATTGAACCATGATTATTAAAGATGGGCTTTACCTATGATAGATGTAGTTTGCTTGTGAACTTGAATAACATCTGTTTTCTATACTTCTGAATAAGAGTTAATTTACTAAGGCAGGCTGTGGAAAATTCCAGCTACCACTGTTGAACTAAGTATTCTATACCTTTTTGAACGTTCTACACTAACTGTGGTTTTGAGGTAAACATTCTACACTAGCTGTGGTTTTGAGGTAAAACATTCTTTTCTGAGGTAATTTGTGATCCTAGATGTTTTTCATAGCCAACTGTCAACTGTTAGAAATGTAACAAAAGCTATTTTGGCTGGTAACAGGAAAGTATAAAAGTTGATGTCAGTAAACAAGCTGATCAGATTGAGATCATCTTGGCCAACATGCTGCTGTAATCTGGTTAGCTGCAAATAAAGAAGATGTTATGTGATCCTATCTCGCCTGCATTCTGAATGATGGGTTCGGAGCCGATCCCTCGGCTCCGACTCGGCACGCTTATGCCAAAGAGCGAAGTCTCTTATTGGCTGAGCTTACTATATCCCAGGATGCACCACTACCATTCCCCCAGATCTCGTTTGCCGCTTCCCTGCGAAGACGTGGTCTCGAGCTGGCTGGGCTGAGTAGATTTTATTAACTACTTTTCTGTCAGTTTTTTGCTGTTTTTTGGTCACAAAAGCTGTTTTAACGGCTATCGCTTCTTTGTGTACGTTTGGATTGTGAAAATTGTTGTGTGTGATTGGGTTGAGTTTGTTTTCGGCCCCCCTTACATCCAGGGCCTTCCCAGATGGTCAACCTTTGAAAACCTTTCAGGGTCTCTAGTCTACAGTAGTTGAGAGTTCCTGTCATTTACAGCTAGTGTTTGTGTTAAACTTTAACTGTAAGCTTAGATTTATTACAAGCAAATCTATAGTTGTTTGAATTCCTGTCAAAGAATTGTTTAACATCATGTCTCAAACCCCTAGGCCTTCGGGTTTTAAAAATGTTCGAAATGTGGTTTTAAGATGTCTATTACTGACGATCATTTGCTCTGTGTATATTGTCTAGGGGCAAAGCACTTGCAGGAGTCATGCAGCGTATGTCACGCTTTTTCCTCAAGGGTCCTCCAGGAGAGGAAAAATAAATTGATTCTTAAAGGGTTAATTAAACCCTCTTTTGAAGAAGCCTTGGCATCCTCTCCGGCTCCTGCCAAAAAGAAAAGGGCTTCGGTTCCGACCAGTCCGTCGGATCCGACTGCCAAGAGACCTAGGCAGGCCTCTCCTTCGGCTCCAAAGACTTCGGAGCCGAGGTCGGAACGGTCTGCCTCGATGCCACCAGTATCGACTCCTCTGGCTTCGGAGCCGATGGCTGGGGCATCGAGAGGCGGGTCACCTTCGTCGGCTCCACTGCTCTCGGAGCCGACAAGGGTCGCCTGCTCAGACACTTCCTCCTCGGCGCCGAAGTCTACCTCGGCACCGATGGAATCTGGTGTGAGCATTCCCTCGGCGCCGATTCTCATCGAGTCGCCTCGGAGCCGGTCCCCTAGTCCCTTGGGGCCGATGGAGAGGCCTTCTCGAACCCGTTCTGTTTCCTCTCGGTCTTCGAGAATGTCGGATTCTGATATAGACAGGGTGCTCCAAAGACTGTTCCAGTCCCCAGTCTTCCAAAAATTTGTTTCGGTTCCGACCCAGTTGGCTTCGGAGCCGATGACCATGGCCCACCCCATTGCCATTCCTCCTCCGACTGCTTCGGCTCCGTGGAGCAGGTGCGGCTGGAGGCGGTGGAGCTCTCAGGGTCGGCTCCGACCCTTACCCCAAGCCGGGCCTGCGGGTCCGAGTTTGCTCCGCGGACTTCTTCGGCTGGACCCGAGGGTGATGTTTCGGGACCTATGCTTTCGGTTCGAGCCTCCCTCTCGGTGCTTGACTGCGGGACTTCCGTCGACTATCATGGCTCCGGAGACCGGACACTCCCAGGATTCTGGGGTCCGGCTTTCAGGGCCATGAGGAGTGCCTTGGCCAAGTCCTCTTCGGCCATCTCTCCGGTTTTACCAGCACCTTCCCTGGGCGTGGAGACTGGGTCTTTGGCAGTTCCCTGTCCGTAGCCAGCGGAGCCCGAGGCCTGAGGTTACCCCAGTGGGGTTCCCCTCCTCCTGAGGGTTCTTCGGAGTTGTCTTCAGAGGAACCCCCAAGGAAGAGATCGTGCAAGAGGAAGCACGTGGACTCCCCCGAGTCTATTACATCGGACACTGATATGGATGATGCGGAGGGGTCCCCGACGTCGTCCTCGGATGATGTCTCATTTGCAGACATCTTAGAGATCCTCAAACAACGAGGCGGCTGGATATCCAAACCCCCCTCTGCTGACGAATCAGTGCTCCTCAAGGCCTTTGGGGCTCAGCCCTCCGCCTCCTGGGTGTCTCCGCCCTTCGACGAGCTTCTGGATTTAGTTTGTCGAAGGGAACATCCAGATACCGTGGAACCAGTCCCTTCTCGTCCAAATAAATTTTTATCTGCTCCCCCCGAGAAGGAGTTCCTTACTAAAGGTGTGGCTGTAGATGCCATGGTGGTGGCATCTGCTACACAACAGGACGTGGCAGAGGCTTCAACGTCTATCCATCCTCCTAATAAGGAGTCTAGGAGTATGGATAGGTACGGGAAGTGCACCCTGACTTCAGCGGCCTTTACCTTAAGGTCTCTGAATTATTTGGCACATTTTACAAGGCTTCAGAGGGATCTGGTCAAGGAGTTGTCAGATTCCCTCTCGGGTAACCTACCTGAGCAGCTAGCCCAGTCCGTTAGCTCTCAGTTGGCTATCCTTACATCAATTTCTAACTCGTCCATGAGGCTCATTTCCTATGCGGCGAAGGCGGTAGAGCGGCAGGCACAGGCGTGGCTCTCGTGAGACAAGCCTGGCTCCGCTTGTGTCAGTTCATGGAGGCCTTCAAGTCTTCCTTCCGACGCTCCCTTTGATGGGTCCTCATTGTTTGGACCCAAGGTGAAAACACCCTTACCGCTGTGAGCAAGAGGGAAAAACTTTATCTGCCGTAGGTGCCCGTTATTCCACTCCTTCGGCCTTACCCCAAGGCTAAAGGAGGGGAAAATGTGGTTCGAAAATCTCGCAAGTTTTTCTCCCAACAGCAGGAAGATTCCCGTCCAGAGGCAGAGGGCGGGGAAATTTTTCAGGGAGACGCCGTCCCAGAGGCGGCAGAGGGCCCCGCAATTCTGGAGACCGCGAGTCCTTTCGTGGCTCGTCAGCCTCCCACACGTCATGAGGGATTGCCCGGCTGTGCTGCTCCGGAGCCAGTCGGGTGACGTTTCGCCAAGCACCTAAATGCCTGGGAGTCAATCACTCAGGACAGATGGGTGCTTCGGATCATTGCCGGAGGTTACACCATCCCATTCAAATACTCACCCCACCGTCCAAGAGAATCCCGGACCCACCACCCAGTCAAAGGGAAATAGCAGCCCCAGAAGCTTTAAAGCTGCTAGAAAAAGGAGTCATCCAACCGGTCCCCACAGACCAGATCGGATCAGGAAATTACTCCAGGTTCTTTTAGTGCCAAAAGACAGGGGACCTGAGACCAATATTGGATCTCAGCAGACTGAACCAATCCGTCACGAAATCCAAATTCGAATGGTCACGTTACAATCCATTCTCCCGTTGTTGGAGAAGGATGTTTGGATGTGCTCCATAGACCTCAAGGACGCCTATTATCACATACCGATACATCAGGCGTCCAGAAGGTATCTGCGCTTCAGCCTGGGAGTCAGTCATTACCAATTTTGTGCTCTGCCCTTTGGTCTCACCACAGCCCCCAGGGTGTTCACCAAGTGTTTGGCAGTAGTGACGGCTCACCTGAGAAGTCTTGGATTCCAAGTGTTTCCCTATCTCGACGACTGGCTCCTGACTGCCACCACCAGGCATCTACTAATGGACAACCTCAAAGCCACCATCTCCTGGGTGTTTCCCTAGGGATTACATTCAATTGGTCAAAGTCTGTCTTGCTGCCCTCTCAACGCATAAAGTTTATAGGAGCAGAGATAGACTCAAGATTGATCTTGGCGTATTTCTTCCTGCCGAAAGGATCCGAACTTTACAGGGCCAAGTTCAAGCTCTAATCTCGAGATCCAAAGCCCCAGCCAGGATGGTCCTACAGGTTTTAGGCTCAATGTCTGCCACGGTTCTTTTAGTTCCTCTAGCAAGATTACACATGAGGATTCTTCAGTGGCTCTTGTCAACTCAATGGTCCTTTCAGGATCTTCCCTCAATCATCACATCATGATTACGGAAATATGCAAAAGGGACCTTCGCTGGTGGCTTCAGACATCCAACTTGGATCAGGGAAAACCCTTTGTTCTCCCCCCTCCAGTGGTTACCCTGACGACAGATGCCTCCCAGATAGGGTGGGGGGGGCATTGTCTGGGCAGGCTAGTTCAGGGCTCCTGGCTTCCGGACGAAGCTCTTCTCCACATCAACGTGTTGGAGATGAGGGCTGTACTTCTATCCCTACAGGCCTTACACAAGTTTCTTCCTCAGGGCATTATCGCCATCCACACAGACAACATGTCGGTGGTTTGGTATCTGAACAAACAAGGAGGGACCAGATCGTATCCCCTTTGCAGAGAGGCCATGAGAGTGTGGGAATGGGCTGTAGCTACCAACCGCTTCTTGGTAGCGACCCACATCCCGGGAAAGTCAAATGTTTTGGCGGACAAGTTAAGCAGGACAATTCTCTCTCCTCACGAATGGTCTCTAAACCGCACAGTAGCAGCCCAGGTTTTCAAGAGATGGGGGACGCCGTGCTGCGACCTATTTGCAACTCCACAAAACACCAAGTGCCAGAGGTTCTTCTCTTTGATTCCACATCAGGAAGTACCAGCCATGGATGCTCTAGTACAACCTTGGCCAACAGGGCTACTTTATGCCTTTCCTCCAATTCCACTCCTTCCCAAAGTTATTCAAAAAGCCTCTCAACTGGGGTCTTCAATGATTCTGATTGCCCCATACTGGCCTCGTCAGATATGGTTTCCTTACCTGAAAAAGCATGCAGTGGACGATCCGTGGACCTTAGACCTGATTCCGGATTTGCTAATCCATCAGTCGGGACATTGGCATCAGTCCCTTCAATCTCTAAAATTGACAGCTTGGCTCCTCCACTTCCAACATTAGTTAGAAGACACACACTAGACCCGGAAGTTGTTCACATTTTATCTTGGCCCACAAACCCACCACTAACAAATTGTACCTCAGTAAGTGGAAGAGGTTTGCTATCTGGGCTCAACTCAAGGGCTTTGACCCTATCACTGCTCCTGTCCCAGAGGTTTTGAAATTCTTAACATCCCTGTTTAATCAGGGATCTTCTGTCTCAACTATTAAAGTCCAACTAGCTGCTATCTCTAAATTCCATGAATCCACGGATCCTCCTTTGATGAGCAGCAGACTATGCAAAACGTTCATTAAAGGTGCCAGTCTGTTAAGACCACCAGTTTTTCATCCTGCACCTCCGTGGGATCTTGATTTGGTGCTTGGCGCATTAACATCTCCCCTTTTGAACCGGCTGCTACATGCGAATTAAAATATCTGTCTTGGAAAACGGCATTCTTAGTGGCTATTACCTCTGCAAGAAGAGTCTCAGAGCTTCAAGCCCTGTCTATTAAACCACCGTGCTTGATTTTCCACAAGGATAGAGTATCACTTAGGCCTAATCCATCCTTTGTCCCAAAAGTCTGTTCTAGTTTCTGTCTTCAACAATCTCTAGAGCTACCAGTTTTCTTTCCAAAATTCTCTAATGAAGCAGAATACACTCTCCATAAATTGGATGTTCACAGGCAATTACGCTTCTATTTAGATAGGACTCAGCAACTTCGTAAGTCAGACCAGTTGTTTGTGTCCTTCTCAGATAATAAATTGGGCCAATCCATCACAAAAGCTACAATCTCAAAATGGATCAGAGATTGCATAACTCAGGCCTATTCTTCTTCGAATAAACAACTTACATCATCTATCAAAGCTCATTCTACCAGAGCTATGGCTACTTCTATAGCCTTTCATTCCAAGCTCGCTATATCGGAAATTTGTGCTGCGGCTACTTGGTCCAACCCGCACACTTTCATCTCCCACTACAAATTGGATGTGGCATCTAAAGGACGAGCATCATTTGGTTCCACGGTACTCAGGAGTGTTTTCCAGTGAGCCACCCAGGATTCAGGTGCTAGGGACGCTGTCCCATCATTCAGAATGTAGGCGAGATAGGATCACATAACATCTTTTAGTTATGTACTCACCATAACTTCAGATGTTTGGGATCCATCTCGCCTACATTCCTGATACCCACCCTCCTTCCCCCTGCCTTGCAGATCAGAAGAGATAGAACGGTTTTGAGCTCGACTGTTTTTATCTTGTTCATCTGACGATGTTATATAAGCAGGGTATGCGTGTGTGCATGTATGCGGACAAACTAGATCTGGGGAAATGGTAGTGGTGCATCCTGGGATATAGTAAGCTCAGCCAATAAGAGACTTCGCTCTTTGGCATAAGCGTGCCGAGTCGGAGCCGAGGGATCGGCTCCGAACCCATCATTCAGAATGTAGGCGAGATGGATCCCAAACATCTGAAGTTATGGTGAGTACATAACTAAAAGTTTTTCATCACCTGAGGCAGATGTGACTCGCTTGAATTTTTTCTTCTGACAAAGGTTGCACTACATACACACACATGAAACACCACTACCACGCAAGCAACATTCCCCTCACACACACACATCACTGTAACAAAACACACTAACACACACCACAGCCCTGCCAAACAAAAATGATATTTCAGGATTTTGAGCTTATAAAGTGAATTCATATATATATATATATACATACACACACACACACACACACACACACACACACACACACACACACACACACACACACACACAGATATGTCCAACAATTACAGACACTTTGTTGAGTGAAAACAACTCAGCTGTCTCATTGTGATCAAATGATTGAAAAAAATCATAGAATGCAAGACACTGCAACCCACCCCCCATGCCTCTTAACTGTCCCTGATTTTGTAGAACGTCCTTGATTTTGCTGCTTAGCTCTGCTCTGTCTACAGTAGACCTTTGAATTGTTAGCAAATCACTAAGGATTAAAAGTCAGACAATAATGCCAGATATTAGAGTCTCCTGCTTTTTATTGCTACTGCAGTGTAAGCTGATGGACTGCCCACTGCAGTAGAAAGACGTTGGATGCACTGTCTCTCACTGGCACTCTGTCTTTCTCTCTCTCTCTCTCTCTCTCTCTCTCTCTCTATTAGTCTCTCTTTCTTTCTCTGTCTCTCTTACTCACTCACTGACGCACATACACACATATGCGCAAATGCATGCGCTCATGCACACATATACGCTCACGCATGCACATGCCCCCTACTTTTTCTTTATTTACTTTATTAAAAATTTCACTCACTAAACAGCAAAGCTGCATTTAGTGAGTGTAAATAAATACTAGCAATTTGCTTTTTCTTGTCTGAGCTTGACGGCAGCTTAATAAGTTGCTGCAAAGTGGCAGATTTGTTTTATTAACAGACATTACCTGTACATTAACAACCTGTTGAAAAAAAGTTAATCTATTCTCTAAAACAAAATGAATAAACCCCCATCATTCAGTTATATAGTCTGTGACTGAATCGCCTCGCCCATGTACTGGCATGTTGCCCCCTACTTTAGTGTGGATACACTGGGTAGTTGAACAATAACTTCCCAACAACAAACTGGATGAGTGAAACTTGTCAAACTACACTCCCACTGAAACTACTGAAGACAATTATTTTCTGTAGGGAGGCCACCATGTTACAAGGCTTTGCCTCCACGCAGTTCTGATTTACATATACTAACACTGTGGTCATACAACCAAGGGGGAGAAAAATGCTTCATAAGGTCGACAAATGACTTGTACAAATGAAATCCTACAAAAAAAGATGATCAATATAAAACATTCCTGGAACAGTGATCCTGGTATAGTGGGATTCCCAAGATAGCCACCATCCAGATATCATTTACTGTATCATAGGTCTTCTGTTTGTCAAGGATACCAGACAATAAAAGTCCTAGAATTAAGCACTGCAGCACTCCATATGCAATTTCAGTTTTTGATACTTGACCAAGATTTGATAATTACTTTTTACATAGCTACTTAAATGAGCTTACTGTACTCTTATTGTTGCATTGTTGCATTATACTTTCTGTAATTTAAGTGGATAAAATGGTACTGAATGCTTTGCAAGGCCCTGGCACCTTATAAACTGACTGCTCCACAGTTATTACGGTGTACTCCCTGCACATTGAGGGTATGATGAAGGTATTTTTGGAAAACAGTAAAAGTGAACAGTAATACTGAATTTCTTTCTTTCTTTCTTTTTTTTTTTTTTCCTTGTGCTTTCATTGGATAAAGAGTTATGCAACTCGTAGTGTCTATAACCCCCTGCCTTCTGGGGCCTACCAGCCCCCAGATCCCTAGTTTAATTTGATTACTTATTCTGCAGCTGTTACAGAGCAGTCTTGGCCAGTTAGGGTGTGTTGAAAGAATTCAGGAAAAACAAAATGAGTAATACTGAATTTATTTCCTTGATTATGTTTTTTGTTCATGCCATTATTGGATCAAAAGGCTGGAAAAGTTCTGTAAAATGCTCCTCACATGCTCTGTAACTCCATGGCTTCTCGGGGCCTTCAGGTTACCAGACCTCTGTCTTAAATTAATTATTTACTGCACAGTTATTACAATGCTGAAGTGTATGATGGGATTTCTTTCCTTAGTCATGACTTTTGCTTAGGCCATCACTGGATCAAAGGCTGGGGAAAAACTCTAAAATGTACTTCAGAAGATCTAGAATTCCAGTGGTTTAATTCAGTTGTTTCCTCTACAGTTTTTATTGTAACTTCTGTGTTGAAAGGATACAGGAAAAAGCTGAAGAGTAGAACAAAATATAGAAAAAAATAGAAAAAGTAATCTGGATATTGTGAGGAGGCCATTGTGGTACTGATGGTAGTGATGATGGTGGAGGCAGGGGGATGGAGCCACTTGTGAGTGTGTGAGCCAATGGACAGTGAGGGGGTCGGACAGCATGGAACCCTTCACATAGGATGCCATTTAACCTACAGCTCACTTTGGTTTTACATGTAGTGCCTTTACAAGAAATATGCAAGCATTACTCTTAGGCTTAACTAACATAAACAGAAACGTTAATATCAGGTGCTATGTGTCATCAGACTGGGCAAATATTCTTCAACATACATAGACTTTCTCTGAACATTAGTGTGCCATATTCATAGCTGAAAGGCTTGTGTAGGCCTTCAGCTGGTTGACCTGATATGTAGGAGTGACTGCCTGTAATGTTTGACATATATTGCTGATAATGTATTGCATAACTGTGGGGTGTATAACTGCATCACTTTAGGGACTGCATCACCATTCCAAAGCAATGAGCAGGTACCTGTTCACAGGTGATTGTTAATATGTATGTTCAGTGCGGTTGTTACTGTATATGCTAGTGCTGCTGCTGTATATGTTGGTGTCAAACCTAGGTTAGGAAGTACTGTATGAACATACTGCCTGTCCTGAAAGTCACACCACAGTAATGGCACATATGGTTTAAAATGTTTTGACATATGGCAATGTTTGCTGAACATAATTGTTAAATGTACATGGCTTCTTCATTATACTCACAAGTGACATGGAGCTATTGTGTTGATACACCATGTGGAACTGCAGGGGAGGAGCAGAGGTGGAACTGCAGGGGAGGAGCAGAGGTAGAGGTAATAATAAATGCTCTTATTCTCACAAAACTAATAAATATAGTAGATATGTTCATTCAATGGCAAGAGTCTAGGTTTTCATTTCAGTGTTAACACTGTTGTTGGTTAGGTACGCAGACTCCCACAATGCACCTGTATATATTTCATTATAACTATGCATTATACATTTGCTTACTCAGATATATATGCCATTTATCATATTATGTGCCAAACACATAGCCTCCATGGATTCCAACAACATTCCCGGATGCTTCTTAATTAGCTTAAAACAGAATCTATCAGGCCCACTAAAACCCCTCTTTAACCACAGCCTCTGGATGGACTTTGTCCCAGAGGAAAAGAGGACTGAAACAATCATCCCTCTGCACAAGGGGGGCCCATCAACTGACCCAGGGAACTACAGACCCAGAAGCTTGACCAGTCTTATCTGCAAGGCCACAGAGACAATTATCATGGACCTGATCAATAACAACATAGGAAATCTCCAAACATTGGACCAGACCCAATTTGGCTTTGTCAAAGGGAGGTCTTGCCTGCTCAATCTGGTGAACTTCTTTGAGGATGTCACTAGGGCCATGGATAAGGCTAAAACAGTACACACCACTTATCTAAACCTGACCAAAGCCTTTGACACGATCCCCAACTCTGGCGTCATAGGTAAACTGTGGTCTGACACTAAATGTTAAAAATGTGTAATCATGCCCTTTGGTAAATCAGATATCCATGCAAATTATAATATTGATAGCACGCCCCCAAAAGTAGGCCCAGTGGTGAGGGACCTAGGAACACAGATAGATAGTAACCTAAACTTTGACCACCAGGTAGCTGCTGTAGTGAGGAAATCCTTCTGTGTGGCTCAATGTATAAGTAAAGGCATGAGATCAAGTTCAAAGGAAGCTATAGTGCCATTGTACTTGGCCCTCATCCGGCTCATAATCATATACAGTGCTCCCTTCTACCATGTACTTAACCAGACACTTATGCCAAATAGAGTGGCCCCAGAGGTTGCTCACTAAAAAAATACAAAGTGTAAGACACATATCTTATGCAGACCAAGTAAAGACCCTATCCCTTTACTCCATCTCATATTGTTTATTGAGAGATGACTTATGCCTGACCTACGAACATTCTCTAATCCAGTCCTGATGAAAATATTAAATTTTCACAGAAAAATACATGAGGGTTATGCATTCCATGGGCCAGGATTTTTATTTGTGACTCTAGCAGAACTTGCTGGAGAGACATATTCATATCCCAAAGGCTACCTTGTCTGTGGAATATATTTACCATCTTTGTAAAACAAAGCCTGGCCATCATTCTCTTCAAAAAGAATTTTAATAAATGGATGGGAAACCATAAATTCACTCCTAGATGCTGCCCATGTCCAGTTTGTAAAATAACTCATGGCTCCAACACCCAAAGACCCAGTACACTGATACCACTCCATCCCATATCTGGTTATTAGGATATGATATTGTCATATCCTGGGTATTATTGGCTAAGCTTGTAAAGGTTGTTGTGCCACTATCCTAATAATCACTTATAAACCTGTGAACCTTTGTGTGTCCCTGGCCTAACTTTTAACTGTCTCTGATTTAGCAGAATGGTCCTGATTTGATCTGCTCATTTGCCATGTCTGTCATAATATTTTTGATTTTCTGGTAAGTCGCTGAGCATTCAGTAATGCTAGACATTACTGTTTCATACTTCTTATGGTATAAATAGTGTCTCTTGATGCAAAACCTGCTGTTCTACTAACTCTTCATCTGAATTTAAATAACATTTAAAATGCTGTCCCTGATTTTGGGCCTTTCCCCTCCAGTATATTTTACTTTGTCCCTGATTCTTGAGCAAATAAGTTATGAGCTAAGTTCATTGGTAGTACAGTGGCCCCACACCCAAATTCATCCTCCTGGACAAGGTCAAAAAGGCATGACAGCCTGCATTCACTTGTACATCTTACAGCTGGAGTGTGACTTTGAACAGCAGCTCTACCTGTATAATGGAAGTGGTACTCCAGTCAGATGTCTTGCCTGGAATACCAGGTATGTCTCACAAATGTGGTTCATCATCATAGAATATTTCTGAATCACATTATTTTGCCTGGATATAGCATTTCCTTATTCAAATCAATAGTTAAATAATAGAAGCTGAAGTTATGTAATATTTGTCATGGTATGGATTCCCATGGATCCCTCCCCACTGAATGATGTCATCCCGGGGAGCAGGTTGAATTTTAATAGTCATTGTAGGGATCAGAATGGCAGAAGCTGTCCATCCTTGCTCTGCCTATGTTTTGGAATCTGCCCCTTTGAGGTGAAGGTTTTCAGAAATATAATTCACATATTTTTCACAGCACTTTTCATAATATGCTATTGCTCTCAGTTCCGTGTTATACTTTAACACAATAACATTGAAGAGATGATAAACCAGCAGGCAAAGGAGAGTAGTATTGTTGGAATTGAATTCATCCTCAAGTCTTGGTGAGTACCTTCACAAGGTGGGCCCTGTTTTTCACAACATCTCATCAAGACGACACTGATATATAGACTGTATTTTGTATAGCTTATATCATGGACAGAAGTGGGTTAAAAAATAAAAAAGATAGCTGGGTGCACAAGACCCAGGATAAAAAAGTGCCCAATCCTGGTAGGCACACTGGTGCCAGGACTGGAAAAAATGACAGTGTAGAATCCTTCAAGACATGGAAATATTCCTACAACGGGGCTAGGCCAGGCTCAGGGGGAAGATGCCCCCCCCCCTATTGTAGAAGGAAGTAGTTTTCCACACAAAATCACAAAACTGGTAAACCAAAAAAGAGCCATAAAGATGATATAGTGGACTATTGAGGATAAGAAATAAATTATGTATTGTTACTATTATGCAAGAAGCCCAGAATTTCCAGATAGAAGATGTACAAAAAAAATTAAGAGAGAAATTAAAGAAAAGAAAAATACTTGGACAAGAAAAGTTGTCAGAAGCTTCAAATAAAAATTCATGATCATTAATGCAACAGATTTATGAAAAACACTATATAGATCAAGAAACCTTGGGCCATTTAGAAAAATGAAGTGACTGATAAAGTGTGAAAATATAAAGAGCAAAATCTAGAGATTTTTGAAAGTTATAATAAAGAAATATAGACATGGCAAAGAAGGAGATATCTGATATGGTGCAATATTTATGCAAAGGAGAAAGTCAAATTAATCAATACAAAAAAGCAGCCCCAAAGATATTTGAAGAGAAATATAGGCAAAGGCATCCAGATATGGAAAATTTCGCAATACAAAAAATAAAATCACAAAGAGGTAATGTAGAACAGAAGATTAGTAAAGTAGTAGTTAAATAATAGAAGCTGAAGTTATGTAATATTTGTGAAGTGAAGGGTTTAGTGTAGAAAGTCTAACACAGGTTATGTCATAGCACGATAGAGCAATAAGTCCCCCAAGTAAGAAGAAACAGGAGGAGCAGGAGACATCTGAAGAAGACATATGGACATAGGAAAGAAAAAGAGATTTAATATGATGCAATATTTATGCAAAGGAGAAAGCAAAACTAATCAATACAAAACGTGCAGCACCAAAGATATTTGAAGAGAAATACAGGCAAAGGCATCCAGATATCAAAAATTTTACAATTCAAAAATAAGAAAACAAAGAGGAAAAGTAGAGAAGAGGATTTGTAATGGAGAAGTTAAAGAAATAGAAATTGAAGTTATGGATTACCTATGAAATGAAAGATTTGGTGTAGAAAATCTGGTTACCTATCAAAACATCTATTCTTCATAACATCTAAACTCAAAACATCAAGACCATAACATCTAAACTTCAGAACATGTAAAACTCATAACATCGAATCTCAAAACATTGAAAACTACAAAACAACTATAAATAACATCCCACAGAGTTTTTACTATGTTTATGCAGGGCGATCAAGCCCTCCTACACCCCCATGTGGGGGGATCCACCCCAACAACCCCCCCCCCCATGTAAATTAAATATACCAAATCCTAGGTCGAACTATAGTAGAGGAAAACATTAATTTCCTAACCCCACTGTAGTGCGATCTTGGAGTTGGCATATTTAATTTATGGGGGGGTGGGAGTGGAGCCCTTCACTTGGGGGGTGCAGGGGGGCTTGCCCCACTGCATAAATCTAGCAAACAGTGTGTGGGATGTTATTTATAGTTGCTTTGTAGCTTTCAATGTTTTGAGATTCAATGTTATGAGTTTAAGATGTCCTGAAGTTTAGATGTTATGGTCTTGATGTTTTGAGTTTAGATGTTATGAAGAGTAGATGTTTTGATAGGTAACCAGAAAATCTAACTGTGAAAACATCACAGCAAGATAGAGCAATGAACCCCCAAATTAAGGCGAAACCAGTGGAGTGGGAAACATCTGATCAGGTGCCATATGATGAAACTTTGGAGCCTTCCGCAGGACACCAATACAAAAGTTCAATTTGAGTTGCACAGCAAGGGAAGCAAGAGGAAACTGTGGTAACTCTGACACAGCCAATGTTTTGGCGTGACACCAAAGTCAAAAAAGTCATAGTAAACTTCATTGCTATTTAGGACTACACAAGTGCAGCCTAAATGAAATTCCAAGTATCAACTCACCAGAGAGTACAAAGGAAGCAAGAATAACAAGAACAACAGTATAGCATTTCAATTTAAAAAAGATTTTCAATGCAAGCTCCACAGATGGATAAATAACCCAATAATAAAAGCAAAAACAAAAGCCCCCCCCCCCCACAGACAGTCATAAGAAGAATACTGTACATAGCAGCATGACATAGTAGAATTGCACATGCTAAGATTGTCCTCCTTTGTTTATCTGTATCATACCAACAGCAGGCAATTGCACATGAATAAGAAAATATAATGCTATATCAAAGAACAATAACAAAAAGATATTGCACAAGTTTTAGCTGAGCTACATATTGTGAATGATTACTGACAAAATAATCGGTGGCTGGTATCAGAGTTATGAGAATATTATAATAAGAATATAAGAAGAATTTATACCAGTGAGATCCCATATGAAAGAGCAATGGATGACACAGAATGAAACTGAAGAGAATGTGGCTCATGAAGATGCTTCTGGAACTTTCTGTAGAATGCCTGCAGGAAATGGAGAACAAAGAATGCACCTTCAGTTTAGAAGAAAATGATCTAAGAGAAGAGTTTCTGGATTTAATAGAGATGGACAGACACATTAAGATCAATGAAATAAATAGACTACAGAAAGTCAATAAAACCCAAAAAGTTAGAAGTTTGATAAAACAAATGAACACAGTAATTAGGACTGTTCATAGATATTTGTGTGATATAACAGAAGTAAATAGGATATATTATTGTGCAGCTAAATTAATAACAGGTAAAGTCTTGCTACAAAAACACAGGGCAGTAAGTGAAAGGAAGTAGAGAAATCAACTGCAACCATGTAAGTATCGAATAGAGAAAACTATAAAGCAATTAAGACAAGAAGTGTCACTGTTAGAAGAGGATAGAGAAGGGAACAGATCAACAAAATACTCAGAAAGATAGATGTTATAAAAGCAATGCGCAGTATCAGAACAGATCAGGATGTGTCATACACTATCTCAAATAATAAACTAAAAATATCAGCAGAGGTAGAAAAATGTAGAAGACAGGCAGATAAATATGAAAGAAAAGAACAAAAAAAGCAATTTATTGATGAATCAAAAATGTTTTATAGAGAACTTGGAAACAAAGCAAAATTAATTGAAACACCACCAAAAAAAGAAGATACAGATACATTTTAGAGAAATATCTATGAAGATCATGTGGAACATAACAAAGATGCTGAACTGATAGAAGTAAAAGAAAGAATGTTCAAATGTGTTAGATATGAAATGGGATGAAGTAATGGCCAAAGAGATTGAAACACAGTTAAGAAAAGCTCCTAAATGGAATACCCCAGCCCCAGATGCAGTATCTAACTTCTGGCTAAAAGTATTAACAGCTTTACATGAAGATTTAGCCATGAGTAAGAACTATTTATATGCACACCCCAAACAGACACCAACCTGGTTAACAAAAGGAAAAACAATACTCCTATTTAAGAGTGAACCTGCAAGCTATCCTAAAAACTAGACCAATAACTTGCCTTTCAAAGACATATAAACTATACACTGGAATTGATGTTGACAAAGTTTATAGTCATTTACAGGAAAACTCAATCATAGCAATAGAACAAAAGGATAATAAAAGAATGTCATATGGAACAAAGGAACATTTGTTGTTAAATAAAGTCATAATGGAGAACTGTAAAAAGGGAAAGAATCTAAATATGGCATGGATAGACTGCGAAAAAGCATTTGACAGTATTACACATATGTGGATAAAAGAGTGCTTAAAAATGTATAAATTACATTACAGTGACCATGCAACAGTGGCAAACCACTTTGCCGTTAAGCCATGATAAAGGCCAAATTATTATTCCAGGGATAACAATTAAAAGGGGGATATTCCAGGGTGACACACTGTCATCGCTGCTCTTTTGTCTTGCCTTTAACCCATGAAGCTGTCTACTTAACAGATTACCTCCCAGAAAGCAACAAAGTGTAAAGACTTCTCATCTTCTTTTGTGGATGATTTAAAACTGTATAGTTCATCAGATGAGAAACTGAAAGCACAACTGAAAGTGGATAAAACTTTTTTCAGATGATATAAGAATGTCATTTGGTCTTGATAAATGTGAAAAAACAACCTTTAAAGCAGGAAAACTGCAGCACCAAGAAAACATAAGCCTTGAACAGGAATGAAATATAAAAGAACTTCAACAAGAGGGAGTATATAAATATTTGGGAATTGATGAAGGATCAACAATAAAACATGAGCAAATGTGAATAAAACTTAGTAAGGAATATTTTTGAAGGCTAGAATTAATACTAAAAACAGTGCTGACATCTAGGAACAAAGTCCAAGCTATAAACCAATTTGGTCTTCCTTTCCTAACTTCCAGTTTTGGAGGGACTGACTGGCCCCGAAAGGTGTTGAATCGGTTGGACAGGAAAACAAGAAGGATGCTTCATGCTTATTAAATTATTTATAAAATTTAGTGTATACCAGGACTATATATTCCCTGTTCTGAAGGAGATATGGGCCTCCTCGAAACTGATTACATGAATAGATCTGCAATCGTAAGACTTAGGACTACATACATATCTATTGACCCCACAAGACCCACATGTAGTGAAAATTTCAAAACATGAGAATAAGTCTAAGATGACTTCCCTGCTTAGTTTAGCAGAAGCATATTGATATCAAGTGGGAATAGAAATCAAACCAGAAGTAGATAAAATCAGGCAAGATCTGAATGTGTAAAAAAAAATGAATATAATGTGAAGGATCAGATGAGAAGCCAAGAAATGTGGAAAATGCATAACTATAATTGCAAGTATAGAAAACTTCTGAAAGAACCTCATATTAATCAGGATCGGATGCAGGAATGGTTAAGGAGAGGCAAATTCAAACCAAAAGATGAAAGGTTTATATTGGCGGTCCAAGATAGTGGGCTATGCACACGTTGGTTTACAAAGTCCATTGAACATGTGGGAGAAACAGACAAACGTAGATTTTGTAAAACAGAATTGGAAATCACACATCTTGTTGCTGGTTGTGATATACTTATGGCAGAAGGACTGTATATTGAAAGGCATAATAATATAGCAAGACTGTTGCATTGGGAATTGTGCAAACATGATAACACTGAAGTAGCTGAAAAACATTGGAAACATGAACCACAAGACATTACAGAAAATGATGAAGTTTATATCACATGGGATCACCCATTACCAACAGCTGAAAAAAAGATGCGAAAAAAACAAATATAACAGTCCATGAAAAAAAGACAATAGTAACATTGATCACTGAAATTGCTACACCTATTGACTATAGTGTCTTATGTAAAGAGAGACACAAAGTCATAACATACCAGAATTTGCAGACAGAAATGAGGACAATATGAAAGAAGGATATTCAGACAGTTACAATAGTAGTAGGAACAATGCATCTTATAAAAAGAATTTACAATTGTACTTAAATATGCTACCAATACATATAACTCCGTATGAATTGCAGAAGGAGTCATTACTGGGTACGTTGCTGGTGCTGAAAAGAGCACTTCCGGCTAACATCAAAGATTGAAACAATGCTAATTTCATGATCTTTAATCATACTTTGACTTAGGAAATGGGTCCATTGCCATCATGGGATTAGAAACCAAAAAACTTGGAGAAATTAAAAAATCAGAGGCTGTCCATCCTTGCTGTGCATATATTTTGGAATCTGGCCCTTTAAGGTGATTTTTTTACAGTAATTTTCATAATGTGCTATTACTCTTAGTTCTGTGTTGTGCTTTAATACAATAATAACAGCAACTTATAGTTGACCAAAAAATTGCAAAAATGTGCTACTTCTTTATTCCTGGGGAAATCAAGTAAAGAAAGTTTACGTCAGAAAAGTAAGAACAAATTTTAAATTTATTTCCTAATAGCTTTATTCAATACTTTCATTTTCAGTATTATTGTTTATTTAATTAGGGTAACATTTAGGTATAGCCCATTTTCAGTAATTGAAGCATATATGAAACAGAAAATACAACTCTTTTGCAAGCACAGACTTTATCTCTGTTAAAAATATTTCTGTAAAATATTTTCAAATAAAAATTCACTTAAGATTTAAACATATCCCTAGAAAACTATGTATATTTAGGGTATAGGTAAATAAACCATGACCAAAAGCAAAGGCAAAATATTTTATGCTACTGAAATGCATTAGCTTGTCTTGGCGACATGTAGGGTGACGCTGCCCAAAAAAATGAGAACAGTTCTGAGTTAGGCCAGAGTTGTCAAATAGAAGAGCTTCTTTTTTATTTCTGTAAATGTTTTGGGTTTTTAATACCATGTTGGGATTGGGCCCCATTGCTAAATTAGAGTACAATTTCAATTTAAGAAGTTAGTATTGCTTCAGTCTTTGATTTTAGCCACGAGTGTTCTCAGCACGTACAATGTACTCAAATTTGCCTCCTTCTGCAGTTCATATGGAACTACATGTATTGGTAGCACATTTAAATACATTTTCAATTTTTTTTTATTAGTCATTGTGGTCCAACTACTATTGTAACAATCTGGGTATCTTTCTTTCACATTGCTCTAATTTCCCCTTGCAAATGCTGGTATTTATGACTTTGTGTCTCTCAGTAAGTAAGATACTATTATTGCAGGCTGTGGCAATTCCAATGGTTATTGCAGCTTTTGACTTGTTTGGTCTTCTATATCTGGTTTTCTTGCATCTATTTTCTCATCTGTTAGTACTGGGTGATCCCAGGTGATTAGAACTTCATCACTGTCACTTACATGTTCTGGTTCATGTTTCCAGTACTTCTTAGCTACCTCTGCATTACACAATCTGTAGTGCAACAGTCCTACCACATGGTTATGCCTTTCAATATACAAACATTCAGCCATAAGTGTATTGTAACCTGCAATGAGATGTGCAACAATTTCCAGTTCTCTTTTACATAATCTGCATTTGTCTGTTTCTCTACCCTCTTCTATAGACATTGTAAGCTAATGTGTATGTAGCACCACCATCACTGGTTGCTGTTATCAGTCTTTCATCTTTTGGTTTAAATTCACCTCTCCTTATTTATTCTTGCATTCAAACTTTGGTTAACACGTGCTTGTTTTAGGAGTTCTCTGTACTTGACACTATATTTGAGAGCTTTCCAACTTTCTTTCCTCATATTCTGGCCCTTTTCTTTGTATTCTTTCTTTCGTCACGTGCTTGTTTTAGGAGTTCTCTGTACTTGACACTATATTTGAGAGCTTTCTAACTTTCTTTCCTCATATTCTGGCCCTTTTCTTTGTATTCTTTCTTTCGTTTTTCTGGCACTTTCAGTTGCTGTTTGATTCTTGTCTAAGTCTGGTTTGATTTCCAGTCCTACTCCTTTCCAAAATGCTTTTGCTAAACTAAGCAACGATATCATATTAAATATCTCTCCTACATGCTTTAAAACATTCACTATGCAGGAATCTGAGCAAGTCAGTAAATATGCATGAAGTGTTACAGCTGCAGACCTGTACATACGGTCAGTTTCAGAGACCCATACTTCCTTCAGAGTGAGGGATACAGATTGTTGAGATGCATTACTTTTTATACACCATTTGATAAGCATGAAACATATTTCTTGTTTTCTTGTCTAACTAATTCCATGCTGTTTGGGGACTGTAAGTCATACAAAGCTGTAAATTAGAATAGGAAGAGCAAAGTGATTTACAGCTTGGGATTTATTCCATGATGTCGAGGCAGTTTTCAGTATTAGCTGTACTCTTCTGAAGTTTTCCTTACTAAGAATTCTTCTCACGTGTTCAGGCTTTATTGCTGACCCTTCATCTCTTCTCAGATGTTTATATACTCCATTCTGCTCAAGTTCCTTTATATTATATTCTTGCCCTAGGTTGGTAATTTCTTTATGCTATAACATTCCTTTTATAAATGTTGCTTTAGTGCATTTATCAAGACCAAATGACACTCTTATTTCATCTGAGAAAGTTTTAACCATTTGTAGTTGTGCTTTCAGATCCTCATCTGATGCACTATACAATATTAAATCATCCAAAAAAGTAGAGGAGATGTCTATCAGCAAGGTTGATTTCTTTAAGTTCAGCTGTAAACATAGCCTAGCCTAGTATGTTTAGTAAACAGCTCAATGGATTAAGGGCAAGTCAAAACAGCAATGGTGACAAAGAATCACCCTGGAATATCCCCCTTTGAATTATCTCAGGAATAATAATTTGCCCTTTATCGTGGTTCAGCAGTAAAATAGTTTTACTACTGTATCATAGCACTGCAATGTATTTGATCAATAAAGGGTGTACATTCTGTATCTTTAAGCATTTCATAATCAATGAATGTGGGATATTGTTGAATTCTTTTTTGTAATCTATCCATGCCATTCATAGAGTTTCCCCCTTTTATAGCTGTTTATTTTGGCGTTGCTTAACCATAGATGATTCTTTGTTCCATATGACTGCCTTTTTTTATTACCTTTTTGTTCTACTGTTATGGCTATTTTTTTCTAGATGGCTATAAATACTGTCTACATTAGTTCCAGTATATCATTTATATATTGTTAGAAGGTGCTTGCAGTTTGACTTGTAAGAAGGAGTATTTTTTTTCCTGTTTTTAACCAGGTTGTACAGGATACGCATATAAATATATATTTTTTAGGGTTAAAGCTTTGTGTAAAGATGCTGTTACCTTCAATCGGAACTTAGGTAGTACACGTAGACCTGTGGTTTTCAATTTAGGAGCTTTTTTGTATTTTTGTCTCAATTTAACTGATGGTTACTTCCTTTCATGTCCTATAAATTCAAACGTTATACTGTTTTTTTTAACTTTTCTATCCATTTGGCATCTTTGTTATGATCCACAGGGTCTTCATAAATGGTTCTTCAAAATGTACCTTTTCTTCTTTTTTGGTGGTGCTTTTATTGCTTTTGCTTTGTTTCCCAGTTCTCCGTAAAGGCATTTTGGATCACCAGTGAGCTGTTTGTTTAGGACTTCTTCTGCATACCTTCTAAGCTTTTCTGCTTGTGCTGATATTTTGAATTTATTCATGGAAATAGTGTACGATAAATCCTGGTCTGTTTTAACATTGAGTGTTGCTTTTGCCACATCTATCTTAATAAGAATTTTTGTTGATCTGTTCCCTTTTATGCATTCTTCTAACAGTGATGCTTCAATTCATAGTTGTGTTAGAGTTTTCTTTTGGTGATGCATTTATAGTGGCCTCCTGCTTGTTCCCTTCCTTTCCATTATTACTCTGTGCTTTTGCAGTAACATTGTATTGTTAATTCAGCTGCACAGCAGTATATTCTATTTATATTTGTTGCATCACACGATTTTCTCTTACTAGCCCCATTAGTATGTGCATCTGTTTTACTACTCTTCTAATATTCTGTGTCTTATTTGCTTTCTATAATCTATTTCTTTCATCTATCTTAATATGTTTGTCCATCTCTATTATATCAAGCAGATCTTCCCCTAGATAATGTTTCAGGAATGAGAAAAAAACTACCTGATCTTTGTTTCCTAATCTTTCCCTTGCTGTACAATTCTAACTGGACTTGTATGCATGTCTCCAACAGAAGGTTCCAGAACATTGTAGCTTGGCCTGTATTTCTCAGATGCTTCCTACTCCATCAGTTGCTCCTCCATCTGTAGCCTCAATGAGCCATCATGTTGCAATATTGCTTGTGTCAGAGTTTGCACTATTTCCCGTTCTTTCCCTTGTTCTACAAATCTAACTGGACTTTCATGCAAGTCTCCTACTGAAGGTTCCTGAACACCTCCCTGTGGCATAGCTTCTTAGCACGTATTCTGCTCTATCTACTGCTCCTCCATAAGGGGACTTTGTATTATACACATTACTAACCTGCTTCTTTATAACAATTAATATGACCTTTCTCCTTCTTTATCATTTTTCTTTATACTCTTCCATATTTGTCCATGGCTCCACGTCTTTTTGTATTTTCTTATTGTATTCTTCTCTTCCTCCACCAGATATTCTTTAATAATTGATATTTGTGTTTCCAGAAAAGACTTTCTGACATCCTGCATTCCCACCCCTCTCTCCCTCTTGTCTTTCTACTCATTAATGTGTAACTTCTGACCCATCTAAGACCTTCACCATTTACTCTTCTTCCTTGTATCCTCTTTGCTCATCTCCAGTCCCAGATGTACAGAACTTTCAGGCTTCCCATTATTTATTTCCCAGATACATGTTCTGATTACTTTTCTCCTTTTACCATACCATTGTAGCTCACCTGTAATTCCAAAATGTTGATTATCCTTGCCACTGTACCTCATATCTCCAAAATGTGTTATACCCATCACTCTCTATAGCGTCACTGCTATATAATGCCACCTGTGTGCAATCCTTACCTGTTGATACCACAATTTGATTGTCATACTAGATTCCCTGCAGACTGTCCATAAACCCTGTCAGGGGGTTCTATTTCCATTTTCCCTGGAACCTTCAATGGTTGAGTCAGAAACGTCAGGGTATGCCAAAGAATCAAATAAACAGGTAAGTTATTTATAAGAACATGGAAGTGCATCAGAAACAATGACTTACACCCAACTGATAATAGCTTAGAAATTGCAATGCATTAAAGACTATTGTTTATTTATTAATTTGTTTGTTTTGTTGACTAGGGAACTCCAGCTGGGTGGAAAAGCCCATTTTCAATGCAGGCCTAGGAAGGAAAGCTAAGCAAAATCAACATCTCTGCATATATTTATAGCATGAAATACAGAAATGTTTCACATAAAACAAATATTTTTCAAAAACTGTAGCTTAGAAACTGAGTTTTTAACATATTGTTAAAACAGATTATGCATTTCCATGATAGCACAACTAACACCAAATATCCTTAACATGAAACTGCAAAATAGATTTTAGAACTGTTTCACCTCATATTAAATCAGTCTGAGCAACTGAATTGCAGTAACACATACATTTGTGGTAATTGATAGGATTGAATATTGTTTATACACACACATTGTGAGAATGGAACTAATCTATTCTTAGGAATTAACAGTATTTATCAAAAGTAAAACAGGTAAAGAATAAAAAGGAGTAACCTGTAACACACCAGAAGAGTAATCCCCATGGAGGTTAGTGCCACTGAAAAAGTAGATGGGAGAATAAGAAGGCAAGAGGAAGAAAAGGTTGTATGGTAACGGAGGGGGGTGTAAAGTAAACGGTAATAAAGGAGGAGGGGAGTGTGATAGAAATATTCTCTGCATATCTTTGTCAATGATTTTATGAGAGAAGTAACCATTTAGTTGTGATAATTATCGAGGCTAGGTTATCCCAGTGTTGAACATGTACAAAGCCAGGTGTTGTTTAGGTACTATTTAAGTGAGTTTTGAAACATTAACTTGTGTGTCAGTTTGAGTGTGAGAGGAATAGAAGTCTATAATATGGAGATGTATTTGGTGCATAAGGAGTACCCGGCCTTGTTGCTGGACTTATTGGAGAGCAGGAAAGGTGCACAGGTTTCTGGTACAGTAGTGTTGCAGTCTATTTTGGAGTGCAGTACATTTTTCTGGTATACAGATAAGTTTGTGTGCCATGACTAATTTGAAATAGGATAAGTACTTGGGTAATTCTACCTACTTTAGCTCTCTTCAGGCAATCCAGTGATTGGCTTTGTATCGGGAGTTTGCAACAAATTTAGCTACTTTATTATATCATGTTTCTACTTTCATTTTTTTCAGTTTTGTTAAGATTAGTAAAAATAAGATGTATACAAAGGAGATGGAAGTATGCATGATTTGCCAAGGATAGTCTGTCATTATCTTTGAGATATTGCTTAGCTGTCTAGAGGGAGCCAAGTTTCATATGTGTTTTTGATGGCTTGATGAAGGTGCTGGCTGAATTTTAGTTAGTCATTGATTACGACTCCCACTAACTCAGTTTGAAGAACCTCTTCAATTTTGGCATTGTTGGCTGAATATATATATAAGGTATGTTCTAGGTTATTGTATTTCTTAAGGGTAAAGGGCATTAATTTGTTTGATTTTTGGTTTAAGAATAAATGGGAATTACCTACCCAAGATTTTATAGCAGAAAAGGAGAGCTGGATAATTTTTTGAAGTTCTGGGAAAGTTAGAACAGAGCAGATAAATGTAAAATTGTCTGCATATAGTACAGTGGTGGCAAGTTTGCTTGCAGTGTGAAGGTTGTTAACAGGAGTGGACCCAATATTGATCCTTGTGGGACTCCATCTGTGACTGGGAGAGATTATGAAAGTTCTTGGTGCCATTTGACAGCCTGTTGTCTGTTGAACAGATAGACTGCTTTCTTAAATGGGTTATGCCATAAATTGGTCTTAAAGGGCAATGTGTGCATTCATTCAATGCATGCAAACACTTTGGTAGCTGTATTCTACTTATCATCACACCTCCACATTTAAGAGAAAAATCTCATTTTTCAGAATTACAAAATATGGTTCTATGCAACTGATGCATCATACATTAAACTCTCTGACTGATACTGTAAAAATATATAAACATTATACGTGAACAAGGCAGTTGTTGTTGTGTCTTTCGGCTTATCCCGGTTAGGGGTCGCCACAGCGGAACTCCGGTCTGCTAATGTTTGGTAGTGGATTTTTATGTGCCAAGTTACCAGCCCTGATGCACAACCTTCAACGAAGGCATGCCCATTCATGCATACCTCCACACAGAAGATGCTCTAGCTGAGAATCGAACGTGACAGCGTCTTGCTGTGAGGCGACAACGCTACCGCAGCACCACTACCGTGGGTATATGTGAACAAGGCAGTTATTTTCTAAATATTATGACATGTAGTGTTAGCAAAAGCTGCAGGAAAGACATAGCCAAGACAGGATCTTTACAATGTAGTACCTTAAACCTCCTGTAGTGGAGGCCCATGGGATATATACAAATGACTTCTTAAGGGCATACCTTTGTTTTAGTTGCATGGCTTCTGGATGCCTATGAATTTAAGGTCTTTATGGGTACATTCAGGATAATAAAACCACACCTGATAAAAGTCATGGGCATTTAGAAATGGCAGTTATATAAGGAAGTAAAGTGCATTTCTTTATAGTGTGGTCACCAGTGGTTTATGCTGAGGATGACTTTGCAATCCCTGATTCTACCCCAGTACACTTTTCAAACTAAGAGGAAGTTTACCTGGGTTGCATGATGACTTTCTTTCTGGCATGTGATCTTGAAACTGTTGGTCAACATAAAACCATTTTCCAGACAGAAGTCGGAATGGCCTTTCCTTCTTAATTCATGTTGTCCCACCAATGTAGAACCAGGCAGTCCTCATATCCTGTTATCTCTGTCCTGATATGAGCATTCAAGTTCCTCGTTATCAACAGCAACTCATTTTGTCATAATTTATCTGTTAGGTCCTGCAGCTGTTGCCAGAATGCACTGTTTTACTTGTTATCACAAGTATGTTGTGGGGCATACATTGAGATTATGAATAGCCTATCTTTACAATGGAATCCAATGGTCTTGAGTCTGTACCTGATTCTGATGAAATCCCTAACTGTTTTAGAACACTTTCATTAAAGTTCCCACACCATTTCTAGTCTGTTCTACCCATGAGTAGTGCACTCTGGATCCCAAGCCAAGTGGCTTTGCTTCTGTGCCCTTCCACATTGTCTGTTGGATACACAGAATGTCCAGTCTCCTCCTTATCATCATGCTGTCCACTTTCAGGCTGCATCCTATCACTGAACATATGTGAGTTCATTTGTGGCAGGATGATTGGTTTTACATCCAGCTTTCACTCACTAGAGCTATCCCAGGTAGACCTTGCTGGGAAACTGGACACTGTCTGGCCAGTAGCTTATTGATCCAGGGCTGCCAGGCTTTATGGCAAGCACACAAGAAGCACTGACATATTTTACAACTGTTAGATTTACCAGTAGGAACCACTGATGAATGTCCTTCCTTTAGCTATAAAAGAGGTTGTGTTTTGAAACACCTCCTTTGTTTTAAGGAGCAGAATGCTTCAATTAACAAAAGATGCAGTCAGAAAAAAGGGACAGGTCAGTTTAAAATACCATGCTTTGTGTGATGGTTTGAATGCTGGGCAACTCATTCCTTTCCCCGTGTAAGTCATTCATTGAAGTGAATGTTCGCTGAACATTCGCTGTATTTGGTTTGATGAATGATGGTTTGTGGCAATGAACCTTCGACAAAGTGATATAGACCCAATTAAAAAGCTACCATTCATGACTTTTGTAAAAGATTACAAGGCTTTGCTCATTAACTCTCCCCTCCAACAGAGTTCAAATGAATTCTAACCATACCTCTCAGGTGTAGCTCTCAAGTGTATGAGGAATGTTCCTCATTTTGAGTCTTTAAAAGTCCATGTTCCTCACTGTTCCACATTGAAAGAGTCTCTTACACATTCAGCATTAAGAATTTTTCTAACAAATATCAATGATAAATAATACTGAATAATAATGAAGAGTGATTTATAAGTATGAAATAACTCAGTTTAACCATCCTCTGATCATACTAGTTGAAGTTGTTAACAAGCAGTTAATATATGTTCCTCATTTTGCATATTTGTTCCATATTATAAAAGGCAGTTTTTCACATTTTGTGGATGGAAGGTTGAGAGCTATGATTCTGATGCATTATAAAACTTGATCTAACAGTACCACATACAAGCACTATGCATTTATGCTCTAACGTTAGATTTAAATCTAAAGGTGGGCCTTCATATTGACATATATGCCTGGAGTCTAAGCAAAAAGCTTCACTCTTTCCAAGCTTTCCTCATCTTGGAGAATGCGGACATCTGTGCAGTTATCAAGAAATGTTAAAGCCGCAGAGAATACCCCAGCAGTGCAAGGCTTCAGTGTCTTCCATACATTTAGACCAGCAACTGCATAGACAGGGACTAAAGGTGGAGGTCTGGCGATGAGCATTAATAACAAACACACCTCCACATCCAGATTGCCAAAGGCAAAGTTTGATATCATATCCTATCATGCTAGCAGTCACCCTCTATTTCCCATGAAATTTAGATCTATAAGAGATACTCACCATTCAACCAAATACCAAACACATGGGCATGGGGGACATTAATTATCCCTCTATAAAGTGGGAATCCTACACTAACCCAAATTTGCAGGCACACAGAGCCCTAGACGTTGTAAATGCAAACACCATGGACCAGTTAGTGCATACACCTATTAGAGGTAAAAACATATTGAACCTAGTACAAATATGGGAGAATATTACACCCCCTCCCAGTCTCATGTTTTTGTAAGGTCAGACCACAAAGCAATCTCCTTCAAAATTGGAATCAGTTCTGTAACCCCAGCAAACCCTGTAGCAGTTAGAAACTACTCCAATGCAAGCTACTGCAATGCAAGCTACCTTTATTATAGCAATAACCCACGCCTGGGTGTGGGTAATGCTGGATTTACCCACGGTTGGCGTGGTTTGGTCCCGAGGGCGAAGCCCGAGGGACCAAACAAAGACAACCGTGGGTAAATCCAGCATTACCCACACCCAGAAGTGGGTTATTGCTATTATACCATGGTGTTAGTTTGCTTTGTATTATATTTGTATTGTTGTTATTTAGGTTTTTGTTAGCTTTTTTTGTATTCTTCCACTTTTTGTGAGATAAAATAGTCCACACTTTCAGTTTGTTTTTATTTTATTATTGTTTTTGAAGGGATGTAATCAAAAGGGTAGGTGATGCTTGTTATAAAATAGTTTAAGCAGTGTAGAAGTTTATAACGTGTAGTTATGTTTTAGTAGTTATGGGTATGTTGAAATGTGGTGTAGTGTTAATTTGTATTAATTTTTTTAAAATATGTACTTTTAGTAATTGGTCACTGGATGGTGGTGTTGTATGCAGTTTTAGAAGATGTATGCTGATGTGGACGTTTGGTATGGTGTGTGTTTTTTACTTTGCAAGGGATGTCTGGTGTGTTTTAATATGTATATTTTTGGAGTTGTGTGTGTATAGGTATTGTAGGGAATATAGGTGAGTGAATGGTTTTATGAGAATGCTTGGTTTTGTTGGGTTATAACTGGTGGTTATGTAGTGTGTGTGTGGTGTATTTGCGACTGTATGAGTTTTGATTTTGTTTGTGTTCGAGGTGAGGGAATGAGAAATATTATATGGGTAATGGTTAATTTTGTGTGTTTTACTTGAATTGTTGTGTGTTTTTTGTTTTTACGTTTACTGTACGTTAATGTTTGCTTGCTGTCGCCGCAGCACGATATTTACTGACCGGACTTGTTTCCTTGTTTGTCGTATGATTTAGTATGTGCACACTGGTTGGAATAGCCAATCAGCGTGCACGTTTCTCGTCTTTTCCGATGTTCGCATGGTATAATAAGTAATAACCTGTCAAACTTTCAAGCCCTTCCAAACCCAGATAACACAGCAGCCTATGCAGAATCATTCACAGATGCTCTGTACGACTATGCCAGTGACTGGAAAGAGGCTGCTATGTCTACCAGAAGTAAGCCCCACAAGCCACCTTAGTAGAGTCCAAAATAAAACTGGTTGTACAGCAACAAACAAAGTTATATCTAAAATTAAGAAGTGGAACACCACAAAAAGATAAAAACTATATCATCAAACTGAATAGACAACTAAGAGGACTGATTAAGTCCAACAAAGCAAATTTGGTGGAAAGACAGTGTCCCAGGCCAAGGTCAGCCATAAGGTTTTCTTTAACTATGTCTGAAACCTAAAAGGCAGCACATAGCTAAAGAAGGCCTTATGGTTGTCCTTAGGGATGCTATATTTCCTCAAAATAGCATCCTAGGCCAAGGGCAACCATAAGGCATTATTTAGCTATGTCTGACACCTGAAAGCCCAAACACAACAGTGTGCCAAACTGCTAGCAAATGGGGCCATGTTCACAGTACCATGTGATATAGTAAATCTTCTAGCTGACAAATTCACCTCTAACTTTACCCTACTCTCAACCACAGTTGCACCCCTGGAAATATAAAACAACAATTAGCCAGTACTCTACTGGAGCATACATCTTTTAATGTATAAAAACACAAGAAACAGTGCTGGCTAATTGTTCTTTTACATTTTGTTTTTTGAGCCTGAGCACCTGCCATCCTTGCAGAGGTTTTGGTGTGGGAGCCCCCTGGAAATATAACATAATCCCTCCAACTATCAGTAGGGAGAAGGTTTTAGATGTACTCTCTAAGGCCGAGAATATAGCTTTGGTGAGACTCAGTAATATCCCCAGATACCACCTAAATAGCATAAAATACAACTTATCAGGGCCACATGTGTCAGTATTTAACCATAACCTCCACACAGACTTTGTGCCAAGTGAATGGAAGACTGCAACAGCCATCCCTCTGCCCAAGGTTAGACCATCAAAGGCTAGTGAGACCTACAGACCAATTAGTCTGACTAGTTTCATATGCAAAGCCATGGAAAGAATTATCATGGAAATGATTAACAGTGACATAGGAAACCTTAAGACACTGTACTCATCCCAGTCTGGTTTCATCAAAGGCAACTTATGCCTACTGAACATGGTGTACTTCTTTTAGAAAGTCATCAAGGCAATGGATGAGGGCAAAGCAGTGTGTAGTGAATACCTTGACCTAGCTAAGGCATCTGATACAATACCCCACTCAGGCATTGTGAGCAAACTCACAGAATTATGCCTAAACCCATATGTAACGCTCTGGATATCCAGCTGGCTCACAAACAGGACCCAGGAAGTTAGGATTGGAGAGATCACCTCCACAAAGAATCCAGTCACCAATGGCATTCCCCAGGGGTATGTTCTGGGTCTGCTCCTCTTTGGCATCTATTTTTCAAAAGTCAAGGCTAATACCAAAGGTCTCTGGCTTGTAGATAATTGCAAGCTAAGAGCAGTGATACCCCCTCCCCAGAATGCTAACATTAATGGGGAATAGAACCCCCCAAGATACTTACATTTAACGGGGAATAGAACCCCCCCCCCTCCAAGATGCTAACATTTAATGAGGAATAGAACCTCCAGAGATACTAACATTTAATGAGGAATAGAACCCCCCCCCCCGAGACACTAACATTTAATGGGGAAGTCTAATATCAACAAATGAGTGGTACCAAGGCCACACCTTAAAACCCAGTGCCAAGAAATGCATAACAAAACATTTTGGGAAGCCAGATACCCAGGGAAATTACCTCAATGATAAGACACCCATAAAAGTAGATACAGTAGTCAGAGATTTGGGGACTCATATTGATAGTAATCTGACTTTTGACCAACCCGTGTCTAAGTTTGTAATAAAATCATTCTATGTCACTCAACTTATAAGTAACATCTAGGTCTAGGGAAGTCATCGGGCCACTGTACTCAGCCCTCTTCAAACCCATCATTGAGTTTAATGCCCCTTTCTGTATGTACCTGACCAGGCACATGCAACAATTAGAATATCCTCAGAGGTTCCTCAGAAAAAGAATACAGGGCATAAACACAATGTCCTATGCAAATCGCCACAAATCCCTATCTCTGTACTCTGTTTCCTGCAGACTGTTGAGAGGTGATTTATGCCTGGCGTACAAGGAATTCTTGGAGCCCACTCAAACCTAGCATATTCGCAAAACGAACAGCACCAGAGCTACTAGATATAAGGGTTTAAACTTTGCCTGTGACTTAAATACAACACATTGGAGGGATAGTTACATATCTCAGAGAATCACCATTCTCTGAAATAGGTTTCCCATCCATGTGAAGCAGATCCCTTTCCTAACTCTTTTCAAGTGCAACCTGGACCACTGGATAGGAAATCAGAAATCCACCCCTGGTCTGACATCAATGTTTCTGATGAATGGAGCCAGCTGCTAAATTATGCCTTAACTAACATATCATCATCATCATCAACCTCCTGTCGTGTCGACTGTCGCCATCAATCTCACTATTCAGTGCCACTTTCCTGCCTTCTTTGACACTCATGCCTGACTGTTGCAGGTCTTCTCTCACACAATCCATCCACCTCTTTGCTGGATGCCCTCATTTCCTCTTGCTTTCTTCCTGTCTGTCCCAAATCATCTTCTCCAGATTATCATCTGTTTTTCTGCACATATACTCAAACCACCATAATATGTTCTGTTCAACCTTTTCTGCAATGGAAGCTACTTTGGCTTCTGCTCTTATCTCTTCATTTCTTCATTTGTCTCACAGGGTGCATCCTACCACCCATCTCAGGCACTTCATCTCCATTACATGCACCTTCCTCAACTGCTCTGCCTTTATTGCCCAAGTTTCTGTACCATACAGTAGTACTGACCACACCATTATTTTGTGCACAATACTTTTCAGCTTCTTTGGCATTCTTCTGTCAAATACTATGTGTGAAACTCTGTGCCAGTTAACTGCAGCCCTCTGATTCTAGATCTGACCTCTTCATTCAGACTTCTCTTCTCCTGAACCACCCCTCCCAGATACTTGAAGCTGTTAACCTGTTCCACTATTTTCTTGTCTATCTCAATTCTCAACTTCTTCTGAACTCCACCATTTGCTGCCATTCCAACTGTCTTATCTCTTCTCAGTTTCATCCCATGTGCCTTCAGCTTTACATTCCATTCCATTATCCTTTGCTGAAGTTCTTGCTTAGAGTCTGCCTATAATGACACATCATCTGCATATAACAACTTTGTTGATCTGTCCCCTCCAACTTGTTTGCTAATGTAGTCCATCATCAATGTGAACAGCAGTGGGATCGCAGCTGAACCCTGATGCACAACCTCTGTGAGACAAAACACTGCTCATACTTGAATCACTGGGTCCTTGTACATAGCCTGCACTAATTCTACCAATGTTTCTGGGACTTCAAACCATGGTAGGACTGCCCAAATCAACTTTCTGAGGACCTTGTCATATGTTTTCTTCAAGTCTAGGAATGTCCATTTGGACTCCTTCTTTATCTCTACCTTCTTCTCAACTATCTGTCTCACTGCAAACATCAGGCCAGTTGTGCTACAGTCTGATCTAAATCTGAACTGCTAATATTTCATCTTACTTTCTACTACTGTGCTTATCGTTTATCAGTCACCTTTTCCAGAACTTTCATGCAACGTGATAGGTGTTTGGTGCCTCTGTACTGGCCACAGTTGTAGATGTCCCCTTTGATCTTGTAATCTTGTACAATGGCACAAGTATGCTTATTCTCCAGTCATCTGGGATATGCCTTTCTCTCCACACAGATATGAGTACCTCCAGGAGCCATTTCTCCCCTATCTCAACCAGCATATTTTTCATATCTGCTGTGACCTCATCTGAGCTTGCTGCTTTCCCTGACTTCATTTTCCTTAGTGCTGTTCTTACTTCATCTTTGGTGGGCTATTCCTCTTCTCTCATCATAAGCTGTCTCTGGGGAAACACAGTTTCTGAGGATTTTTCTTCAATCACAAGCTGTTGGAAGTACTCCTGCCATCAGCCTTTGGTATCCTGTGGACTGGTGAGCAGGTTGTTGCTGGCCTTCCTCATGAAGGGTGTCTGACTAGCTTCTTTATCTTTTTGTCTTTGCCTTACAACCTGATATAGTTTCTTTACACCACTTTCAAGAAGCTGATTCCTTGTCCTTTGCTATTGCAACTCCTTTCTTAGCTTCTTTGTTAGCCAACCAGTATTCCTTCCTAGCATGGTCTTTCTTTTGTATCTCCCACTTTTTTCCTGAATGCCTTCTTTCTTTTGATGACTTCCTAGACTTCAGCATTCCACCACCAGCTTTCCTTAGGCACCTTATTTCCATACCTGGCTTGGTTGCATATCTATTATGTAATCCTCACACATGCTGTTTTGAGGGACTGGCATTCTTCTTCATCTATTTCCTCTTCTTCTTGAGGTGCCAGGGCCCGGAGTCATTGAACTATTGTGCTTTTTATCCAGTTAACTTCCAAGTCTTCAGACTGGTCTCTGTTAGCCTTAGAGCATTCTCTGACCACTGCTTGCAGCTGAGGTGGTTTATGCTGTGGTCCAACTGTTTCACTGAGGATGACTTTGCAATCGGTGAGTCTATCCCATGCCCTTTCCTTACTAGGAGGAAAGTCCACCTTCATTGCATGTTGTACACTCTTGTATGTGATCTTGTGACTGTTTCACTTTCTGAACCATTTTCTGGCCACTATCAAGCCATTTGTCAGACTGAAGTCTAGAATGGCTTCTCCTTCTTTATTCCTGTTGCCCCACCCATGTGGGCCCAGGCAGTCCTCATATCCTCTTCTGTCTGTTTCGATATGTGCATTCAAGTCATTTGTTATCAACACCAATTCATGCTATCCTGCTTTATCTATTAGGTCCTGCAACTGATGCCTGAATGCACTCTTCTGCTCACTATCACAGCCTTGCTGTGGGGCATATGTTGAATTTGTGAATACTGCCCTATCATTACACTGGCGATTGATTGCCATGAGTCTGTCACTAATTCTGATGGCATCCCTCACTGCCTTCTGAAGCCTCTCTCACCACATTTCCCACACCATTTCTAATCTGTCCTGTTAAGTAGTAGAGTCTAGATCCCAAACCAAGTAGCTTTGCTGCACTGCCCTCCCATCTTGTCTCTTGGATAAACAGGATGTCCTACCTCCTCCTTGTCATTGTGTCATCTACTTCTAAGCTGCATCCTGTCAGTGAAACTACACTGAGTGTAGCAATTATTAATTAATGTTTAGCAGGTTGATTGGTTTTATGCCCAGCTTTTTCTCAATAGAGCTATCCCAGGTAACCAAGGCTGGACAACTTAACACCGGTCAGCCAGTAACTTATTGACCCAGGACTGCTGGGCTTTATGGCAAACACACACTAGCCAGTTAGGGCACATACACCCCTCTCACTGTTAGCATGGTTCCCTGGTAAATGTTGAAGTAGGCTGAGTCCTCAACCCACTTATCACTGGCAAATACCCATGCTCATTTGGCAGCACTAAATAAATAAATCAATCAATCAATAAATAAATCAATAAATAAATAAATAAATATAAAAATCTGCAGAAAGGCTGCATTTCAGAAAATAAAATTAATTAGAACAATGTGAAGGTGTCTACTAAGAAAGATCTTTTGGGCATAATGTAAGCAACAGAAGGAACCTGCCACAATGTTGCAGATCATAGGTCATACCAAATCTACTCAGAGAAGAAAGCGACAGTGTACTCCTGAATTACAACAAATGCAGAAAATAATGTCCAGTGATACTTTAGCATGTAAAATATTACAAACCAGGAAAGTAATGATAAAAAAATGAGAAATCGAAGTAAAAACAGTGATACTTTAGCATGTAAAATATTACAAACCAAGAAAGTAATGAGAAAAAATGAGAAATCAAAGTAAAAACAGTGATACTTTAGCATGTAAAATATTACAAACCAAGAAAGTAATGAGAAAAAATGAGAAATCAAATTAAAGCTATCAATATTATAAATCAGGAACACTGATGGCAGGGTGCTTCCACTTTAATATTGAGTCATATCATCTACAGAATAGTTGTGCTATTTTTATCCTAAAATTTATTGGGGTCTGTTCAGTTTTATGACCATTAACATCTTTAAGTATATGGAAGCCAGCTGTCCCACTTAATATCCTAGAGTGATAGCTGTTCTTCATTATTTTTACATTTGTAAACTAACTATTGTTGCTTTCTTTTTGTTTTTGTTTATTGCAGTTAAGACTATCTGTTCCTCTAAATAAAGCATTTAGTAAACTTAATCTGTCAATTTTATGATTACGTAGAATAAATGATGCTGGCTACCCAAAACTTATTAGCTGGTAAGCTTTAATGACATTTTGAGTCATGCTTTAAACAAAACAAAATAAAACAAACAAATATAATTTTATTTCATTTATTTTTTATTTTATTTTACTTTTGTTTACAGGGGAGGTCCGACTGGACAGAGCTGTCCATTTTCAGCGGGTGCCCGGGGAGAAAAGCTCCAGAACAATTGGTAATATACTATACATAAGACATTTACATGAGCATTGTGGTTTACACATTCACTTATAAAAATATAGCAGATAACAACATATGTATATAATATGTATTATGTAATAATAATATGTAATAACATATTTTAGAAGGTAAGGCACTAGCTGTGTCTGAAAGAACTATTTTTTTCTTGTTCATCTTAGTATGGGAATCATGGTCAGGGGGAAATAGCTGATTTCTGGGGTTTTGGAAAGTTTATCTAAAGGTTGCCAAAAATATGACAAAATTAAAAGCTACTAACAAGGTCTTCTACTGTATGTCTAACTCAATCACACCTTGGTAAAATTGCAACGCACGCTTGAGTTGGAGTGACAAAAGAAATCATGTCCCACAGTATAGTAGAGGAATGTCTGTACCATACCATGAAAAACAAAAAGAGAAAAAAAAAAAACCTCAATACCCCTTGATTTCTAACGATGATGACAATTGCTCCTGCATGACTAGTGAGTGGGGAGGAGGTCAGAACACTCACTAAAAATGTAAAGGAAAGAAAAGTAATTGTACTTCATTCATATACATTACTGCAGGGAGGATGGGTGGAGGTGCACTACATGAAATATGCTTAACACTCCCACTGATTATTAGGTGTTCATAAACATCTATACTGTGAAATACCTCCCATAAAAAATCTGCAATGAAAATATTCTGGAACGTTATATTTACTAGAAACACACTTAATGGATTTCTGTAGGAAAATCATTGTATTCAGTAAATGTACATTCTAAAAATCAGTGAAAACTCTACTTAAATAAACAAGCAATAATGCCCGACAGAGTGTATGTTAATGTGTAATTAATGCCTGTTTGGGGTGTTGTGAGGCTTGACGCAGCAGGAAAGAATAAAAGAATAAAAGACTAATAGATCTATAACTGACAATATCAGAGTGACTGCCACTTTTTTAAAGTTTTAGTGCCTTCCTCCAGTCAAGGGGGATTTCAGTATCATTCAAGATTTTAATATATCATAGCTAAAGGATCAGAGAGCTGATCAGATACATCAAAGCCAGATGATTTATTTGTTCTTAATTTGTCAGACATATTCTATATTTTTAAAGATGCTGAATTAAAACTTGCAGGCCAAGGGTGGGAGGATGACATAATAGTTAAGGTGTTTACCTCAAAGACACGAGGTGCAGGGTTTGATTCTCACATGGGGTAACTGGCTAGGCTTCAAATTGCCCAAAAGGGCAGTTAGCCTAGTATGAACCTATGAACAGTAACTAAAAGATCACCTTGTGACTATTTATTCCCAGGGCTGATTTAGATGTTACCTGTGTGCCTCAGTCTTTTCTATAGGTACAGACACACAGCCTTTATATTGCATAGCTGAAGAACAAACTAAAGATTGTTTCCCTTCTTAATATAAAAGGCAGCTCTGTTGTCTCTATAATCTGGCTCGACTGTCTTTCATTATTTGCAGTGAATTGGTGGACACTAATATTTGTCACCTTACACTAGTTCCTTTATTTCTTTTCATAAACATATTTTTGTCCTGCAAGTTCTATACAATTATTTCTTTCTTATTTGTTTGAGCTTTGTTCTTTCTAGGTAGTGTCTTTTTTTTTGTTGTTGCCGTTTCTTGGTATTTTCATTTTTTTCATAAGTTGTAATGATACAATGTTATTTTATAAGCGTCTCAAGCTTGATCAGTAGTAATTGTCCATAAGGTTGTGCTCCAATCCTATAAATCCAACAGAAATCAGGCATCATCATAGTACTTGATATGTTTAATATTTTTATATTATCTTTTCGTAACTCAGTAGGCAATTCTTTCTGCTTAATTTTGCAAATCAAAACAACATGCTCACTACCAGAAAGAAGGGGTGTACTTTGAACTAATGTGGCCAATATGATGTATTAAGACAAATGTAATTTAGAATATTGTTATCTCAAGATGGAACAGGTACAACTTGTTCTGATTAACAAATGTTGTTTGCAGCAGGCCTCTCTTGTTTGTGTGAATTAGTAAATTAGATAATTTAAATGAGGGTAGGTTGAAAATGACTATCAAAATATTTTCACCTGCAGATATAGACTAAAGCTGTTCAATACATTTTGAAATAAATAATGTTGCTTCAAGGAGTCTGTAAACAGTAAGGACTATTTTAATATTGAAGGAATCTTTTTACTAATTTTGCTTGAGAAACATTCAGTAGAGAGGACTTTAATTCCTTCATTGAGGTAACTATGAATTCCATCTCCAGTGTTAAAAGAAAATCCTCTCTTTTTGTTAATAATCCCGTAACCCTGAAGCTTGTATAGCCAGTTGCCCTCTTTTAACCAAGATTCTATGAAAACATCAATGTGACCACCCTGTTCTCTCAAATGTTCACCCCATAAGATCAGTTTACTATTTAGGATTCTAGAATAAGTATATAAAATTTGTAAATCATTAATTTTTCAGATAATCCACATTTGTTGATGATTTATGTGAACAAACTCTTAGGGTAAAACCTGAATGATTTTTAAACGGATTATACCAAGAGTATATGTCCAGCTGCAGACAAATAGAATAAATTATTGGCCAGCACAACCTGATTATTATCTAAAGTGATATGATCAATAAAAGTCCAGTTATATATTTGACACATCTTACTTGAGTAGATATTTATATTGTTTTCACAAATGTTACAATCTTCTTTATAACTTGCACATTTATTCATTTATTTATTGATTGACATTTGTTTACCAGGAAAATCTGATAGGGTACTTTTTCAGTGGAGGCCTGGGGAGAAAAAAACTTCAATATATCATATCTGATGTGATCAATATTTACATTTTAAGACTGAAAAAATAAGACTGGATTGGCTTCATGACCCTGTTTTTTTATAACTGCAATTAGTTCCTTAGAAATGTCTGACTCATTTTAAGTATGCCATCGGTTTATCCATGTAAAAAAAGACTAGAAAAAAATTGCATATAAAGAAAGTAATTTATTTAAAGTATCAGGGATACTTCTATTTCTGGCCCCAAGTAAACATGCGACAATTTGATTTTGATTGTGTTTATAATATAAATAACTGTCCCATCCCCTTGTTATATAAGAATGGTGTCTTGGACTTTGTCCTCCCTGTCATCCTCCTCCTCCTCCGTATTGTTAAAATAAATCTGATCAATCTGAAATTCAAGACTTATTCACATTGTTTACATGTTGATGTTTAGGAGCTGCTGCTGTTATACTGAAGACTGAGATGCCCGTGATAGAATTGATCTCTTATGGTTCCTAAATGTTATTAATTTGATATTACTTAAGTATGCTAGACCACGGAATCTTTTTTTACTATACATTTTACTTTTAGAATTACTCTTCTGTGGTTGTTGAGAAATTATCTGTGTTATAGATGGCTGTACCTGTTCCACAAATGTTGAAGGCACTATTTTGTTTCCTTAAACTTTTTACCAGGAAATGTAGTCTGGACAGTAGTTTTTCTTTTTCTCACGTGTCTTTCTGCCTGACCTTGATATACCTTTGCCAGCTATATTATTGTTATCTATATTTTAGTTTTACTCCTCTGATAGTTTCTATTTACATTATGTGATTATATCTTGTGAAGTTTCCCTCTTTTCTTGTTGAGATAAGTTTACCAAAGATAGTGTCAGGATCAGCTCATTCCGGGATGAAAACTGAGATTAAGCATGTATTATATAAAGTATAACTATTGTATAGCATACAATGTAAAATCTGTTTTCAGGTTGTACACAGAAAGAAATTGTTCATTAGTTAATAATGAACTCTGGTTGCTAGTAAAATTTTTAATGAGTTATATATATTCATTGCCAGTAGATAAACAATATGGACTACAATTCAAGTTAGATGGTATACAGGAGATATGTATTGTTATACAAATACCAGCGAAATACAGGGTCATAGGAGGCAACATAAAATACTGAATTTGTACAGTGGGCCAAAGATGTCTGAGTTATGCGGAGGATGTTGGAAGACAGAAAGGTAGATGATGATGGAGAAGCACAAGTGAGCATTTGTATAATATCACAGTTGCAGATCCAGTTGGTCTGAAGGCTGTCAGTTAGTAAGACACAGAAGTTTTTCTACAATGTTTACTTCTAATATTTGTTTCATAACTTGCCAGTCAAAACTGGAAATTTTGAGTCCTCTTGTTTTGTTGATGTTTTTATGACTGTGTTTTTTTATTTATTTAGTTTGATCACAGGGGTAGTTAGCTAATCCAATATGGACTCATTTCAAACCACAGCCCAGGAGTTGCAGTAAACAACAGTGAAGGTGCTATGGCATTGTCAAAGTATTGGCCAAATAAATAATTAAGTAACAGTCATACATTGACAAGACAGAATAAGGTAATACGGAGTATAATAGTTATAATAGTTACAAAATAGAGTATAATAGGTATAATAGTTTTAATACAGAGTATAATAGTTATAGTTATAATAGTTGAGAAACAAATGAGCCATTTACATATATCCCATGGTCTTCTATTACAGGAGGTTTAATGTATCACACAGTGAGAACTCTAGCCAGGTTATTATTATTTTTTTTTTTTGTAGTTTTTACTAATTGGTTTGTCTGTGTGACCTTTTTACTCTTTTGGTTTGGATGTTAGTTGAGATATTTTGCAGACAACCTAATGGTTATGGGCATCAACTAGGTGTAAAGACCCTGTGATTCTAAAGTATAGCAAAACAGTCCACTTATGCTGTGCTTATGAGGTCATAAGAGGACAAAACCTGCATGTTCACAGCTAGTGGGGTTTGGCTTTATTGGCCTGACTCTATCCACAAAGACTTAAAAAGAAAAAATTAAAAGTCATGGAAATTATGAGGCCATATAGCTGAAACACTTGATGTCTTTAACGAGTCATTTGCATATATCCCATGGTCTTCTGTTACAGGAGGTTTAAGGTATCATACAGTGAGAACTCTAGCTTGGATAGGTTTTTTCTTGCAGTTTTTAATAATTGATTTGTCTGTGTGACTTTTTTGCTCTTTGATTTAGTTGTAAAACAGACTATAATAGGTATAATAGTTGTAATACAGATTATAATAGCTGTAATACAGAGTATAATAGTTTTGGGAATAATGAGATGTAGAAATGAATCACAAATGTTTTGGGGGGCTGTGCACGTGATGCTGTTGGACAAAGAGGGACAGCTGGGACTGAAATGAAGCTTGGAAGTTTAGCAAAGCCAATTAATAGTACAGTGATACATAAACTTTAGCAAGCCAAGAGCACACAGATATTGACAGTATTGAGGTCTACTTTGGTACCCATCTAGCTGTTGTATATAGTTGGTTATGTGAATTTATTTACTAGAATAGAGCTCTGATCTATTCAGACAACTTAGAGGATCATACCAGGAGGAAAATATATTAAAAATATTGAAAAATGATACATCATATAAAAACAAAGAAATATGATGATATTGCATACATTTATGTTTTCAAAAAGTAGAACATATATAGGTTCATAGGTTCATAGATTTATACTAGGCTATCTGCCCTAAGGCATTTATAAGCCTAGCCCAGAGTTTTGTGGCTTACGCCACCCCTTATGTTAAAAAATACTGTGCCCATTAGTTTGTTGTGCCTCTGTCCAGCAGTGACACAGAGATGATTCCCGGGGTAAACCTACGATCTCCCATCCACCGGTCAAGATTTCTCTTGAACAGAGCCAGCGAGGTGCTCTGCCTCACATGGACCGGGATTTTATTCCACAACATAGGGAGTCTCTGGGTGACAAATCTATCCCTCCAGCATGTCCTATTTATATCCGTGCTAAGGTTTAAGTCGCTTGCTGTAGTGGATCTGGTAGATTTGGATTTTTTGAGGTGGAGCATGTCCATTAATTCCGGGTTGGACATGGCCTTGTATGTCAGGCACAGGTCACCTCTGAGCAGACGGTATGCGACTGAATAGAGCTGGAGTTTCTTCAGTCTGGCAGCATATGACAGATTTTGGAGTCCCTTTATCCTTTTGGTGAGGAACTTTTGGGGTCTCTCCAATTGCTGCAGGTGTCGGGTGCGATACATCCCGAATGGGGCATTGTACTCGATCATTGGTCTGATAAGTGAAGAGTACAGGGGAATAATGACCTCACTTGATCTGGATGTGAATCCCTTCATGATCAGGTGGGCAATGTAGAAGGTTTTTCTAACCACTTTAGCAATGTGAGTGTCAAAAGAAAGGCCACTGTCAACCTGTGTCCCCAGGTCCCTGATAACCTCTTCTGTGCTTAGTGGATTGCCACCTATATGGTAGCTTGGGGTTACCTTGTTTTTCCCGAAGGGTATGGCTATACATTTTTTGGCATTTAACTTCAGGCCATGGCTCTGGCACCAGCTATTAGTTTCCGTGAGACCCCCCTGAAGGATATCTGTGTCCGATGTACTTTCCACTGTGGCTCCCAGTTTGCAGTCATCTGCAAACTTTGTCAGCCATAGTCCTCCTATGTTAGCCTGTACTTCTGAGAAGTAGATGCCGAACAACAGGAGGCCAAGGACTGAGCCCTGTGGGACACCACTTGTGACCGGCTTGGAGTCTGACATGGCGCCAGTTACTCTAACCCTGTGGGTTCTGTCCTTTAGCCAATTTGCAACCCATCTTGTGACATATGGGTTTACATTTAAGCTGGTAAGTTTCTCTATAATACCCGAGTGGGGTATTGTGTCGAAAGCTTTTGCAAGGTCAAGGTAGGCTGTATGGACTGCCTTTCCCTCATCAATGGCCTTGGTGACTGTTTCGAAGAAGTCGACCAAGTTCAAAAGGCATGATCTGCCCTTGCCAAAGCCAAACTGGGTCGGGTCCAATGTCTGCAAGTCCCCTATGTCTTTGTTTATGAGTTCCATTATGATCCTCTCCATGCTTTGCAGACCAGGCTTGTTAAGCTTATGGGGCGGTAATTACTAGGGTCCGTAGAGGCACCGCCTTTGTGGAGTGAGACCACAGTTGCCATACGCCACTCCTTGGGCACGTATCCTGTGGTAAGGCTAAGATTAAACAGCTGCCTTATGTGCGGGTTTAGTTCCTCATTGAGTTCGTGTAGCACACAGCCGGGGACACCATCCGGTCCCATTGATGCTGTGTTTTTAGCTTTAGAGAGAGCAGCTTTCACCTGCGCATTGGAGATGTCTGGGAGGCTGCACTCCGCTGGGATAGTTATCTCTCCTTTTGGGGGTGAAGTTTGCACTGAACCTGTCTGCCAGTATGTTGGCAATGTCTGTGGGTTCAGTGATTTTTGTATCATTTTGGACTAATTCTGAGCATATCTGGGAGTTTCCACCCAGGTTTCTAACATAGCTGAAGAAGGCCTTATGATTGTCTTTTGAATCTATGGCAATTTTTCTCTCAACGTTGGCCTTGGATGATTTTATGAGTGCTCGTATTTTTTTACTAATAATGATCAAAGGTGTCTTCTCTTTTATGGATTTTGCTCTATCATGTAACAGCTTTCTCCTCTTATTGTAAAGTTTGTTTATGGCTGGGGTCTACCAGACTGGACGTTTGCCCTTGGTGGAAAGAGTCTTGGTTTTATTAGGGATTACCTGATCCATGCAGTCCTGGAGGTGTTCGTAGAAGGCATTTGAAAGGGCTTCCGCAACTTGGGTTGTGGTTTCCACTGGCTCGGGGGCCTTGAAGGATACCACACCAGTCTTGAGTAGTGTGAAGTTTGCTTTAGAGAAGTTCTTCACTGTGGTCTTTTTTGTTTGGGGTGGGGGCGGGATGTGGGTATCCAGTGAGATTAGTTTATGATCTGATCTCACCAATGAGGGATATACTTCCGGTGTGGAGCATTTTGTCCCCATGTTTGTGATGATGAGATCTAGTATATTTTCTCCTCTTGTGGGAATGGTGACTAGTTGCTCCATGGCATTTGAATTTATGAACTCCAGGAACCTTTGGGCTAGAAAGTTTGGGCTTGAGTAATGTTCCCAGTCTATATTCGGGTAGTTGAAGTCACCCAATATAATGGTGTTTGGAGATACTTTTATACCCTCCAGTGTCTTCAGGAAGGCTGTGTGGGGTTCCTGAGTTTGAGAGGGTGGCCTGTAGCATGCTACAAATTGTAGAGCAGTTTTGCCTATGGTTAATTGCACCTGGATGGTTTCTGATGCTTCGTGCGTTTCCACCAACCTGGAGGTGTGGGTATCCTTGATGAATATGGATACACCCCCTCCTTTTGTGGTGTGGTCCGGGTTTTGGGGCTGGAACGCATGATATGAGGTAAAACCTGATAGTGCTGGGGTGCTCTCAGGAGCCTTGAACCAGGTTTCAGTCACAGCACAGACATCGATGTTCTCCATACTGAGAAGGGCCTCAAGTGCGTTCATTTTGAGATTTAGGCTTCTGACATTGAGCAGCATTACCTTTAGCTTCTTCCCATTTTTGTTTTCTAGGGTGGTAGGTTTAGAATTTGAGCCTTGCCTAAAAAAGGCACTATGGGGGTGGCAAGAGCCTTAGCCAATATCCGGAATCCCAGGGGTGACAGGTGCAAGCCGTCCCTTGCGAAGCAGCGTGGCTTGTCAAGCATGTCATCCCAGGCAGACAGACACTGGATCCCCTTTGAATGACACTGTTAAAGCTGATCATCTTGTCTCTATGTTGTGGCATCATTCTTGGTGAAGGAAGGATGCTGCTCAGGGTCATATACCATGTTTCCTATTTACAGAAATAAAAGAAAAATATAATGCATATAAATGAAGTACATTATTCAAAATGTTATTTACAAATCTTTGGTGAAAGCAGGGGGGGGGGCGAGTTAGAATTTGCAGAAGAGAAGAATAAAGGGATAAAGAATAATAGAATATATATAATAGGGAAGAATATATGGACATGGATATTATAGCACAGAAAAATGAAGGGGAGCATGAAGAAATTATCTGAGTTTGATATAGCAGTTAGAATTGTTGTTATTGTTGTTTTAGTTGTTTAGGTGAATTTACCTCTTCTTGCCCTCGAGGAGTTTAGCTTGCCAGGCCTGTCTGTCAAGAAGTGCTTGTTAAGACCTTGCAAATTCATACTGGTTTCTTCACTAATGCTGTCCATCCACCTTAGCCTTTGATACCCTCATCTTCTTTTGCCTTCAGTCTTTCACAGCATCAGTGTCTCCTAGTGAACATGACCAAAGCATTTGAGTTTTTGTTTTACTATTAGACCTTCCAGTGAGCAGTCTGGAGTTATTTCCTTAAGAATTAACTGAGTCAATCTCTTTGTTGTCTGCAGAACTCACAAACATTTTCTTCAGCACCACAGTTCAAAAGATTTAATTTTCCAATGAACAGCCTTACTTATAGTTCAACTCTCAGAGCCATTTGTTACTATTGTAAAAACTATAGCTTTGAGGATATGGATTTTTATTGACAATGTATTGTCTTTTCTCATTAAAATTTTATCCAACTTTACCACAACTTTCCTTCCAAAAAGCAAACATCTTTTTATCTCATGGTTGCAATCTCCGTCAGCAGTGATCTTTGACCTAAGGAAAGTAAAATCTATCAACCCATCTACTTACAAAGAATTGATAGTCATAAATGACATCACTTTTTATGTTAACAGGACATATTGTACATTTCTTCTTTCATATACGTTTTAAGGATCTTCAACCCTTCTTCACTTTCAGCCATTAGATGGTATCATCTGCGTATCTGAAATTGTTAATATTTCTTCCAGCAATTTTGATTTCAGTATCTGATTCATCTGACCCATATATCCTTTTACTACTAGTCAGTTATTCCATAATCAGCTTATTATTGTTGCTTCTTGTTCTGCAATACTAATCATTTTTATTTATTTATTTATTTGCCTTTGTTGACTAGGTTAATCCCAGTAGGCCAGTGCCCCCTTTTCAGAGAAGAACCAAGGTGGAATTTATACTGAAAGAAATTTAGCCACCAAGGCTACTCTTTTTGATAAGTGCCATGGGATATTTTTTCAGCCACCTGAGCTATCATCAACATAGGCAGATGGAACTCCAGGATAACATCTCATCTGAAGGGTAGCAGACTCGGGACTGCAGAAACCCTTTTTATGCTACGGTCCGTTGTGAGCATTGAAAAATTAATTCAAGTGCCTGATGTGGAAATACAACCCACAACATTTTGATTTTCTAGCCCCAAAGGCAAGTAGGCCACCTGCTAAGCCACTGAGTTACCCAGCAGTGGCACTACCACCAACATTAGCAATAGCAATAATAATTTTGCAAATATAATATTCATTACACGTTAAAGGATAATCATTCTGTAAGACTTCTGCTCTAAACTTCTAAGAGGTGTGACCCTTAATAATTAGGTAAGAACATAGACATCAGATTATACTGACTGCGGTAGTGGTGCTGCGGTACCGTTATTGCCTCACAGTAAGACGTTGTCCTGTTCGATTCTCAGCTAAAATGTCTACTGTGTGGAGACATGCATGAATGGGCATACCTTCGTTGAAGGTTATGTGTCAGAGCTGGCAACTCAGCACGTAAAAATCTACTGTCAATCATTAGCGGACCGGAGTTCCACTGTGGTGACCCCTAACTGGGAAAATCTGAAAGACGCAACAACATAGACATCAGATTATACTATTATGAAATACTAACATTACTTTCATGTTATATGCCTGATCCAGTGTTTAATGCAACAGAGAGACCAAGTTAGTCATTATCAAGTTAGATGAGAGGAAAAATGGTGACAGAAGCACGTATGATCTGATTGTGCTTACTATAGCTTTATTGGTGAGAAACTGCGGTGATTTATACAGTTTGCCATACTTTAGGATTGCTTTCATTACAACATTTTTATACGATGATCACATTTTAATTGGTTGTAAAAGTGACATCTAGAATTGCTGAGAATTCAATTGCTTTTATTATTGTTGAATCAAATGTCATGATCAATAACGCATTTTAGTGTGGCAGATAGACCTTGCCTGTGGATAATAATGTGAGATTGTTATCACAGTCAGAAGGTGCAGGTTTGGAAGTGAACATGATATATTAAGTTTCCGGCTATTCATATGTAAATCCATACTGTTTAGCCATATTTGAAGTATGTGAAAATATGCGAGAGTTTGGAATGGGCGATCACATTAGAACTTCCAAGAAGAGTAATGGACAAGTCTTCTGCATAACGAATAAGTCTGGCATCCCCAAAGGGGGTCAGCCATATCATTTACATAAAGAGCGAATCAAAGAGGGCTAAATTCAAAGTTGTGGGGTACTCCAGCTCTGACTGGAATGTAAGCTGAAGTTGTTCCAATCTATTTTATTCCTTATGACTTGATTTTAAATGATTTGACAACCATCAGACAGTGCTGGGAATTCAATGTTTTCAAGGGTTTGTAGTAACTCTGTGTAGGATTTTTAATCAAAGGCTTTTGAAGGATCAAAGGTTATTGCTACAACAAAGTTACCAAAGTGGAGTTCCTCAATGACTAATTCAGCTAAATCTAGTAGATCATGTGGGTTATGACTGGGTAGTAAACAATGTTTTAGTCTATGTATTTTGCTATAGTTCAACAGAAATTCAAGCAGTTGTTATACATACATTTTCCTAAGGCATTAAAGGGTGGTAGCAATATGATGGGTCAGTAGTAACAGAGTTAATATCCAATAGTTACATACAGCAATTGGGCATCCATGCTTGCATAGCAAAAAGTGATTGTTTCCACCTTTGTGGTATTATGGAATTAAATATGTAGTATATATATATATATATATATATATATATATATATATATATATATATATATATATATGGATTCACTTCATAACATTGAAATATCAAAATACTGAAACTCAAAACACTGAAACCAAAATACTGAAAGCTCAAAATACTGAATACTCAAAATACTGAAACTCAAAATACTGAAAATACATATTATGCGTAAACTTAGCTTAAACAACATAAATCGTAACAATTTCTAGCAAATATATGCAGGGGGCAAGCCCCCCTGCACCCCCCCTGCTAATTAAATATTTCAACTCCAAGATTGCACATAGTGTAGTTAAGTGCAATCTTGGAGTAGATATATATAATTAGCAGGGGTGGGCAGCCACATGGGGTGCAGGGGCTTGCCCCTGCATATATTTGGTAGAAATTGTTATGATTTATGTTGTTTAAGCTGAGTTTATGCATAATATGTGTTTTCAGTATTTTGAGTTTCAGTATTTTGAGTATTCAGTATTTTGAGCTTTCAGTATTTTGGTCTTCAGTATTATGAAGTTTTGTCATTTTCAGTATTTTGAAGTTTCAGTGTTATGAAGTGAATCCATATATATATATTGGAACTGTTATGTTAAAATATTTAATTGGATAGCTAGTAATACAACAAGTATCTAGACACAGTCATGCTCTTTGCTGGCTCACATATGCTATTAATATTCAGTTTATTTGAAAGTGGGATAGTTTGTACCCTTGTGCCAGCTGAAAGAATGAACATCTTAGGTACAGTAAATGCATAGTGCCGTAAAACATACTGGGTGCCACAGAAAACTTGACAGCTGGCATGACAAAGGACTAAAAAGGCACTTGGGTAAAAAGGATATTTTTGCCAACATCTTCTAATTAACCATCAGCACAAAGAGAATGCATTTATAATGTTGGAGTGTACTCTATGGGATGTTTTTGCATGGTTCTGTATTTATACTTAGTTACTACGCATGTGATCCAACAGACCACTGTGGAGCTTAACCAAATTTTCCAACTGCCCCCGATCACTCTTTGGTTTGGTGACTTGCTCAGAGTTACATAGGAGGCAAGCAGAGTCTGAGGAAATCAAAACTCAGGACTACAGAAAGCAGGCTGCTGTCAGCTCACAGCATTAATCCTCTCTGATAACTGACAGACTAGTAGACATTGCATGGTATGTGACTTTTATGAATTAAGCTGTCATTGTCATTTGTCATTGTCATTTGTCAAGCTTAAAACTCAGGGAGCTTATTTAAACACTGAACGTTTTGAACATGCAGTGCAAATTAAAAATATCTCGCATGCAGTGATATTCAAACTTCTGCTTTATTTCACACTTTTCTTTATTTGATAAGAGAAAAGTGTTGTAGAGCATTACTCGACTACTAAGTAAGGCTGTTTGCAAAAAAAAAAATGCATGCCGTACAACAGTGTTAAAGGTACCCAGTGGCCTCTTCAAAGCACAGTTCTTGTCAGTGTTCAGGGTGCATTTCATAAACATCTTTGAGCGCTTAAAGACTGGGATAGTAAGAATATTTGAAAGCTGTAACTAAATAATCTAATCTTAATAAATAATAAATAAATAAATGCAATGAACACAATGTACTAATTTGCATCACATTGCTTGTGATGACATTTTATGATAAAGCTTATCCATTTAAGAATCTGTAGAATATTTACCCAGACAGGTTAGTATTCATGTGTTGTAGCTCTAGGCTGTTTCCGCATTCATAGAGAAGCAGCTGTTCCAGAAATATGACACTGAACTTGAGCAAAAACACAAACAGAAACAGAGCAGGAAGGTGATCAGACTAAACCAGTCTGTCACACTGCTCACTTTACCCATCACTCGGTCAACTTGTTTTGTATAAAGTGACAAAGTGCACAATTCACTGCTGTCCTATCTTGTACACCATGGTTTACTGTTCTCATATGAAAACAGTATGGAAAAAGGGAAACACAATGCATGACTGAGTAAACTAATCAATCCACCAGTTTTATTTATGTGCCTACTCAGCTAGGCACATTATAAAAACGTTATAAATGGTAAAACATTAAAACAAAATAAGTTGCAAATTAAAACATATAAACTAAACTTCAATAATGTCTGAGTAGATTCAAAATAATAAAGACAAAGCCTATTACTTTAAAATGAAACACACAAGATCCTTTTTTTAATTTTTTAAGCACAGAAAGTCCTTACTGCTCAAATTGTTTTCTTACTGACCAACTTTTAGAATGAGTTATTTATGCATCTATTCTGTTTTAATTTAGAATGGTCATTTTGGGAAGTAGTGAATACATTTTTGATAGAATTCTACTCAGTTTCCAAGGCAATCCAGCAAAGGGGACAGTTATATGCGTTACCCATCTAGTAAACAAAGACTGAATGGTCAAGCTTCAGTTACCTGAAGTTCAACTCGCCTTCAAGCTGAGTTCCTCCGCAGCAAATCACTGTCAATGAGCTGATCTGGCAGTGATGCTCTTTCTGGGGGAGATTCCCTTTCTTTGAGTTGGTGTTACATATAAGTCTGGGGGGGTATGGGGGACTTTGGGGGGTTATATGATCTGCAAGATCTCCTGTAATACAGATGTGCGAAACCTTGCCACACCTCTAGCTTGGGCATCCAAGTTCTTGTGCTTAATAAGTATATATATATATATGTGTGTGTATGTGTGTGTGTGTGTGTGTGTGTGTGTGTGTGTGTGTGTGTATATATATATATATATATATATATATATATACACATAACTGTACTGATTTCTAGAGAACTAAAAAAAATATTTTCATCATTAGCTTGAAATCACATTATAGGAAATATGGACAAACATATGGCCTGAGGTGTAATTTCTTTAAATAATCATTTTATTGTGAAATAAAAATGCAGTAATGTATGAGGTCATTGATAAACAAGCAGAAATACCAGCCAAGGGCACCTTTGCTGTTGAATAAGACAGTCTTGACCTCTGTAGATGTTATAGATGGCCTGAAATTTTAAGAAATACATAGAAAAAAGCATCAATCAAGTATGTTTGTCTCCAATATTGTTTTCATTTAGCAGCTCATGATGCCTTTCTAAAAGGCTCTTTTTTTATTCCTTTACTATTTACAGGGCAGGTGAAGACATACCTCTCAACTTCATACAGCAAGAAATCTGGACAAAGCCAAATATAATGTCGGATAAAGGCCAAAAGGATAGCTCCAAGGGCCAATAAACCAATAACACACAAAATGAGACCTCAGTGTTCCAGGTGCTGAGTGTCTAAAATGAACCGTCATCCACACTCGGTGTGTAATCCAAATATACAGTTTATTCCACAAGTTTAGCACTTACTAGCACATACAGGAAAATTTACTGTTGTTAATGTACTTTCGTCCCGAGCACACTCAGGACTTCTTCAGAAATCAATGAAGCAATTCATTGGTTCACTAAAGTAATGTACCACTGAAGGATGAAGGTGATGATGACATTTGAAATGCAAATTGCTATTTTGACAAGTTTGCTTCATGGCAGAAAAGTATTGAAAAATGAGAAGCTAACACTGCTCTCAGTAAACATGTTTTCTGACCTTGATACAGAGATGCCTTGTCTTTGTCTTGTGATTCTCTAGCTGTTTGATGTAGCTGATCAGTATAAACAAATAGTATTAATAAAATAATCAAACATTTTTCCACTGCCAACACCAAAGGATGAGCCAACTTGTGAAAAACATTTAATAAATATTTAACTCGCATAGCTATCATGCATACCTCTCAACCTCTTAGAGGAACAAATCTGGACAAAACCATTAATTAAAATGGGGCAAAGGCCCAAAAATAGGGGCAATTTTTAAATATTGCTCTTACAAACTTAGAAAGTTGATAGAATAACAGGTTTTGTATTAGCACACATTTTCTGAAGAAAATGAAGTCTGAAACTCAAACGTCTGCCATTATTTTCTAACTTCAGTTTGTAATGATTTGCCACAAATTTGCCAGAAAACCACAATTTTATGAAAAACAGACAAAAAATATGAGGCAAAAATCGATACACTCAGCGAAAATCTGTACAGTTGAGAGGTATGAATTTAGTTGACACACAGCATTTTGCTGACAAAACTGATATGCAACTAATAATCTAGCAGTCAGTCATCTCTTGTGCTAAGTTAAAAAAGCAGCTCTTCACTATGAGTGGCAGTAACATAAGACTGACAGATCTGTAAGTATCAGGAACACTTTTTTACTGGACACTGGCAAAAATTCCTACATAAAAAATGAGCAGTAGAGACACAATGTCAGTCAGGGTGCCGTTTTACGAGCAGTAGAGACAGTGTCAATAAGGGTGCTGTTTTTTTAATCTATGCTTCCACCTAATGAAGGTCATCAGTGTGGCAACATTGCATGTCACTGTAATAAAGTTTGTACTGTCTACCAGTCCTGGTAATAACTGTGTCCTGGTCAATGCCTCAGTCAGGTCTTATCAAGTGTCAGCTTTACAGAATGACTTATCATAAGGTCAAAGTAGCCACTTCCTAATCTGGCTCTGTGAAGGAAATCTAGTGTGATCTTATACCCTTTCGAGCACCACACAGACATTCTTCATTGGGCAGTAGAAAAATTAGCCATTACTGCCTGACTGTCTAAAATACCAACAAGTGAATGAAACATGCAATGTGAGTTGTGAATATGAGCAGTTGTATTCACACATGCACATATGCAAATCAGCTGCAAGAACTTATCACTGTTATGTCCCTTATGTATACCATGTAAACAGGCTGTGCTCTAATCAACCTGCATGAAAATATAATTAGGTGACTCCGAGACATTAGTAGTGTAAGGGGTTAATACGCCTAAGTATTACACATCCAGATCGTGTTTGTGGATGCACTGCCATTTTCAGTGATGCTTAGTGTATAGTTTTGCATTCAGTCAACTGGTCTTGGTAATACCTAATACCATCATTGCTGTTGTAAGCTGTATTATCCAACCTAACTAAAGTTGCCTTCCTAGAGCTCAAGCTGTTAAACTCAATACCCAGGTTTAGTAGATGTCTTACCATGTTCAGTTGTGTCTTCTACATTGTACTAATAGTAAGGATGTAAATCTCAATATTTTTGATTATAAACCAGAACAGGTTCTGCTCTTTGGAACAACCTACCTAATGAAGTAAAACATAATTCAACCTTAACAAAGTTTTAAGAAATCTATTAGAGAATTCCTTTATAAGGAATCCATATGCTACTGCTTTTGGGATACATACTAATGGTTTTCTCATGCAATGGTCCTGACCTGCAGAAGACTATTGAACTATATCTCATGTGTTCGCTGTCATAATTTTAGACGGCGTATACATAGTAATTATAGTATCCAAAACTAAATTACTAACTGTAGTATTTTATTTTTATATCATTTCATGTATGTAATCTAGTGCATATGTTCTGTACACATTAAGCTGTTTACACTTATTATTTTAGGCTTTATTCCCAGGTCGTGACTACAAATGGTTAATAACCAACTCACTTAAATGATAACAAATTGCACAATAAATAAATAACCCTGACTGCTGTCTGTGTATATCAAAGGACATATTTCTCCTTTATATTATGTGTTGTGTTTACCTTATAGATTTTTGGCAACATGGCAGTGCACCATAAGGGACCTACTGATCTCCTATGCTTATGTCTAGTAGCTAATAGGGAATGTTGGCCTGTCTGCGTACCTGTGAGTCTGTGTGCACTGGCAAAACCAGCAGTATCTGTGCACAGAATTTTCCAACCATTACACTACTGCACAGGTTTGTTAACGGTGTTTCCATGGTTGGCATGTAAATTATTGTTGTGCACAGCTGTGTTCACCTGTTTCCTTAAATATTATCATGTCTACAGCACATGGTGGCACACAGAGGCTGGGTAACTTCAGATCTGAATGAGATCCTACTGTAGGCACTCAGGATCCCTGTGTGATGTCTGTTGAGAAAAAGGGGTGCTGCAACCTCTACATTCTCAGATATGGCAATCACTAGTCCATGACATCAATGTCATGTGTGGGTGTTATGACACACTGGAATGGTGTCATAGGTATATCACAGACATGATTGGTCATATCAATATAAAGGTACAAAAGATAATAGCCAAGAGATCACTCACAGTATGGGCCCCTCCTAGGAGTATCATATGGCTGCACATGGAAGAGTTCCTGTTGTCACAGAGGAGGAAAACAGGTACAATGAACATCTCCAGAAGTATGGGCATTGATTGTATGCTGGTTCATCCCCCACATGTCTCAGCAGGAGATGTACAAGATTGGTATGACATATAACAAATGTCATTATAGCAGTAATGTGAATGCAAAGTATAGGCTGGCCTGGGTGGCCCACTGCTTAGTTGTCATTCTAATAATATCAGAAGTATATCAAAGACAGGATAACAGTGCTGATATATACTATTGTATGCCAGGTGTTGCATGAACACTCCAGGCATCCATGCTGCATCACACATGTATCCCATGTAATTTTGTTCTCTTTGTTGTTTGTATGCTATGTGTTCACAAGACAGTACCTGTGCCAGTAGTTGAATACAAGTAATTTGGAGTGCGGTAAGGGCTTCATCCCACAATACCATACGGCTGGGGCTGTGATGTCTCCATATTTGTCAAGGATCATATTGTCTCCAGAAAGACTCCCAGAGATTCACAAACAGAACTCACATAGCTCCAAATCACCATAAATAAGATGAACTACCAACATGTAACTGGCAACAAGACACATTCATGTCCCCAGATGTTCATGCTAGATTCCTGAAAATATTAGAACTCCCTTTTAACAAGAACTTCATTGTTTATGGATCTTGTAACTACCCCTGCAATTAACTGGAATACCTACACCTCCAATGCTGAGTATGCCTAGAAGTTCTTGGATTTGACAAAAATTCATTGGTACATATAATCAACAAACATTACAAAATATTCTAGATCCAGTCCTCATGAATATGACTTCTATGCACTATCCCCCTTGGTCTCTCCTTCCCCAGTTAAGTTGGACAATATACATGTAATATTTGCCGTCAAAATCTCCAAAACCCCTAAAATCAACATCTCTGAATTTAAGGAATTCAAACAGGCAAACCTCATGCTACTTTATGAAGAAATATCAGAATTCACCTGTGGCAGAACCAGCTCAGCTGCTGACACAGCAGTCAGCTTCACAAAGGAGTTTTGCACCCACTTAGACAAATGCCAAGAATTACTAGTCCCAACCAGAGCAAAACATAATGGTTGATTCAAAAACAAACAATCCTGTTGTTCCACTAATATAAACAAACTTTACAACAAGAGAAAAAAAACTCTTTAAATTATAGAAGAAATCCCAAACTCCTAATAGGACTCCTTCTAGGACTAGTAAAGAAAACCATGCACTTAGGATAACTTCTGAAGCTAAGAATAGCTACAAGTCATTCTATGGCTATATTAGGGAACAAAGGAGCAATACCTATCAATATTCAGAAATTATCCTAAACAGGGCCACAAACTCTGAACCAACAGACATTGCCAATATACTAGCAAATAACTTTAGTGCAACGTTCACCCCAAAATAGCTACCCAAATTCCATAAATCCCAGAATCCCTTATCCCCTCCACTATCACCAAGAAATGTGTTCTAGGGGTGCTGTCAAATACTAGAAATGCTTCTTCCATGAGACCTGACAACATAGCTGCTTGCTAAATAAACAGCACCAAACATGCCCTCACTAAACCTCTCTTCAAATTGTTTAAGCTAAGCTTAGTCACAGGAATTGTTTCTGAATTATATCACACAGAAATAGTGATGCCTCAGCACAAAGGCGACCTCATCACAGGACCCAATAATTATAGACCCATCAATCTTATGAGCCTGATCTACAAATCTATGGAGTGTATCATAACTGATCTTATCACTTATGATATCAAAAATCTCATTGTGCTAGACATTCAACAGTTTGGCTTCATCAAAGGGATATCATGACTATTAAATCTAGGTAATTTCTTTGAGAAATGGGAATGCAGTTCACACAGAGTACTTTATTCTAGCCAGGCATGCATCACCATACTGCATGCAAGCATTGTAAGTAAGCTAAAAGCCTTTAGATCTTTATACAATAAGACTGATGAACTCACAAAGTTTGTGTGGCAGCTGCCTCATCTGAAAGTATTTTTCTTGAACTTAGGGAATTTTACTGGATACTTAAGTTAAAATCCCACTTACCACAGGGTATTAATGACTTGGTTTCTATTTTGCCTGTTTTAAAGAAGAGGGCTTTCAACTGCAAAATTATTTAATTGCATTTTTTAGCTGCATTTAGTTGGAAGTTTTATCTTGCATAACTTGCTACATAATATGTTTTTATATAATATGTGCTTATATTTTTTTTTGTATGTATATCTAAGTTAATACTTGATATTGCACAAAAGAATATTTTTCCGTTTGTAAAGGTAAATGGAGTACTTTGGCCTTCAAGAAAATATAAAGGTAACAAGATTCATTTTAATTGCCATCTTAAATTGTTTTACTTAATAGATGATTAAGCACGTTTTAAGTATTTAAGCAAGTGACTCTGGGTATGACATTGTTCTGAAGAAGTCCCAAGTTTGTGTTAGGGACAAAAGTGCTTAATCTGTATTTGTTAAAGTTCCGTTTGTCGTTTTATTTGCTTGGACCTCTGTTTTTTTTTTAATAGAATAAGTGCTTTTCTAGGAGTATGGAGCTTATAGTGTGAAACTACTAAAGTGCCACTTTTGTTTATTCATCTGAAAGTATGACGATAAACAGTATAGTCTCCCACGGGTCTGTACTGGGAGGTATTCTTTTCATCTTTTTACTTCCTTAATCTACAAACACAGTACCAAGTCCCTTGATTAACAAAATCTGCAAATGACTACAAACATGATGTTACTGACAAGACCCCTTCTGACACCTGTACCATAGAGAAATAACTTGCCTTAGTTAATCCTAGTGATATATCTCTCAGCTGCCCAGATTTTTACCCCATATTTCTGGTCTCTTCCTCAGAAAATTTGTGGTTTTCATGAAGATTACTCGGGACTGAAGTCACAAAATAATGACATACATTTGAGTTTCATACTTCATGTCCTTCAGAAAATGCATGCTAACATAAATTGTGTTATTTTTAGCAACTTTCTAAGTTTGTAATAGCAAAATTTAAAGTCTGACCCTATTTTAGGGCCTTTGACCCCTCCAACCCACTCATTATTTTAGGCTTTGTTCAGATTTCTCGCATTAAGAGATTGAGAGGTATGATAGTATATTCTAAAAACAGGCTCAAATTAAATGTGAAAAAGTATAGTATCATTTTGTTCAGCAAACATCCCCTACCCCAACATATAATATGCTACATGAAAATGCAGACAAGGATCTGGGTACCTGCGCTGGCAGTTCCCTCTCCTTTGATTACTGTATGGCAATTTTAATTTAGATATCCTACTTAGCACAAGTAATAGACGTGGTTATATCATTCAGATCTGAATGTGTCATTCCCTTATATTTAGCACTAATTAGTGCAATTATTGATTGCAGTGCCCCTTTGAGGATGTACCTCACTCGACATATCAGACAACTAGAAAAGTTCCACAGATCCCTAACGCAGAAGATTTCTAGTTTAAAGACCCAGAGCTATCAAACGAGGGTAGGAGCTTTATCCCTTCACTCAGTATCTTATAGCGAGACACTTTAAAAAGAAACAGAGATCTTGCTTTCTCCGTTGCTTTTTTTAAAACTGTCTCGCTATGTTAAATGGGTTTAACATAGCGAGACAGGTTGTAAAAAGCAACGGAGATCTTGCTTTCTCCATTGCTTTTGCCCACAGCTCTGATGTACTGCGTAAGTATATGCATGCACAGTACGTCAGAACTGCCGCAGAATACCAGACAGCTGTGGAAGGGCAGCAAGGAGGCATTATACAATGCCATTATTTAAGAAAAGTAATTATTTTTTTTTCTTAAATAATGTCATTGTATAATAGCAATAACCCACTTCTGGGTGTGGGTAATGCTGGATTTACCCACGGTTGTCTTTGTTTGGCCACTCGGGCTTGGCCCTCGTGAACAAACCACACCAACTGTGGGTAAATCCAGCATTACCCACACCCAGGCGTGGGTTATTGCTATAGTAACATCACTGTGTCTATGTCTGATACAGGTATGGTCTCTGATCACAACCAGTATTTTATTGCAAATGTCAGCAAATCTGGAGAGGGTAATGGACAGGGGGAAATGGTTAGTAACAGTCCGCTGAATGTCAACAATTCCAAGAGTGTGGTTTGTCCTTTTGTTAGCACCTATAGTAGTAACAGCTATATCATTTCTGACATACTAAATAAAAATCGGAACATCATTAAAACTATGTTGATATGGTGGACTAATTGGGGCAACAACCTAATACTGTATATAGGAGGGGTCCCAATATAAAAAAAAAACTTTTTGGAAAGAGAGAAACAGTTCAGTGAAAGTGGTAAAATGACCTCATGTATTTTCTGGTTCACAAATTAAAGTAGCTAACAAGGCAATTCTTATAAGGGGAAGGTACAGCTGCCACACACAGGCTGTGGTTTACATTGCATTTTGCTTACAGTGTCCTGCTTTCTATGGGGGTAAAACCCAGCGCAAACTAGCTCAACAAATTTATGAGCATTTTTATGAGGTTTCAACTAAGAAAGGATCCAATGCACTATTTAGACATCTTGAGATATTTTCAGATCATGTTTTTAAATCTGTAGTAGTGCATCAGGTTAAAAGGGATTCTGGGGGGGGGGGGTCCCTGGAAAGTATTTTTAGAGCAAAAGGAAACCTGGTGGCAATTGTTTTTAAATGCAAGCTTTCCCCCCGGTTTAAATGATGCAATTTCCATTTCCAGTTTACTTGCAATAAATGGTTTTATCTAGATTCAACTGGTTTGATTGAACTGCATTTTCCAGTACTGGTTTATTCCAGTTTGTTTTTTTCTGCTGTGCTGCCTTTTTAGTGAGGTTCCTGGTTTGTAGGTGTTTGTTTTACACATCTCCTATGAATCCTATGAACCCTATGAACCGAAGTCCATTAACAATACAATTGTCACCACAGGGTTTCAAAATGCAGTCCTATGAATTTCTTTAATGGTAGGAACGCCAACCAGGGGGATTGTTTCAATTTTTATGAATCTTAGGGATAGTATAAAAAAATTATATTTTGGATATTTCATATAGAAATGGTCTACACCCTGTGCTGACAGAAACCAATCTAGTTTCCCCTATTTAACAACTCTAATAATTCAAAATGAATGGGTTAGTCAGAAACATTTGTATTGCCACAGCATATTGCTAAATGTTATGGCTCCTGTAGTACAACATGACTTGTTACTGCTTATCTATTTAGTAAAACCAGTATAGTACCAATCTTCCAAAAAAGGGGCTGCATAGTAAATTATTACAGCTGTGCTACTGGCAGCAGTTAAAGGTTTGTATGTTCATAGGAGGTTACTAGGCTAATGGCCTTAGAACCCTTACAAGCCTGGCCATATTTATCCAGAGTTGCCCCAATTGTCGATGGTTAGGTGAGTGAAGTTCGCAGAGATAAGGGTCTATGGTAGTTAATACTGACTTCCTTTGTCCAGGAGGGACATGGGCACCACCCCAGGAGTTAATTTGTGGTCACCCACCAATTGATCTAGATTACATTTGAAGATGGTCAAGGAGGGGCTCTGTTTCACATGAAATGGAAATTTGTTCCAGAGAGGTCTCAGTCTCTGAGGGATGCATCTATCTCTGCAGCATGACCTGCTCATGTCAGAGGCTAGGTTAAGATCCTTGGAGAGAGTAATCCTCCTTAAGTTTGATTTACAAATGTGTAGCATTTCCATCAGGATCAAGTCAGAGACTGCCCTGTAAGCCAGGCCCAAGTCACCCCTTAGCAACCTGTAGGAGACAGAATACAGACTTGTTTTGTATACCCTGTCATCTCTTGGTGAGAAACCTCTGTGGTCTCTCCAATTGTTGCAGGTGCCTGGTGAGGTACATGCAAAAGGGAGCATAGTACTCAATTATTGGTCTGATGAGGGCTGCATATAATGGAATTATAACATCCTTAGATCTAGATTTGATGCCTTTATTTATAATATGTGCCACATAGAAAGATTTCCTTACTGCTGTAGATATGTGTTGGCCAACGTTAAGACTGCTATCAACCTGAGAAGACCCAGATCATGTACCACTGGGTCTACACTTAGCCGGAGTGCTGTCTATAACATAATTAGCAGGGATGTCAGCTTTCCCAAAGGGAATAATAATGCATTTTTTTTGCATTTAGCTTTAATCCGTGGATTTGTCTGCATTAACTTTGTCTGAAGTATATTAACATTGTTGGCGGATTCAGTGATTGCTCCCAATTTGCAATCATCAGCAAACTTGGTCACCCACAGGCAGTCCAAGTTTCCCTGGATATCTGAGAAATAAATTGCAAATAGCAAGGGGCCCAGCACAGAACCCTGTGGTATGCCACTGGTGACTGTTTTTTTGTAGAGGTGAAGTTACCCACTTTGACAGTATGTATCCTGTCAGTGAGCCAGTTGGCTACCCATCTGGTAATGTAGAGGTTAAATCCCAATTGGGAGAACTTCTCTATAATACCTGAGCTATAATGAAAGGGCCGCTCTCCTGTTAGTCACATGGCCAAAGTGCATACCTCTCAACCTCTTAGTGGAAAACATCTGGACAAAGCCAAAAGTAGTGGAGAGATAAATATTTTAAATATTGCAGTTATAAACTTAGAAAGTTGCTAGAATTGCAGGTTATGTGCTAGCATGCATTTCCTGAAGGATAAGAAGTTTGAATCTCAAATGTCTGTTATTATTTAGTGATTTTAGTCCTCAGTGATTTACCAGAAAACCAACATTTTATGACAAACAGACAAAAAATATGAGGCATAAATCTGGACATTCTGTGAAAATCTGTACAGTTGAGAGGTATAACAACGTGACCTGAATAGTAAAGTCACATGTGCAAGGCTGTGAGCATTCACACTCACAATGAAGTGCCTCACAGCAGCCAGGTGGACCTGTGAGCAGGCCACAGAAGACCAGCACATAAAAGTGCCAATATAGTCCATCACATAAATGAGGAGGAAAGGGGGAAATAGAAAAGGGAAAAAAGGGGAATAGCAACAAGAAGCATACACACACAAGGGTGATCATAAGGCATGATGGGGTGGGGCTGGCTCCCATTGTATATATCTGATGAAGAATGGTAGACGGGCAAAGCAAGAAGAAACTTGTGTGGAATGGATAGAGGGAGTAGGGAAGCTAGTATGAGCAGACTGGTAAACACAAAAATATAGACATAGACAAACACAAGCAATATGTACACATAAGGTGGGCATAACAGCGGTGGGATACATACAGAGGAAAAGCATCTGGTGATGGCAAGATTTTGACTACAAGCAGAGTATGAGGAATGATGTTTAAGAGAAGAAAACATCAGGATGAATAGGACAGGATACATGGAGCCTGTCTGACCATCCCAGAGAAGAGCCAACCCAGATATCAGACATCTTTGTGGCTGATGTCATGGGTAGGCTCTGCCTTTGGTAGTTCAATGGGCAAGAATGGTCAGTCATGTGACTCTAGTAGTTACATTAGGAGGATCTCCAAGGTACCGAGGCAGTGGTCTAACTGCCAGCATACCTCAGATATAACAGCCTCAGAACCTGATGTTGTGTAGCCCCAGGAAACCCCTCTGTAGTTACACACACTCTAAGAAGAAGAGCCTCTCTCCACTTTCTGACAGGTGGCCATTGAAGCTACTATTGAGTCTCCCATGTTGCATTTAGCAGGGTGACTTCTGTCTCATGCTGAGAGGCAGATCTGGTGACTGCAGGTGACCCAGCACCAGATGCATCAGTTCTGACAGACCCAGGTAGCTTGCAACTCTTCAACTTGCACCACAGCTGGACCTATAAAAGGATGAAAAAAAACAGAAAGAGAAAAAATAAGGTACAGTACTGCACATATATATTACAGATAATATTGTTACAACACAGTGCAGTTGTTGACATAGTATATGTATCTTACTAGCAAGAGTCTTTCAGCTCTTCTGAGACAGGGTTCCCTGTTGAACTCACACCCCTAGCCACTGTAAAAGAAACTAAGGAGAATTCAGTATACTGTGAACCTGTTAAAAGCAGGCATGGAGGCAAGGAAATGGCTAATAATATTAATAATAATAGTAATAATGATAAGAATAGCAATAACAATAAAATCCTAACATTTACTTCTCACTGACAAAGAAGACTGCAGTCATGGCACCACAGATTATTAGAGCAATAGCTGTGATGTTCACCAGAATGGGTTATACCAGTGACATCACTCACCGTCCTGGCAAAGTAGAACCAGACATTCACTTTATATAATGGGAAATCATAATGCCATAGGAGGGGCTACTAATAGTGCATGTGCAGCATATACAGGGAACACCTGATTTCATGCTTGCACCAGGCAAGAGCACTGCTGAAATCAGCACTTGAAAAGTCCATGTCCACTATTCTAGGCAGCACAAAGAGCAAAATGCTAGCCTTTTGCATGTGGCTGCAGGTTTGAACATCATGTGATGTATTTCATTTGGCAGCAATGGTGCACTAGTGAAATTATCACTATCACATAGCTGCAGCAATATGGACTTCGCAGGCTATATGCACAAGCATAGTGCAAACACTGAACCCAGGAATGAGAATGCTAGCACTTCTTGGGCAATGGGTTAATGGAGAGAGATTCAGAGAGGTTCATGCTAAATTCTCTCATTTGCATAATCTCTAGGAAATAGGCTCTGTTTTTAACATGATAAAAAAGTGTGGTCAGCATATCGTGGAAGGCCGCATTGGATAATAAGATAAGCATTGTGTTCAGCACATCGTGGAAGGCTGCATTGGATAATAAGATAAGCATTGTGGTCAGCATATCATGGAAGGCCGCATTGGATAATAAGATAACCATTCAACAATAAAGCTTCACTTGAGAAGACAATGAATTATGATATAGGCTGAGGTAAGGAAGATAAGATAACTGGTAATGTATGTCTGCACTGTACTGAACACCTATGGTGGGCAAAAGCAATAGGAACAGACAGGTAATGGTAGATGTGTCTGAGGTAACATAGCACAAGGGCATGGCAGGTAAACATCCATCTTGGGGGAGTTTACTGTGATAGAGAACTCAACAAAAGGGCATGACAGGTACATACCCAACTGGGGGGCACACCATGACAAAGACACAACACAAGGACATGAGATGTACATGCCCAGCTGGAGGGCACACTATAAAAGACAAAGCAACACAAGGACATGAGTGGTACAAGGTCAGCTGGAGTGCACACCATGATGGAGAACACAGCACAAGGGTATAAAAAGTACATGTCCAGCAGGGGAGGGTCTCACTATGGCACAGAGGTGTGATAGGCATGGCCCAATGTGGTTTATGTACACAATGTGGTAAAGGGAACACAATGTCTCCTGTACATGACCCATGGCATGGTTATGTGTACAGAGGGTGAGGAGAGGCACCATGGCATGGTGATGCATAAGGTGGGCAGTGATAACATGCCAGTTCTTTGCTGTAAGTATGGAAAAGGATAGAAATGGTCATAACATGGCAGCAGACAGGTATATGGCCACTAAATGGAGGGCAGGGCAGTGCAGATGCATATGAACCAACCAAGGATAGTTTCTCACACACACACACACACACACACACACACACACACACACACACACACACACACACACACACACACACACACACACAGACACTGACATATGTAACCCATAGGTGCATATATGGTGGCACAGTGGTGCAGTGCTTAGCATTATCATCTCACAACAAGAGGTTCTCTGGTTCAATTCTCAGCTGGGGTGCCTTGTGTGTGGAGTCTGCATGTTCGTACTGTGTTCATGTGGGTTTCCTCTCAGTGTTCCTGTTTCCTCCCGCATTCCAAAGTCATACTCCTGGAGTGTTTCTCCCTGGGCCACTGCTGAAAATGGGCTCAGTCCCAGTTGGACTTTCCTGGTAAACAAATGTTAAATAAATAAATATATCCTGCCAAAAAAACAGATAATGGCTGGAAAAGTTCAAGAACTAAAAGATGTATTCACATCCAGGGCAAAGGTAAAGCAGACAACATTTTCTGAAACCAGGTGTGGGAAGGAGGGCTGTAGGGTATCACTGTTGTGAGCAATCTTAATAGGTGCAGTGAAGGGTGAAGGGTCATTTCTAAAGTATTACATGCCAAGACCAATGCACAGGATATCATGAGTTACAGGTCCACCACAGTGGGTAGATCACCAACATTGCATTTTCTTAAAGCTGTAGAATAGTTTCTGGTATCTCTGTCAAGGTTGGGTTAGCAGACCCTTATACTTGGGGTAGACTTGTATAGGGAAGTTGTGCTGGTATTGACTGCCCAAGTTTCTTTAGGGGATGCACCAGGTTAGCAATAGCATGTACAGTTCCATGTTGTCCACTGACTTGCATAGGTTTCAGCACATCACCTTTGCATATCTGTTTTTCTACGTATGTCACAGCTGCAGCTGCAACAGAACTGTCATGTACCAGTATGTATGCCATGGGTTGGGGGGAGTTAAACATATGTTCAGCACTGCCACAGGTATGTTATCTTTATGATTTCATAGGTTCCACTTCCGAAAAGTCCAGTACAATAAAGCACCACAAGCCTGATGTCAGTTGGCCATATGACTAATGTCAGCAGGTCATCTGTGTCTGACTATAATGGGAATGTGAACATGGCATGGCCACATGACAGAGTGGCATTGCCTGCAATGCTAACATCTGAGGGCTGTCACATATCTCCCACATATGAGGTGATGATGGAGGGGAAGGTCAAGCTTCTGGCACTACCAGTATTTGCTGGTGGGCATCCTGTAAGTCTGAGCCTTGTACAAGTGATAGAGGAGTTACCATTCATCAAGTACACTGCCTGCTATGTGTCTCATCAAATATCAAATGCGCAGAAGAGCAAATAAAGAAGTGCCGATCATTTTAGATCAATCTTTATTTTATTTATTTATTTTACATTTGTTAACTGGGATGGTCCGACTGGATTAATGTCCATTTTCAGCTGAGGCCCAGGGAGAAAAGCTCCAGGGTACATGTACACAATACAATTGTCAGAACAATTGGTGTATGGCATTTACACCCATGTTACATTTACTCATAGGTTACGGAACAAAGCAATACAACACCACATAAGGCCCGAGGCTTACATATCAATGCTAGTATGTATAAACAGGTAGTAACAGCATATTACCTTCAGGATTAAGAATATATTGAGTAGTTTTAGTTATCGTTTTGACCATTGTGATATTGAGAGGGGTGGCTGAAGAGAGGACACTTATAGAGGAGAGACGTGTGAGATGGTCAGGACTGGTAAAGGGACATATCCAGTGTGATTTAAAGTAATATTTAATCTTGTTTTTGAATGCAGTTAGTGAAGGTTCTAGGGTCAGGTCTGGTGTGAGTGAGTTCTATATCTTTCTGACAGAGTTAGCAAAGAGAGAGTCACCAGCAGCGTGGCTGGATTTTACTGTTTGAACTAGGAGTTTGGTGGAGCACCGGAGTGGTCGATTGTTGCTGTAGGGGCAGATCATGTTTTTAGGGCAGGGGTATTTTCTGGTCAGTGGAGGATTTTATGGGCAACTATGAGCTGGTTGAGTTGTAGAAGGTGAGGTAGTTTAAGCCAGCCTAGGAGATTTAAGTTGTGGCAGTGGTGGGTTTGGCAGGATGTGCCAGTAGCAAATCTGGCGATATGGTTGTAACAAAAATGATAATTTACTGAGATCAGTTTTGCTCAGGTAAGAGAAAAGAGGAGAGGCATAGAGAAGGGTAGATAGTATATGGGAGCTGGCAATTGCAATTCTTGCAGGTGGGGGTGAGGAATGATTTGATCCTATAGAGAGAGACAATTTTTTTATTGATGGTTTTTTATAGTTTGATTGATGTGCACGTCGAACCTGAGATTGTTATCAATTGTGACACCCAAGAGTTTAGTTTGAGTTTCTGGGGAGATAATGGTCCCATTACTAGCTGTTATGCTGAAGAGTGGCGGGGTGGACCTACACGTAGGGGAGAAGAGGAGTAACTTAGTTTTGTTGGGATTTAGGATTAGACGTTGGTTTAGTAGCCATTTTTCAACCAAGTTAAAGGTGTCTTGTATTGTTGTGGTAAGATTTGTTGGGTTGGTGGCAGAACAAATCAAGGTGGAGTCATCTGTATATTGAATGCAGACAGCCTCCGGTATGATTGTGCCAAGATCATTTATAAAGATAGAGAAGAGAAGGGGACCTAGTATTGAGCCCTGGGGGACTCCTAGCCTGATGGGAAGGCATGAGGATAGTTTACCTTGCCACAGGACAGCTTGCTGCCTGCCTTGTAGGTAGAAATCAAACCATTGGAGTGCCTCATTGTCTAATGTGAAGGCCTTCAAGGTGTTTATTAGCATTTTGTGATCGACCATGTCAAAAGCCTATAAGAGGTCTAGGAAGAGTGTAGAGGTAAGTTTGTTATTGTTACAGTTGTGGTTTATAATGTTAATAAAAGAGAGGAGGGCTGATGTAGTGCTGTGATTTGGCCTAAAGCCATGTTGAGAGTTGGATAGTAGTTTGTTCTGTGTGAGATATTTCATGAGTTGAATATGAATACACTTCTCCATAATTTTAGCTAGTGGGGACAAAATAGCTATGTGCCTGTAGTTAGACAGTTCAGTGGAACTGCCCCCCTTATGAAGAGGTATGACATTGGCATGTGAGATTTTCCATATTGCGGGGATGGAGGCTTCTGATATGGTTTGGTTGATTAGAATTGAGATGGGGTATGCAACTGCATCTGCAGCCTTTTGTAGGTAGTCAGCTGGGAGGAGGTCAGCAGCCAGAGGGGTGGGTCTTAGTTTCCTAAGTAGGGCCTTAATGAGTTGAGTGGACACTGGTTGGAAGGTAAAGGATGTATTGGTATAGGTACTGGCAGTATTTGGATTAGAGCTAGTGGGAGTGAGCTGGGTAGCCAAAGATTGGATAGTTTCAGTGAAGAAGGTGTTAAAAGAGTTAGCAATATCCACTGGAGATTTTTGTTTGGTGGCAGAGGGGGGTGGGGTGGTGGTTTTGCCTGGGTGGAGAGGTGTATGAATTCCTGCCCAGAATTTTTGTGGTTTGTTTTGGTGTACTTGCTGTAGGTTATGGTAGTAATTCTTTTTATCTATATTTATAGATTTTTGGCATCATTTCTTAGTTGTCTAAATTTAAGTTGGTCAGGTATGGTTTTGGTTGTGCGGTAGATGGCCCATGTTCAATCTTGCACAAAAAGCAGTTGTATAAAAAAGCATTAAGAATATTTGCTCATATGAGTATGTGTCTTTATTTACAGCACTAAGAAGCATTCACTCTTATGAGGGTTTGCTCTTTTGATCTGCAACTGTATGTACATACTATAGGGAGAGGCATATTCTTGGAGATGACCATCATGACTCCAAGTCTTTCCCTGATCTAGATATCACACTTGGCATCAAACAGTGGATGTTCATATCAGGGATTCAGGTACAGACACCTGCTAAACACACCATGCTAGAGATACTGAGTGTGGTATATCACCTATGTAAAGATGTGCAACAGCTGCCTGGACTGTGGGAGGATCTGCAGTGCATGCAGAATGACCTGAAATATGGGTAATTAAAGCAAATATGGCTGTTCAGATCACTGGTAGTACACCTGGCATCCACTGGTGCATCCTTGAGGCAGATGACAACTGTTTTCCATTGTATCCCAGTAAACATGGAAGATCAGGTCAGTGGTAGCTGGCGAGGCATCTGCTACTGCACACATTAAGCATGTGGCAACTACCCTCCATTATGCCTCTTTAGATTACACCAGGCATGACTGTACAAGGGTCTAGATCTAACTGAGTGGTAACTGTCTAGGCTTACACAGAATGTACATGCCATTCTGGAGACCACATCACTGCTACCCATCACCACAGCTGCCAACACACTTGGGTATGGCTGTTATCATGAGTGTGTTCAATGATACCACTCACACTAAACTTCTGGGAATGCTCACCATGTTACATCTTCCAGTTCATACAGTTTTACACCATCTTTATACCTGCTGGCTAATGGAGTGCCACTTTTACCACTCTAATCTAAGGCTAGTGGCCAAATCATCCATCCCTCTACTGGCTCCCAATGTGGAATACCACATCAGAGTTCCTGTACATGCTCCTGATATGCTAAGCCATTCCTGCCACAAACTGCATTAAGCCCAGGCACTACTGGGATTCACTGCACACATGGCCAAAGTTTGAGAAATGGCAGCTCCACACTGCCATTGGAGGAACTGATCCATGACTGCCCTCAGCCTTCTACCTACATGAGTGGTTACAGCATCCAACTCCCATGATCCATACCCATATAGGTTATAGGTTCATAGGATGATACTAGGCCATTGGCCCCCAGAGGCCCCTACAAGCTTAGCCAAGAATTTCACCCATGTTCCCTCAAAGTCAGCACCTGTCTCCCCTGTCCAGTAGGGACACCGCTGGGATCCCACACATGCTTACAATACAGATGTTTCAAGCACAGGCAGTAATGCCCTTCTAACCTGCCACTATACCAAAAGAGTTGTTACCATAATAAGTGTCCAGGCTGTTCTTAAAAATATCTAAACTAATGCTTGCTTTAGTGTAATCTGGCAGTCTGTTCCATGCATCCACTGCTCTCTCAGAGAAACGTTTAGTACATTTCTCATTCCTATCTTCTGCACAGGTTGTCTGATGTTTCCCCACTGCTTTTTTACTCCTGCTTGTTTTCTTATAAAGTTTCAGTATTGTTATTCCATACTCAAGTTTGGGCCTAATGTAACTAAAAAGCAATAACTTAATTTCTGATTCTCTAGACTTTGTAAACTCTCTTATACAACCTATAGTTATATAACTATAATTAACTGATTGATATGATTGGAAAAACTAAAAGCTGGATTTTCCCATATATACCCAGATCCTTAAATGAATATACAGTTTCATTCACTGTGTGCTGTATTAAATATTCACTATTTGATAACATAAATTTTCATTGGTCCGGCTCTGTTATTCAAGCTCGTAGAAGGTGTACAAACTCTCAAGCTCCTCCCTACCCATTATGCTCTGGTCCCCATTCCCCTCAGATCTCGTTTGCTGCTCTTTGCATTCAAATGTGGTTGCTGACTGTTCTCGAGTCTCATCTTCTTGAGTGAGATAAGGCCATTTGGAAAACTTCAATTTTTATATTATTGTATTTTTCTGTGATATTCTTGTTACTGCAGCTACGATTTCTATGTTCTTTTTTTATGCTTTTTTTTTCTCCTTAACCTCTGTCTTTTTAAAGATAATTTGCTTTTATAGTTATTTTAATATCTCTAGCATGCGTGTGTGTGTGTGTGCTTTCAAGTCCATGAGTGACAGTGCTATCTCTAACCTTCAGTTCTTTACACATTTTTCTGAGAGAGGTTTTAAAAAAATTACTAAATGCAGACACAAAATGCCTTTTTCAGATGGGCA
>NC_056744.1:1555318683-1555323683 GCF_019279795.1 Protopterus annectens
CCATGGAGTAGAGATGCCATGGGTATTTCTTGTCCTGCAAAGTCTCACATACAAAAAAGTCTCAATTTGGGCACTTGAAAAGCTAGCAGCATCAAGTAGTATAAATAGTTGTGTAACAACCTTTTACTGCTAGAGGCAGGTTCGAAGCAAAAAAAAAAAATAAGAAGGGATAAAAGTCTCATAACAGGGAGACATTTTAAATAACAGTTTTACTGACATTAAAATATTACAGACTAAGAAGAGATGAATTAGCCAAATAGCTGTTGGTCATTATCCATCATTGTTTACAGCTGTCCACCTTTTACAATCAACAATTTTAAGACAGACAGTGCACAATTCTAAGGCAAAATCAGAAGCCCTAAAGTAGTAAGCTGATAATTAAATTGGCAACCATTCATGCAAAGTCCTATATTATAAACAGTACCTGTAAAACTTACAAGAGACAAATTATTCCCAGTCTTGTAACATGCCTTGGCAGTGCTGTCTCAGCCAGCATCTAGTAGCTATTATGTTCGATTGATAGTACTTGTGACCAATACACTGAGAGATAGTTTGGGCTGTTTCTTTGAATGTGGTGGTGGGGATATTAGATAGAATCGGGAGACTGGGAGTTCTAGCCTGGCATTCAGGAAGTTAGGAGGAATGTATCATTGTTGACATGTAGGGCCGTTTTCACCTAATGGAGGTAATTATGAAACTGGACAATTGGTATTAACTGTATTTTATTACTTGGGGATTATGTCTCCTTGGAGGTCAATTCTTTTGGAGATGCAATTGGACTTTCATTTCTAGGCATATTCATAGTGATAAGAGGTCCCCAGTAATGTTGGGGAGCTAAAGATTGATATACTGTCTGTAAAGGTGTAGCATTTTGCTTTAAGTATGCTAAAAGCAATGGTGTACTGCAAGGAGGTGTCCTTAAGGATGCACAGTTCTAGCTAAAGCAGGGTTGTGTATTACAAAGAGCAGTGTATCATACAGTAAACCTGGAAGGGGGCAGAAACAGTCAGCAGCAAAGATCCACTTTTGTTGGTCACTTTATCTGCCCCGGCAGGTCTCCTGACCTGTGATTTTGCAAAGTAATGCAAAAGTAACTAGTTACTAGTTACTAAAAAAAGTAATATATTACTATTACTTCATGACTGTTTTGAAAAAGTAATGTGTTATATTACTAATTACTCAAAATTGTAATATGTTACAGTAACATGTTACTTTTGTAATGAGCTACTCCCATCACTGCAGCCAAACAACCATGTTTTGAGACCATTTGAAAGTCCGTAGAATGCAAGAAGAACTGGCTGCTCCTGAATGACAAGGAAGATGCTGTTCTTGTTGTATATTGGGGTACTCTTCTCACCCATTTGGTTAATTACCCTCCATCTTGAGACATGGAGTTTTGGGAATTGAAGATCTCATTCTGACTGAAATCCTCAGTGTCTCTCTTTGTAACATAGGCTTTGCCTGTTTTACCACATCCTCATCAAATTTCACCACTCAGTATTCACAGGTGTCATACACCGTGGAATAACCCAGGTGCATTCTGTGCTTTTTCTGAAGCTGTTGATGGTTATTTACTGTACCAATTTAGCATTTGTTTGCTAGTCCTTTTCCAACAAATTGTTTGGCCACCTTTACAAGCAGTGAAAGTTATCTGCTGCTACCTTTTATTAGGGTTGCTTTCATCACTGTCAAATGATGCATCAGCAGGATCCTTTATTATTCACAGTCCTCTTGGCGATATGTTGAGGGATAAATAGTTTTCCATCAGCATTTATTATAGAAATTACTAAGTTCTTGTTTCATAACTTGTCTTAATTGTTCAAGCTGAGTGGAAATTTCAGCAGGCAAAGTATCTTATGATACTACATGTAAAATATCCACATTAGATACCTTCAACTTTCTCGTCTGCAGCTTAGCCAAAATATCAGATATCAACATTGTACAATATGCTCTGAGACCACAGCATTTCAGCTGTGTTTTTATTACTACCAAATTCTTCTTTTGTCCATTTCCATACCCATTTGAATACGTTGTGGGTCCTTGTGTAGGCCATGTTATACTGAAGCTTGTGTATACTATCCAGATTACAAATGAGTATCTTTTGCCAGAGCTCAAGACTATCCAGCACTCCTTTGTAGCACAACAGACGTATATTTTGAGAAAGGTAGTGCATATGAGCACATCGTATGTAACTCTGCACAAGTATTCTGTCCAATCAGCCTAGTCCTGTGAAACTTCACCTTGATAAAAACAACAATATAGGTAAATATTTGAAATGTTGGAACCCACTAGAATGAGTCCTAAAATGTGGAGACTGAATGACTGAAACATCGGACTTGTATAAGCCAAGGTATGGTGATCTCGGAGTTGGTGTGTGTGTGTGTGTGTATATATATATATATATATATATATATATATATACACATATATATATATATATATATATATATATATATATATATATATATATATACACACATATATATATATATATATATATATATATATATATATATTTACATGTATATATATATATATATATATATATATATATATATGTGTGTGTGTGTGTGCGTGTGTATTATATATATATATATGTGTCTGTGTGTGTGTGTCTACTTCAGAAGACTGAAAAACCAAAAGTCTGAAAATTAAAAATACTGAATGATGGTATTTGCCCCTTCTTCACTGTTGTGCACTCTTGAAGTTGGTATATGTATTTAGGAGGGGGTGTGGGGGGCACAGTCCCCTACATGAGGGGTGCAGGAGGGCTTGCCCCTGCATTACAAATGTGTTCAGTATTTTGCATTTTCAGTCTTTTGCGATTCAGTCTTTTGGTTTGTCGATCTTCTGAAGTAGACCCACACACATATATATCTGATCTGCCTGATCTGCAAGGGCATAGAATGCATCAACATGGAACTTATAAACAAAGACATTGGCAACCTTCAAACACTGGATCCCACCCAATTTGGGTTTGTGAAGGGCCAATCTTGTCTCCTGAACCTGACTGACTTCTTCGAATCAGTCTCCAGAGCTGTGGATGAGGGTAAGGCGGTCCACACAGCCTATCTGGACCTCGCCAAGGCCTTTGACACCATCCCCCACTATGTAATCATAGATAAACTTACTAAGCTGGGCATAAATCCCTATGCCACTCGATGGGCAGCCAACTGGCTTACTGACAGAACCCAGACTGTAAAAGTAGCTGACTCCATATCAAACTCCAGACAAGTGACAAGTGGCGTACCTCAGGGTTCAGTCCTTGGACCGCTCTTGTTTGGCATTTACTTTTCTGAAGTACAGGCCAACACTAAGGGACTCTGGCTAACAAAGTTTGCAGATGACTGCAAACTGGGAGCCATTATTGAATCCCCAAATGATGTGGATATTCTACAAAAGGGCCTTACAGAAAAGATGCTTAGTGCCAGAGCCATGGGTTCAAGCTTAATGCCAAGAAATGTATAGTTATCCCCTTTGGAAAAAAACATTTACCCATGAATTACCACATAGGTGGCAGTACACTAAATACCGAAAATGTGATGAGAGACTTAGGGATACAGGTGGACAGTGGTCTCACCTTTGATAACCACATCGCCACAACAGTCAGGAAATCCTTCTATATGGCACACCTCATCACTAAGGGCTTTTCATCCAGGAAAAAGGAGGTCATTGTCCCACTGTACTCATCCCTCATTAGACCCATTATAGAGTACAACACCCCGTTTGGTATGTACCTCACAACACATCTGCAACAGCTGTAAAGGCCACAGAAATATCTCACTAAAAAAATCATAGGCCTAAAGCATATGCCCTATGTTGACCGTCTAAAAAAACTCCAGCTATACTCTGTGGTATATCATCTGCTTAACATACAAGGCCATGTCAAACCCTGAGCTGTTGGACATGCTCCACTTAAAGAAATCACAATCCCTCAGAGCCACGCGCTCCAGGGATCTAAACATTGTCATCACAATGAACAAAACATGCTGGAGGGATAGGTTCCTGACCCAGAGACTCCCCATACTCTGGAATAGACTGCCCATACATGTCAAGCAGAGCTCCTCCTTGGCCCTCTTCAAAAGGAACCTTGACGACTGGATGTGAGATAGGAAATTCACCCCGGGGATCATGTCAGTCGGCCTGCTAAATGGTTTCCAGGGAAGTAAATATTGTGGGAAGAAATATCCAGGGAATTGTTATGGCTACGCTTGTACAGGCCCTAGGGCTGATAGCCAAGTACCAACCTATGAACCTATATACATATATATATATATATATATATATATATATATATATATATATATATATGTAAGTTTGAGGGTGTGGGGGGCTTGCCTACCACATGAGGGTGCAGGGGGAACTTGCTCCTCTCCAAAAAGAAGTTTTAAAGAGAAGAGAGATTTTCGAGAGTTGTTCTTTTCTGAGTTTTTGGTATTTTTTTTCAGCTTTTCGGCACTCAGCATTTCAAATGCTGACATTTCAACAGGGAGCCAATAATATAACTTACATTTGTGCTGTACATGTGAACCATAGGAACTGCCTGCTGCTGTTCAAACACATTTGTAATGAGACTGTGCATTACACACTCTCCCTCAGTTCATGGAATGATAGTGGTTTCTCTTGAAATTCCCCTGTAACTGTGGACAAGGGGGTGGGGTTGAGTTCTTTTATTGAAGAATGTGCATAATTTATGGCACTCGGTATCTCTGGGAGGTATGTGATGTCACAGAAGCCATTCACAGTAATGGCTATCTCTACTGCCATCTTGGGAAGCCAGATATACTTATCCATACGTAGAAGTACAATATCAAGGACCTGCCTTTGTATTTCTGAGACTCATGCCTGTGATATATACCTAATATGTCCCCTGCTGGTCTCTGAAATGACCCTGTAGCTTGGGTGATAACAACTACACATATCATTACCAACACTAGACAGGTAGGCTGCGTATTTCAGGAGATTCTACTTGTAGGTGGCACAGGCCCACTCGAACCTTT
>NC_056744.1:1555328683-1555468683 GCF_019279795.1 Protopterus annectens
TAGGCATTGTGGTCCCTTTGATGGCACTCTTGGATGACCTCAACTGGAAACTGCATGGGTCAACCGGACACATGGTTGACCCAAAATCCAGAATCCAGAACAGCGAAATTCCAGCCAGGACGAAACTGAATACATCAACACCCGTAATTCAATGTATTAGACATAGCAAAAGGTGATGTCAGTTAGCCACGCTATACACCTTCACATACTGTGACATTCCATAGTCAACAGAACATGTTTTTTGCTATTTTCCAGGGGGGCTGCACACTGGGCGGCTACACCACCACACCCCCCTGCAACTTATATAAACCAGCTCCAAGATCACACTACAGTGAGGAAATGGGCTAATTCCCTGTTTCTCATTGAACTGCGATCTCAGTACACAATGCCAAACTCAAATGCTCGAACTACACTACCCATTCACTGTAGCGTAGTCAATGTATTTTGAGTCTGCATATTGCCCGTTTGAAAACTGCCATTCAACTGCATGCGGGTCCACAGAAGTGAATTCATGTATTTAATTGTAAATCATCCTAAGATGGTATACTCACAAAAGGTACCCCATAAGGAACTGGGTCTGTACTGTTTTCACTGTGTATTAACACATAGGTCTGGGACATTCCCAATATCTCTCTTGCATACTATATGCAGATAATATAGCGCTCATCTCTGCACAAAAAAAACATTCTGTTTTCAACAGGGAACTGCAAGGTAATTTTTTAGCTGTTTTAGACTTGGCTTGTCAAGAATAAGTTGACAGTCAACCTACAAAAGTCAGCAGCTGTGTCATTTAAGTACACCAACTAGCCTGTAAAATTCTCTACTTCTCACCATTAATAATTAAGCTAGTCTAGTTATGCATTACTTAACTAAACCATAGATATCTTGGAGTAGAATTTAACAAAAACCTCATGTTTAAACATCATGAGCACACACAAACCAAAAAAGTTTTGAATCAGCTTAACATCTCCTACAAAATAGCCAGTCTTCTTAATGTAAAAGTCAGGAATGCCATTGCTATTAATGTTCTGTTACCAAGACTTGAATGCACACTTCAGGTCATTGACCATCACTGTTCCTACAATACTAAATGGCAGAAAACAAAATTCTCACCTGGGATTCATTAACATGCGTGAGTATACATCATGCTAAGCCTTCACACTCCATTTGTGTTAGCACAGCGAGCCGTGTTGCTCATTGAATATGTAAGCCGCTAAGCAAACCTAATGCCAAGGGAAGGCAGGGTAAAAAAAAAAAGTCAAACTGAAACACAAAATCACCCAAAAATGACACCACTGAAGGATGAGACACTTTTATTCCATTAACCGCTTTTGTCCAATACAGGACTTCATCAGAATAAATTTACAATGTAACTTCAAAGTTTTTAAACTATACCCAACCAGTAAAAAGACAGCATTAATAAAACAATGAACTCCCTCAATTAATATTTAAATATTGGCCTTAAGTGCTTAATGGAATAAAGGTGTCTCATTCTTCAGTGGTGTCATTTTTGGGTGATTTTTGTGTTTCAGTTTCGCTAAGCAAGCCGACACATTCAGCAGCACCTGTTCATGGCCAGAACAACTGTTAGCAGCCATGAACAGGTATACAGAAGCTCAAGCATACAATATAAACAACAGGTTGTATATACACACAAACTCAGTAAGCGAACACGTGCAGACAGCACAGAACAAGGCAAGGGCAACTTGAATGAAATAATTAAGAGATGGGAAGCTTAATGAGGAACTGTACTTAGATATAATTAGATTAGTGCACAAATAGTAGTAATTAAATCTTTTTTTTTTATTTATACAAGTAATTCTGTTCACTTAGGGACATATATGTTGCAAAATATAGAAGGACAAAACACAAACACAAAAGATGTGTCACACTGACCAAGATATAAACAGAATAATAATCTAATATTCATAGTAACAGTTGTCTAACTGTAACAGAAGTGACAAATGTGCATGTAAGGTATGGTCATGTGGCATATGCAAACATGTCCATAAACCAAGGTACAACTCAAATGTAGTCAATTCAATTCAAATGCATAGGCAGCACAGAGAAGACTTGAGCAAAATAAAATCCCATGCCGCATTATGCTGCTAATACATCAGCTACTGGCAAATGTAACAAATGTCAGCTTACAATTATGTGAGTATGATGCATTTGTGTTACTGTAATTAATGATATGGCATGTATTCTTCCTGGTACAAGTGCCATGCCATACAGTGTGACTTAAATATATGTACAAGTGGGGCTCAGGCACCTAGGCAGTGAGACATTTCACTGGCAGTAAAAATGCAGTGCGCAGCTAGCAGTGACTTTATAAATGTGGTACATTTGGTTTGGGACATATGGCTGAAGTGGCATTCAGCTGCAGAGAAATGGGTGCTATGAATTCCCTGTGGGCAAAGGGAAGAATGGTGGTTGGCTAAGCCACTCTTGTACGTCCACATAGCTTTGTACACACACAGTCCCAGATTCAAGCCACTAGATAACTGTATATATATGCTATACAAGCCAGTATTAACTGCATGAGTCACAGGAGTGTTCTCAAACACAAGAGTAACAGAACACATATTTGACTAGCATGAAATCCCCAATGTATTTAAAAGTGTTTTTCAACATATAACCAAACTGCAACAAGTTGTGAAGTGGAAGCAGGAGCTATTATCTCAACTCCCTGTTAACACTGGAGTCCCACAAGGTTCCATACTAGGCCCCCTACTCTTCAATATATTCACTAACCAATTGCACAAATCCACCCATCTTGCCTCAGTTATCCAATATGCAGATGACTCTACCCTCATATGTAATGCATCCTCCCTCACACAGCTAGCCTTTTTGGAAGTAGAATCTTGGCTAAAGAAAGCTAACCTTATACTGAGCCCAAACAAGACCAAGCAGATGCTTTTTCTCCCCACCAAATCAACCATATCCCCAACCTCTTTTCGCATACATTCCTCAAATAAGACAATCATAGCCACCACCTCCCAAAGCAAGCTACTAGGTGTTACTATTGATAACAAATTGAAATTTGACATAGCCACGTTTGCCACTAACTCCCCACACAGCCCCCCCCCACTGCTCCTCCCTACAACAATTAAAATGGTTAGAACTCTCCCAACACCTGGCCTACACCCAGCTCATTATCATCCATCACTTAGTATACCAGCCAGACAGAATCCCAGCCTTGCAACAATTACTCCAACCACATACTAATACTCAACAGCTCTGGTCTACACACAAAACCCTTCTACAAGTCTCCAAAAGCAACAACAAGGCTAGGGATACCTTCTACTCCCACCATATTTCTAAAACCTGGAGCACAATTCCCCAACATATTTTAAACATCACAAACCCAACTCAATTCAAAAAATAGATAAAAGACCACCTATATAGCAAATGGATCTGCTCCTGCATCAACCCAGGCTAATCCCTCCCTTATATGTCTTAGTCACCAACCCGCACCCCCCCCCCCAACAACAGTAGCCATCTGTGAACACCTACTAATGTACCAGCTGTCTCTCCCTCTTCTAACCCCCTCTCCTCTTTCAAAATCTATACTAACCTGACTAACAAAGCTAAACCTACCCTCAAATGCCTACTATGTTAAAAAAAAACTCAATACTCTGTAAACAGTGCTTATGATATTATAATACTGTTACTTGATTCTCTGATATTAATGAGCTGTCAATGATGCCAATGTATATTTGTACTTGTCTTGTTATATCAATGTACTTGTTCCTGTAATATCAATGTCTATGTAAATTGTACTTCTGGAGCTTTTCTGCCCGGGATTCCTCTGAAAACGGGCTTGCACTCAGATGTACTATCCTGGTAAACAAATGTAAAATAAATAATAATAAAAAAATAAAACCAGATAGAAATAACTTGATGCAATGTCATACACGTCACATTAGTACACTCACATAATGTTGTCCTTCAGTGTAATTAAACACCTACCTATGTAAGTCCACAAGCTACAGAATTGTGTACTAATCACATATGTCACAGTCAAAATCTTATTACAGCTGTTACAAAGTACACATTTGAAGTCATGACATCATCATTGCAGCTGTGGTGGATGTAATCAGTATTGCAGTATGCTGATACATACTGATAACATTCAGTCACTGTAGGTTTCAAACACCTACCTATGTGACCGCATAAGCTACATAATATATTGTGTAGACTGCATGCGCCACAGGAGAAGGTTTACTATAATTGTGAGTTAGTGAATATTTGAAGGCATTACATAATTTTATTGCTGCAAGACATATGTGTGGGTGTAGGTCGGTTAAAAGTGGTGTAGTCTGTCTCCTTACCACAATATATTGCATGATGGAAGGTATACCCAAACACACATGCTGCCTAATGCAGTCATCGGTGTGCCAGTAGAAGCACGATCATGCACAATGCACACAAATGTAGTGTTAAAAGTGCAATCTAGCATTATATCTCAGATTTTAACTCATGGCTTACTAAGGCAACAAGTTACATAACTCTGTATCATTTCCTCAAACCACAGTACATGTTCACATCATATATGTGGATGACAACATTCTTACCTACATGTGCATTCCCCCTACACACACACACACGCACACACATACACACACACACGCACACACGCACACACACACACACACACACACACACACACACACACACACACACAGACACACAGACACACGCACACACGCACACACGCACACACACACACACACACAGATACACACACACACACACACACACACACACACACACACACACACGAGGACACACATGCATGCATGCACTGACACAACTGAGTCAATGGAGTAATGACTGGTTTCGAACAGACTACCTAAGAACACAAGCTAAAGCACATTGCATGAATTGCAAGCGCAGCACCAGATGTACTTTTACAACTGTGACAGTGCACATTTAAATGTCTGTCTGCTAAAAGGGAATGGAAATGTTGGGAGCGCCCACATCCACCATAAAGCTACACATCACTTATGTAGGTGAAGCCATTTCTACTTAGTATGAGAGAGACACACACACTCACAGTAGTCAATCACTGTTGCATTTAAACTACCTACCTATCTACTTACACAGTATAAAGAACACAGTATCAAAAGGAGAAGCCTGATTACTACAATTAGATAGTGCACTTTTGAAAGCATTATCTTAGTGTGTTGCACAAAATGGGTTTTGCCTAAGACAGTAAGAAATTGATGGGGAGCCCGCCATCAATTTCTTGCTCTCTCATAGAAGTGTACACAACAGATATTTTGATGGCGATAGTTCTACATGACAATACCAACAGTGGGTGACTTCAAAGCAAAGATGGGCTGCAGGAAGGGGACATTCACTTTCATCTACAGACTGCCTCAGTATTTCATTGCACTTTGCTAATTATATACACCTTAGATGTCTGGTGACAATCAACAAGGCCAGCCTTAGATAAAATGGAATCCTAGACAAAGGACTCCATGGGCCCCTGTTTCCCACTAGTCCTCTCCTGCACTTCTCAAATATTCTCCCTTTTTGCCCCTCATCCTTGCCCCACACCATTCAAATATATCACTTCTTTCTTGATTTTTTACAATTTGTCTTACTTTATATGAACCCATGCTTTTAACATACCCCAACTGGCTAAGACTCTACTGTAATAAAGTCTGGAGGAAATAAATGAATTAAGCCAGGATCCTTGAGGCTGCTACGTCTCCAGAAGTCATTGAGTTCTAGATGCTCTAAAGTAGACGTCTCCAACCTGCTGCCCGTGGGCTGCATGCGGCCCTCAGAGCTCTTCCATGTGGCCCTCAACCTCTAACTCCAACATCGATGTACACATGCCCCAAAACACTTTTTTGTTGTGTTTTTCATGCCCGTGACCTGCAACTCCAACATCGGTGTGTGCATGCGCCAAAGCATCCTTCTAGTTTTGATTTTTTTGCACCAAAGAAGGGTTTGTGTGTTCGCACCATTATTTCATATCAAAGAATCAGTGTGTGTTCTCGCTGAAGAGGGACTCGTGTATGGAGTTGCCGCCACTGCCTTTGAAAGGGACAGCACTTAACCTCTGTTAATAGGCAAGTACAGAGTGAGTGAGTGCATGCATGAAAGTAGAATGTGTGCATGAAAGTAGAAGAAGAGTGAGTGTGTGTGTATGTGTGCATGACAGAGAGACACATGCACAAAGAGGCTAATGACGATCAGTCTACCTACTGAACACAAACAAGTTAGCTCACAAATATATCCTACATTAAAAGTACACTTTCATTAAATTGCAGCTTTCCTGACAGGGAGAGTGTTGTATTGAATATGAAATCATACCTCTCAACTGTATGGATTTTCGAGGAATTTCTGGATTTTTGCAACATCTTCCAATTTGTGTCTTTTGCTTATGAAATAAAAGTAGTCATCCAAGGTAATGCAATTCCAGGGAGTAAGAATGAGACAGCAGCCTAGGGTTAACGGGTCAGTAGTGGATTGACTAATGTGGGACTGTAGCATATAAAGTTTTTTTTTTTTTTTGACAAACAAAAAAGCACCCAGTACTGTTTTGTCATTGGTGGGTTCTAAGCAGTGGTAGATTGGACAACAGTAAGCTATCTTTGGTGGATCATCAATACTGGCAAATCAGGTGGGCACAATGTCATTTGTTAAATGTTGGGGGTTTTAGTGTGTATGTGTATGTTTGTGTTGGGAGTGCTGCAACAGTAGAGGATTATTAAAGACAGAGGCTTACAGACTGGAGAATATATGTTTCTTTGTTTCAAAACCTGATACTTGGGTACTAGGCATGCCAAAAGTAGATTTTTTAAGACATAGCTTCTTGCCATTTACAGTGGATGGATATTTACATTTAATGGACAATGTTAGCAGTATGAGTGTGGTCCTGTAGGGATCTGGAGAATGCCAAGTCTACCACTGCCAGTGTCTTGTAAAGTGACCTGGAAATGGATATTGGGATGTTACTGAAAAGGTACAGTAAGTGGGCTTAGAAATATAGTTTAATTAAGCAAAGTGCACTTGCAATTTGCAGGCCATGATTTAAATTTTTCAGGTAGTCCAGATCCTGGTAGATTGTATACCATTAGACTTGAGGTGTCATTCTGGGGAAATAAGCAGCCCTAGTTTCAGTGAAAGCTCTGTTGTTGTTTGCAGGTAGGAAGTTGCAGGATGTGGATGCAATGTGTTTTATTTATTATTTTTAATGCATTTGTCATTTCAAAGCATGGTTTTCTTTGTTGCAAAAGAAGGCAGGATTGAATGAGCCATATAATGCTTAACTGACAATGATGGGATAGAAACATTGTACATGATGTACAATGTTTGCAGCTACAGTTGTTTCAATGGTGTCTGATATGCATAACTATTTTTGGGCCTTTGTCCCACTTTTATTTTTCGCTTTGTCCAGATTTCTTGCTCTAAGGTTGAGAGGTATGGTTCCATGCTAAATCAGAAGGTTGTATTTACCTTAAAAGACTTTTCAGCATAATAATGAGAAACAGAGCTTTTTAATATCTCTGCTTATTTCCAATATAAAATGCCATGCAACCTTGCAAATAACTTTCTTATTAAGCTACTTTAATTCTTTTGGAATTGACAGGTATGATTCATTCAGACGTAAGCACTGAGTGCTAATGTGACTGATTTCTTGCAGAAGTCTGTGGTTTACTTATCACAATAACTTTTCTCTGTGTGTGATCAACAGTTTTAAAGATGTTTTCCAAAATTAAATAAATACGTAATTAAAAATAATCCTTTCTACACTTTGAGCTATTGACAAAGTTTGGGAATTTGTTTTTTTTTTCAAAAGTGAAGGTTAGCATTACAGCTCAGTAAACTGTCAGTCTGTGAATAACTTCTGCACAAACTAAAATGTCTGAATGTCAAATGGCTTTACATTGGAGGGAAGTTATATGTTTACTCCAGTATGTAGTATGATCTTAGAGAGTTTACGGATTTCTTGTTGATTTACTTTTTGCTGGTCAGTTGTTTGTTGATTTATTGATGGTCCTTTTGGTGGTGGGAAATTGCATGGATGAATCCATCTCTATTATGATTTTCTTTTCAGATATTTTGACTTCCAGACAATTTTGTTCATGGAGTGTGTGTCATGTGATTACTGAGGTTGCCTATTTTACAAGTAGGGGCTCCTTTTGTGTAAGAGAGAGATTTAATATGTATACTGAATATATTTTTGCAAATAGAATTCTTAGTTAAATAGGCCCCTCTCTTCTTGGGCAGGTAGACTTGAGTAACCAATATTAGATCTTAGCCATCCAGCTAGGAAAGTTTAGTATGTGGATTTTCCATCTGGTTTGATGAAGGCTATACTACTTACTCAAGAAGTACATTTATGGCTATCCAGCCAGTTGTGTTGCTGAACTACTTTGTTTGACAATGAGAGGAGCTTTTTACAGAAGTTGAAGGTTTTTGTGTCAAGAATCTGTCCATACAAAGTGGCTTGTTTATGTTGCAGTGAAGGCTGTGGTCTTTGTAGTGAGCATTTTAAATATAACCAGTACTTCTGAGGTGGATAAAGTCTCTTAAGGCAGGATCTTTCTTAGACTGGAAAGCAAGCCAGTGATGAAATTTATAGGGGCCAGTGAGAGACAGAGGAAAGAACGAAGCATTTTAGTCTGTTTGGATAACTAAGTGAACTCCGTCCTTTGACCTTTTTGTTAGAAATGGTTGTAGTCTTTCTTTTGGCAGGGAGTTTTGCTGAGGCACATGCCAAAAGGGACGTTGCACTCAATAATTGCTCTTGTAAAGGAATACAGAGATGTTATGACCTCCTTGTCCCTGGATGAGATAACCTTACTAATGAGGTGGGCCATGTAAAAAGCTTTCCGTACAACCGAGACAACGTGGTGGTCAAAAGTCAGGTTTCTATCAACCTGGGTGCCCAAGCACCTCACAACTGATTGCATGCTTACAACATTGTTATTAATGTGATAATTGGTGGGGACATCACTCTCCTCAAAGGGGATGATGATGCATTTAGCTTGAGGCCATGTTTCTGGCACCAGTCATTTGTTTGGGTGAGACCCTCTTGTAGCTTATTCAGAATTGTTTTATTAAGTCAGTAATGTGAATTCTTTACTTTATTGCAAATTTGTTGGCTTATTTTTGTGGATTATAGTATTGTAGGACTGCTAAAATTGACATTTTATGTAGCTGGGCTGCTGGAGTGGTTTTCCCAGTGAGAAATGCTAGTGATGTAGTGAATATCTGTTTATTTGTAAAAAAAAAAAAAAATATATATATATATATATATATATATATATATATATATATATATATTAACTAAGATGTTAGAGTTAACTGGTAGGTTTGAGAATTAGAATTTTAAGGCAAATATTAGGCATTTCTTACATTTATTCATTGTTCGAATGCACCTACAGTACAGCCAGGAGGTTGACTTTGGTCTCCCGCGACAGCGAAAGAGTTAACTATATGATATATTTTATATGCGGCCCCAAGACAATTTCTGTTCACTCAATGCGGCCCCGTTAAGCCAAAAGGTTGGACACCCCTGCTCTAAAGTTTATCTTACCACCTTTTTAAAACCTTTTCATTTAATGATAGCCTGAACAAAAACTCTCAAGGAAAGATATTCAGTCTTATTGTTTTTTTCACGATAAAATATATTACAGCTAAAGCTCAATGTTCAAAACTCAGGAAACAGTAGTTCCCCAATAAATGGAGAAAATAAATGCAAGTATATATAAGACTTATCTGGGAACAGTGCCTACTTCCTACCCACTCAAAAAAGTTTTTCTGGTGTTAGCCAGAGGTGGAATTAAAAGCACAATCCAGAGACACATATCACACAGAAGAAACCAAAGCACGTGAATAAAAGTTACATAGAGACAAGAAGCATATGGAGGCTCCACACAGAAAGAATCAAATAAAACAGGTGAACCAAGCACTGTTAGATGGCAAGACTGGTCAGTGGGATACTCTGCCAATAATCAGTTGCTGTTATACGCATCCTGCCCAGATGACAACAAACAATTGAATGCAATGCTGATGTCTGACTGTGATGAAAAGAGAAAAAATGATATACGCTACTTCTGCAAAACCAGAATAACTCCTTATCGTGAACAAATGGCAACAGTGTCAGTCACATTCATCCATAGACAACCAATGCACCTAGCAATTAAATGCAGCTTTAGTGGCTGGATATATCAGATATCAGAATATAATAAAATAAAAATAATAATTGGCTACAGGAATTTATTTTAAACCCCCAAACACAGATGTGACCATCAATTACAGCCACTTGCATAACTGCATCTGTACACGTCAGGTGTTTTGATTGAGATAAAATTAATTGATAAATACATAAATAACTGTCACGCAGGACTTTATCATCTTCTCACTTCACTGCTCTCAGAATACAATCTAATCACTATACCAGACGTCTTGTAGCAATTATTGTAGCACATAAAAGTGCTACCAGCACTAAACGTTCTACAAGAAAACAGCTCCAGTACTTATTATTAATACCCACCCCTCCAGGCATGTCTAAAGGTCAGTGCCCTGTGCTTTCTCATATTAACTTGGTGAACTTGGGCATACTGAGGCAATTTAGCAACTGCCTCAATGTACACTGACAACCCTCTCCTCTTACCTCCCAACACTCAGACTTGCAAAAGATGCACTTATATATCCAAACTGGAAGCCATGCACTCTCCAGCCAAGACTGGAATAGCTGGTCAAGAGGAGAAGGTCAACACTTCACCACACCACATGGAATGCATAGCCCTCCAGAACACACACCAGCACTGCCTTCACATAAAAACACAAACCACATGCACATCCTTCGCGGAGGCTCTCAATAAAAATCTAGCCAAACTGCAGAGACCTCCAAGGCAAAAATGCACTGGACCACCACAACACAACACTAATCATGAGAAACATAACTCTCCTAAACAGTGTGCACTCAACCAAAACCCCTAAGGAAAAACAGCATGCCCAACACATTACTCATAGGTGACTTGATAGTGAGGCACACTGATGTCCCACTCACTAGGCTGAATAAGGAGAAAGTGATGGCCAGCTGCCTATCAGGTGCCAGGATCCATCACATAACGCATGCACTCAGGTCCCTCAACAACAGGTGCAAATATGACTCTATCATTGTATATGTGGGTGTGAATGACATGAGATGTATCGCCCTGGACTACATGAAAAGAGCCGAGGTGGGTATGATCCTAGCCCTGAGCACCATCCTACCATCACCCAGAATGATACCACAGTACAATCAGGAAATGATTGATTTCAATAACTGGCTAGGTTTCTGGTGTCATTCTAAGGAGATCCAGTATCTGTCTGCCTGGGATGACATGATTGACATACCTCGATGCTTTGTCAGAGATGGCCTGCATCTGTCACCTCTGGGCTTCTGGATACTGGCCAAGGCTCTTGCCGCCCCTATAGTGTCTTTTTTAGGCAGTGTTCCAAAGACCAAATTACCACTGTAACAGCTACAGTACAAACAAATACAATCTGACGGTCATGCTGCTTAATGCTAGAAGTCTAAATCTCAAAATGCTCTCGCTTGAAACATTCCTTAAAATGGAGAACATCAACATTTGTGCTGTAACAGAGACCTGATTCAAGACAGCAGAAAACACCCCTGCACTACCAGGCTATAACTCATTCCACACCTTTTGGCCCCAGAACTTGGACCGAAGCTCCAAAGGCGGTGGTGTTTCCATATTCATAAAGGATGCACACACCTCCAAACTGGTTGCCCAACATAACGCATCAGATATACTCCAGGTGCAGCTAACATTGGGTAAGACAGCAATTCAGGTCATAGCCTGCTATAGGTCCCCAACCATGTCCCAAGACTTACACTCCACGTTCCTAAGAACCCTGGAGAATATTAGGGTCCAACCTAACTCTCTCATACTGGGCGACTTCAACTACCCCTCCATTAACTGGGAAAGCTACTCATGTACCAATGCACTTGCGCAATGTTTCCTGGAATTCATTAATTCCAATGCCCAGGACCAGCTTGTTCTTACCCCCACTAGAGGTAGTAACATCCTTGACATGGTCATTACTAACATGGGCGACCATTGCTCTACACCAATAGTCAACTCCTCCCTGGTTAGATCTGACCACAAACTAATCACCTTGGAAATCCACATCTCTCCCACCCCTCGCCCCTCCAAAGGTAACCACCATGAAAAACTTCTCCAAAGCTAACTATGGGATCCTAAAAACAGAGGTGGCTAACTTCACAGCACCCATGCAAATGGAGAATACTTGCATGACCACTGAATTATACACCAATGCACTGTATGAACACGTACACAAATGCATGGATCTCGCCATACCCAATAGAACCAAGACGGTCTCCTCCAAAAAAGGAAGCCAATCTGGTGGTCCCCTGCCATAAACAAACTCTACAACAGAAGGAGGAAACTGATGCGGAATAAGGTGAAGTCCCAAGACTGGAAAAACTCCCTTATCAGCCTCAACAAAAAGTTGAGATCCCTCATCAAATCCTCTAAAGTTAGCTATGAAAACAGAATTACAGCAGATAGTAAAGACAACCACAAGGCCTTCTATAGTTATGTAAAGAATCTTCATGGCAATACCCAGATTTGCTCTGAGCTACTGCACAATGGTACCTCCTATACCGAGCCAACAGATATTAACAATATACTGGTTGACAGATTCAGTGCCAACTTTCCCCCTCTTTCCCCCCAAAGGACCAATCACAATACCAGTAGATTGCCAGGCATCCAGTATTACTGCTGCATGGGTTAAAACAGCACTGTCCAAGGCCAAGAATACAGCTTTTATGGGACCTGACAATATCCCTGGCTGTGCTGTACATGAACTACAGAGTGAACTGACACCTCACCTGTGTGCCCTCTTCAGTCATAGCCTCACCTCAGGCTTTGTCCCTAGCAAATGGCACACTGCTACAGTCATCCCTCTCCACAAAGGAGGAGCGACTACAGACCTTGGGAACTATTGCCCCATTAGCCTGACAAGTCTGATATGTAAAGCTATGGAACGCATCATCAGGGATCTAATAAACAAGGATAGAGGGAATCTCCAAACTCTGGATCCCATACAGTTTGGTTTTGTGAAGAGTAGATCATGCCTGCTCAACCTGGTCAACTTCTCTGAGTCAGTCACCAGAGCTGTGAATGAGGGCAAGGTGGTTCATACAGTCTACCTTGATCAGGCCAAGGCCTTTGATACCATTACCCACTCAGGAATCATAGAAAAAGTCACAAAGCTAGGCATCAACCCCTATATCACTAGGTGGGTTGAAAACTGGCTCACAGATAGAATCCACAGTGTAAAGGTAGCTGACTCCAAGTCAGACTGCTGACCTGTCATGAGTGGAGTCCCACAGGGTTTGGTCCTGGGTCCTCTCCTGTTTGGTATCTACTTCTCTGAAGTCCAGGCTAACATGAAGGGAGTCTGGCTGACAATGTCCCCAGATGATTGCAAGTTGGGAGCTATTATTAACTCCCCAAGTTATGTTGACATCCTACAGAAAAGCCTCACTGAGACCAACGACTGGTGTCAGAACCATGGCCCTAAGCTCAATGCCAAAAAATGTATTGCCATCCTCTTTGTGAAAAACCCAGTTCCCATGAATTACCACATCAATGGCAGTCCACTGAACACAGAAGGCATTATAAGAGATATGGGAACTCAGGTTGACAGCAACCTCTCTTTCAACCACCACATTACCACTGTGGTCCGAAAGTCCTTTTATGTGGCACATCTCATTACTAAGAGTTTTGCATCCAGGAAGAAAGAGGTTATTGTCTCCCTCTGTTCTTCTCTCATTAGGCCAATCATCAAGTACAATGCCCCATTTGGCATGTACCTCAAAATACTCCAACTATCCTCTGTCTCATATCACCTACTCAGAGGCGATCTTTGCTTGACTTACAAAGCCATGTCTAACCCAGCTCTGTTAGAAATGCTACATCTAAAGAAATCTCAATCCCTTCGCACCACATGCTTCAGAGACCTCAACCTCATTACCACAATCAACAGAACATGCTGTAGTAACAGCTTCATAACCCAGAGACTGCCCATGCTATGGAATAGATTTCCCATACATGTCAAACAGAGCACCTCACTGGCCCTCTTCAATAGAAATCTTGATGAGTGGATGGGAAATAGAAAATTCACTCCAGGGATCATTCCAGTGGTTTTACTCGACAGAGGCACTGGGAACACGGGTTGGGTGGCACGATGCCAGGGTAATCCTATGGGTTAGGCTTGTAAAGGCTCCAGGGCCATTAGCCTAGTACACACCTATGAACCTATTATCCACTGTAGAGTCCCCCACCACATATGTTTTAAATTCTTAGCACTCAAAGAAAAAGTTAAAAAAATAATGTCAGAGAAAGGACCAAAATCAGCAATAGTTATTGCCTTTTTTATGCAAAGAAACTTTCTAGAATAATGGGCTTTGCATTAGCATGATTTTTGAAAGATATTAAGTATGAAACTCTGTTATCATCATTTAGTGGCTGCAGTCCTCAAAGAGATGACAGAAAAAGTAAGAAACTTTAAAGGAACAAATCAAAGTATGAGTAAAAAAAATCAGAGAAATTATGTGAAATCAGGGACAAATCTGACACATACATAAGCAGATGTGACCACTGCGTAAAGTTACTTGTACAACCATACACCTTGTATCTTTGTAATCAAATGAATGAGCATTTGCATAAGTAACTGGCATGCAGAAATTATTTTTTTCAGTTCACTGCTATCAGAATACAGTGTCCTACTCACTCCACTCTCCATACCTCTCAACCTCTTAGCTCATGAAAATAGTGGTAGACAATGGGCCCAAATCAGATACAGCCAAGCCTTCATATACCTAGAAACTTACTAGCATAACAGGCTTGTATTAGTATGCTTTTTATGCTGTTAAAAAAGAAACTCAGTTCTTTTTTATTTTTAAACAACAAACGTTGATTGAATTATCACTTATGATATAGACACTTGTACAATTATATAAATAAAGGCAAACTATACTGACATATTTTCAGTTCCAAACATCATACATCACATACAATCTTCTATATAATTATTAACTGAACATTACATAACTCATTCAGTTCCTGCCTTCCCTTAAGTCTTATTTCTCCACCAAAACATTATTTTGCATGTATTGTTCCCACAGTTCCCATTTTTTTGTGTAATTGCTGCTACCCTTCTCTTAAGGTCACATTTCATTTTTTTTGCTCTGTTACTATATTTACTACTTCTAGTATGATTGGTTTAGACTTTGATTTCCAGTTTCTAGTAAACGTTTTTTGGCAGCCACCAGAATTAAATTCAGCAAGGCCATACTATGTCTAGGCAATCACAATTCTGTATCACAGCTGAAAAAAATTTAGTGACAGTTTGCTCACTCAGTATTTCTGACATAATAATCTGCAGGGAAACTTTAAAATCTGCCAACTCATTATGCTCCCAAAAATATATACTCCCAGTTACCTCTTTTTTCCTCAGTACATCTCTAAGATCAATCGTCTACCTGAGGAAAAATTCTTTGGAGTCTGCTTGAGGTATAGAAATACCTCTTCAAACACTTCCAGAAAAAATCCTTATCTTATAGACTTTGTTGCATATTTGGGAGCCATACATATATAGTCCCATTGTTTTCTTTGTGAATTGCTTAGCCAATCTCTCTTGCCAATTATTTCTATCCTCCTCTGATTGAGTGCTATATTTATGTTGCAGAAATTAATATGCCCTGCTAATTATCCATTTTTAACCGCAGATTCTGTTCTAGATTTTATTATAATCTCTTCCAGTGCTGGTCTTTCACTTACGATCCTTACTATTTAGTGAATGTCATCCTCACTTATTTTAAAGGAAAATCCACATACTTTACAATGAGCAGACCAAAATATCAGACAAAAAGTGTATAAATACATACATGAACAACACCGCTGTACCCTCTTAACTGCTTTGCGCATGAATCAGATTGAAAGCTAAAATAATGTTGGACAAGGGAGAAAAATCTGAGACAGCTGCAGCCTTTATATACTTAGAAACTTGCTAGCATAACAAACTTTGCATTGGCATACATTTTTTATTATTTAGTGACTGCATTTGCAATCATCACTTATTTAACAGCGTAGACACAAACTTTACAATTATCAGATCAAAATATGAGAAAGAAAATGAATTAATGTATACATGCATACATAAACTATAGTCCCGTTACCTCTCAGCATCTCTGCTCACCAGTAAAAGAGAAAGCTCAAATAATGGTGGACACTGTACAAAATCAGAGACAGCTACAGCCTATACATACTTAGAAACTTGCTAGCCTAACAAGCTTTACATTAGCATGCATTTTTTTTGTTAATTAGCAACTAAAATCCTCACTCATTTTCCAGAATGTCCAAAAACGTAAATCCACTTTGAGACAACAAACATGGCTGAGGATATCCAGATAAAACAGAAATTTAGTATAGAGATGATAAAAAGTGAGCACAGTTGTGTTTACATTATTTTCCAGAGTGGCCACAAACTTTACAAGAGGCAGATCAAAACATGAGATGAAAAGTAACAGCTATTATGCAAAATCAGGGACAACTGAGGGCGTGTATGCCATTCCCACCTTAAATACACACATACACACACAGACACACACAGAGACACACACACCCACACACCCACACACACACACACACACACACACACACACACACACACACACACACACACACACACACACACACACCCACACACAATTAAATTACATATTTACCTTTGAATGTTCAGTCATTGCAGGCATACTACCTGTAAAAAAATAAATAAAATACTACCGCACATAGAAAAAAAAAACTTGTTTCTACGCTCATTCTATCCCACTAGAAGTTAACTCCTTTAACTTCTATCTCAGTCTGTCTCAGTCACCTGAGGCAGACTGAACAAATTAGAAAGGCTCTTTGCTGCTTCATCCAGCAGCCCTGTGAGATCTTTGTTGAGGAAATTTCCGATGTGTGTAACAACAAGATAAAAGAGCTCCATAGACTGGAGGAGTGACCTTTTTGCTGGGCTGTTGTAAAAACTGCCCAGTGAATCAGCTAAGCCTTTTTATTTATTTATTTATTTAGTTATTTATTTATTGTTTTAGTTCTTGGCTTGACTTGGAACTCCATGCATGTGCATCCATGGAGTTCTGAGAACAATTAACCTAAACAGAAAGTCATCTCATCATCCTCTTTCGGCTGTTCCCGTTAGGGGTCGCCACAGCAGATCACCTGTTTCCATTTCTTCCTGTCCTCTGCATCTTGCTCTGTCACATCATCCACCTGCATGTCCTCTCTCACTACATCCATAAACCTTAACTTAGGCCTTCCTCTTTTCCTGTTACCTGGTAGCTTCATCCTTAGCATCTTTTTCCCTCCTCAGCACATGTCCAAACCAACATAATCGTGCTTCTCTGGCTTTGTCTCCAAACCTTCCAACCGGGGATGACCCTCTAATATACTTATTCCTAAACCTGTCCACCCTCGTCACACCCAGTGCAAATCTTAACATCTTTAATTCTGCCACATCCAGCTCAAACTCCTGCCTTTTTGTCAGTGCCACTGTCTCCAACCCATATAACATAGCTGGTCTCATTACCCTCTTGTAGACCTTCCCTTTCACTCTTACAGGTACTCGTCTGTCACAAATCACTCCTGACACTCTTCTCCACCCACTCCATCCTGCCTGTACTCTCTTCTTCACCTCTCTTCCACACTCACCGTTACTCTGAACTATTGACCCCAAGTATTTAAACTCATCCACCTTCACCACCTCTACTCCTTGCATCCTCACGATTCCTCTATCCTCCCTCTCATTCACACACATATATTCTGTCTTAGTCCTGCTGACCTTCATTCCACTTCTCTCTAGAGCATATCTCCATCTCTCCAGGGTCTCCTCCACCTGTTCCCTACTCTCACTACAGATCGCAATGTCATCTGCAAACATCATAGTCCACGGGGACTCCTGTCTGATCTCGTCTGTCAACCTGTCCATCACCATTTCAAATAAGAAAGGGCTCAGAGCTGATCCTTGATGTAACCCCACCTCCACCTTAAATACATCCGTCACTCTCACCGCAGACCTCACCGCTGTCACACTACCCTCGTACATATCCTGTACCACTCTTACATACTTTTCTGACATTCCTGACTTCCTCATACAATTCCACAACTCCTCTCTAGGCACCCTGTCATATGTTTTCTCTAAGTCTACAAAAACACAATGCAACGCCTTCCGACATTCTCTGTACTTCTCCATCAACACTCTCAGAGCAAAGATCACATCTGTAGTGCTCTTTCCTGGCATGAAACCATACAGCTGATCACTAATCATCACGTCCCTTCTTAACCTTGCTTCCACTACTCTTTCCCATAACTTCATGCTGTGACTGATCAATTTAATCCCTCTGTAGTTACTACAGCTCTGCACATCACCCTTATTCTTAAAAATCGGTACCAAAACACTTTTTCTGCATTCCTCAGGCATCCTCTCACTTTCCAAGATTTCATTAAACAATCTGGTTAAAAACTCCACTGCCATTTCACCTAAACACCTCCAAGCTTCCACAGGTATGTCATCTGGGCCAACAGCCTTTCCATTCTTCATTCTCTTCATAGCTATCCTTACTTCCTCCTTGCTAATCCATTGTACTTCATGATTCACTATCCCTACATCATCCAACCTTCTCTCCCTCTCATTCTCTTCATTCATCAACCCCTCAAAGTACTTTTTCCATCTCCTCAACACACTCTCCTCGCTTGTGAGTATGTTCCCCTCATTATCCTTTAGCATCTTTACCTGCTGCACATCTTTCCTAGCTCGGTCCCTCTGTCTAGCCAATTGGTACAGGTCCTTTTCTCCCTCCTTAGTGTCCAACCTTTCATACAACTCTTCATATACCTTATCCTTAGCCTTTGCCACCTCTCTCTTTGCCATGCACCTCATCTTGTTATACTCCTGTCTACTTTCTTCATCTCTCTGACAATCCCACTTCTTCTTTGCCAGCCTCTTTCTCTGTATACTCTCCTGTACTTCCTCATTCCACCACTATGTCTCCTTGTTGTCCTTCCTCTGTCCAGATGTGATACCAAGCACTTTTCTAGACGGCTCCCTTACTAGCTCTTCTGCAGTTACCCAGCTATTTGGTAACTCTTCACTGCCACCCAGTGCCTGCCTTAACTCATCCCTGAACTCCACCTCACAATTACCCTTTTTCAATTTCCACCACTTGATCCTTGGTGCTGCCCTCACACTCCTCCTCCTCTTCTTGATAACCAATGTCATCATACAAACCGCTATCCTATGCTGCCTAACCACACTTTCTCCGGTCACCACTTTACAGTCTCCAATTTCCTTTAAACTGGCCTACATAAAATATAATCCACCTGTGTGCATCTTCCTCCACTCTTGTATGTCACCCTATGCTCCTCCCTCTTGTTAAAATATGTATTCACCACAGCCATGTCCATCCTTTTCGCAAAATCCACTACCATCTGACCTTCTGCATTCCTTTGTTTAACACCATACCTACCCATCACTTTCTCATCCCCTCTGTTCCCTTCACCAACATACCCATTGAAATCTGCTCCAATCACCACTCTCTCACCCTTGGGTACAGTCATCACCACTTCATCCAATTCACTCCAAAATTTTTCTTTCTCATCCATTGCACACCCAACTTGTGGAGCATACTCACTAACAACATTCATCATTACACCATCAATTTCCAACTTCATAAACATCACTCTATCCAACACTCTTTTCACCTCCAAAACACTCTCAGCATACTGTTCCTGCAGAATAACTCCTACTCCATTTCTCCTCCCATCCACACCATGATAAAACAATTTTAACCCACCTCCGATACACCTAGCCTTACTCCCCTTCCATCTGGTCTCTTGCACACACAATATACCAACCTTCCTTCTGTCCATCATATCAGCTAGCTCTCTCCCTATACCAGTCATACTGCCAACATTCAAAGTTCCGATCCTCACTACCACAGTCCTAGCCTTTCTCCTCTCTTCCTGCCTTCGTCCATGTCTTCCGCCTCTCCTCCTCCTTCGGCCAACAGTAGCCCAACTTCCGCCAGCACCCTGTAGGCTAACAGTACTGGTGGCAGTCATCATTAACCTAAACAGAAAGTAATGGACTTTAATAGCATGCCTTTCTTTCTTTTTTATTTGTTTTCTTTTTAACTGGGGAGGCTGTAGCACAGCAGCCAGTACCATGAGCTACCCCTGGTACAGACACATACATACAGTCATACTATTTAAGCAATCTTGTTTTTGAACTACTTACCTATTTAGTTGTACAACTGAAAGCACACAGTATCAACTGCAAGTGCCACACCAGAAGTCTTGCAAGGTTAGTGTGAGAAACACATTTGAAATTATGACTTGATCATTGTATAGCAGAACAAATGTTAGTGTTAAAAGTGCAATAGACTGACGTGGAAACATTCTCTCAGTGTAAAGTGGAAGCATACACATCACATCTGCTGCTGCTGAAGACATTTACTTAACACTAGACACACACCACTTCAACGCTGTTGGATTCAATCCACCAGCCTATTTATTTAGACAATCTAGAGAACATGGTAGCAACACTAAGTGCCATTGAAGAAGTCTGATTGCAACACTGAGGTAGTGGATATTTGAAATGATGACATCAGTGTGTTACACAGAAATGTTTTGGCTAACAATGCAACAGATTGATGGGGAGCCATCTCCGTTTGTAAATACGTCTTCTAAATGGAATGTTACACAATAGAGCTTTAGATAAAACCAGTCTGGCTTGATGGTACAGGCACATATACACTGTCATAGAATTTAAGCAATTATGGAGTCAAACCACCTACTTCCCTAGTTGCAGAATTGAGAGAACATAGGATCCCCCACAACCACCACAGGAGAAGTCTGGGTCCACCAGTGAGAGAGTCCACTTTTGAAAGGATGACCTCATCAGTGTGTTACAGGGAAGATGTTTGTGATAAAAAGTAGGAACCCTCTCCTAGTTTAAATGTTTCTCCTGAGTAGAAGTGTACACATCATATGTGTTGCTGAAGCCATACTTATTAGACCCTAGAGCCACACACACACACACACACACACACAAGTTTAACACTGCTGGAACTGAACCACCTGCCCATCTAGTTACACAATCCAGAGAACACAGTATCAACTGTAAGCGCCACAGGAAACGTCTGGTTGCAGCAGTGAGAGAGTGTATTTTTGAAAGGATGACCTCAAAAGTGTGTTGCAGAGAAGATGTTTGTGGTAAAAGTGATACATGAGCCCTCTCCCAGTTTAAATGTTTTACCTGAGTGGAAGTATATACATCACATCTGTTGTTGAAGCTGTACTAACCTGACACTAGAGCCACACACACACACACACACACACACACACACACACACACACACACACACACACACACACACACACACACACACGTTCAGTACTGGTGCATTTGAACCCCCTAACCTATCTAGTTACACAATCTAGGGAACACAGTATTAACTACAAGTAGTGCAGAATAAGTCTGACTTTGACAGTGAGTGCACTTTTGAAAGGTTAACCTCATCAGTGTAAGTCAGAGAATATGTCTGTGATAAAAATGGGACAAACTGATCGGAGTGCCCTCCCACCATTGAAATCTTTTTTCTGAGTGGAAGTATACACATTCCATCCCTTGTTGGATGCATATTACTTGGTACTAGAGCCACATTCCAAAGATCAACACTGGTAGATTTTAACCACCTGCCTATCAAGTTACACAATCTAGAGAATGCAGTATCAGCTGTAAATGCCACAGGAGAAGCCTGGCTCCAACAGTGAGGGAGTGTATTTTTGAAAGGATGACCTTATCAGTGTGCTGCAGAAAAAAATAATTTATGGAAAAAGTAATGTGTGAACCCTCTTCCAGCTTAAATGTTTCTCTTGAGTGGAAGTGTACACATCACATTTGTTGATGAAGATATACTGACTTGATACTAGAGCCACACACACACACACACACACACACACACACACACACACACACACACACACACACACACACATACACACACAAGTTCAGTGCTGGTGGATTTGAACCACTAACCTATCTAGTTACACCATCTAGGAAACACAGTATTAACTGCAAGTACAGCAGAAGAAGTCTGACTTTAACAGTGAGAGAGTGCACTTTTGAAAGGATGACCTCATCAGTCTAAGTCAGAGAAGATGCTTGTGATAAAAGTAGGAGAAACTGATGGGAGAGCCCTCTCCCCATTGAAGTGTTACTCCTGAGTGGAAGTATACACATCAAATTCATTATTGGAGCCATATTACTTGGTACTAGAGCCACACACCCAATATCAACACTGTTGAATTTGTACCACCTACCTATCTATGTTACATAGTCTAGAGAACACAGTATCAATGGCAGAGTCACAGGAGGAGTCTGACTTTGACACTGACAGAGTGCACTTTTGAAAGGATGTCCTCCTCAGTATGTTGTAGACAAGATGTTTGTGATAAAAGTGGAAGAATTTCATGGGGGATCCAACACCCAGTTTACATGTTTCTCCTGAGTGGAGGTGTACACATCAGATGCATGGATGAATCCAGTCCTACGTAGCACTACAGATGTATAGACACACGTGAGTGCACACACACACAAACACACACACACACACACACACACACACACAAATAATTACATACCACTGAGATAACTTATCTGTACTGTCATTCATGTACAACCTGCTACTATCAGTTACATGTACCTGTTTCACAGTATGGTATTTTGATGACAATCACACTTGTTAAACAGAAGACTTACAACCATTCAGCTCAGGATGATTGTATGCAAATAGTAATAATTTCTTGCCATTTTCAATTGTATTTCCTCATGCTAGGACAATGTGCAGTGTTAATACAAATAGATCATTAATATGACACTGTTCTGTGTAATAAAACTGATGAAGTATCTCTGAAAAGTTACTGCACCTTTGTACATCATTTCCATCTATAAGTGTGGGAATGCAGACATAACTTTACAGAATGAAGTGTTCAGTCAACATCACAGTGCAATCCACATATTTTGGTAAAGATGTGTCATCAGTTTTCCCTTAGAACTGCTCTATCTCACAATTTAAACACCATATTCTCATTCTAAGGCCCTTCACTGGTCCAATTAAGTAATCCTACAAGTTAGCACTATTAAACCATAAGTACTACTTACTCTTATACTCTCTATGATTACTCTGTCCTCTATTGGTCTGTCTTAAATTCAGTTTCCCTATATTACTCTAGCATGTCCAAAGGTCAGTCAATGGTTTCCTCTCCAGTCCAGCTGGTGAATCTGGGAATTATGAGGCAATGTTACAACTGTCTCATGTACACGGACAACCCTCTCCTCCTCCAAACAGGTTCAAATATATGTGAGAGATGCTACTATTTAGTAAATCCGATAAAAAGTGCTAGGGCACGCTGTTGAGTGATCAAAAAAGTTTATTCCACAATGAATAAAATCCACGCTACTTGCTTCCCTCTGGAAGCAGTTGAATCAGCAAAATATAATAAACGCTCTTACATCCACACTAAAAAATGCGTTTTCGTCACTAAGACTTCATCAGCTGGAGTCAAAACAGTAGGCTGCTACTATTTAGCCAAACTGGAGGCTGAGCTCTGTCATCTCAAAACTGGTGTAACCAATCAGGAGGAGAAGGTAACCTCACACAACACAATTCCAGTATCACATAGTCCCACCACATCAGCGAACCAAACAAATAAATACATAAAAACATACTCGGAGGCTCTAAATAAAAATCTACCTAAGCAACAGAGACCTCCAAAGCAGACATCCAAGCAAACGCTACCTCAAAACAAAACACGCACAACACATAACCCACAAAGTCAGTGTGCCAAGCAGCCACAGCCCTTAAGGCTGAATAACACACCTGATACTCTTGTAATAGGTGACTCTATTGTCAAACACACTGACGTCCCGCTCACCAGGCTGAATAAAGAGAAGGTCACGGTGAGCTGCCTGTCAGGTGCTAGGATCCGCCACATAGCGCAAGCACTCAGGTCACTCCAAAGCAAATACAAATATGACTCAGTCATTGTACATGCTGGTGTGAATGACCTGAGATGTACCTCCCTGGACTACATGAAAAGAGACATAGAGGAGCTCTCTGATCATGTAGCCCAGGCTGGTATGACCCTGACCTTGAGCAGCATCTTACCCTCACCTAGAATGATGCCACAGTACAAAGACAAAATGATTGATTTTAACAATTGGCTAAAATTTTGGTGTCATTCAAAGGGGATCCAGTGTCTGTCAGCCTGGGATGACATGCTCGACAAGCCACGTTGCTTTGCTAGGGACGGCTTGCACCTGTCACAACTGGGCTTTCGGATATTGGCAAAGGCTCTTGCCACCCCCATAGTGCCTTTTTTAGGCAAGGCTCAAAAGTCAAACCCACCCCCATAGACAGCACAAGGAACAAGAAACTAAGGGTAATGCTGCTAAATGCCAGAAGTCTTAACCTCAAGATGCATGCACTCGAAGCTCTCCTCAGTATGGAGAACATCGATATCTGTGCAGTGACAGAAACCTGGTTCAAGGCTCCAGAGAGCACCCCAGCACTACCAGAATATACCTCATATCATGCTTTTCAGCCCCAAAACCCAGACCAAACCACAAAAGGAGGGGGAGTTTCCATATTTATCAAGGATATCCACACCTCCAGGTTAGTGGCATTGCACGAAGTATCGGAGACCATCCATGTGCAACTAACAGTGGGCAAGACTGCTTTTCAGTTTATAGCATCCTACAGACCACCCTCTCAAAGTCAGGAATCCCACTCGGCTTTCCTGAAAACATTGGAGAACATGAAGATCTCTCCAAACACCATTATATTGGGTGACTTCAACTACCCAAACATTGACTGGGAGCACTACTCAAGCCTCAGCACCTTAGCCCAAAGGTTCCTGGAAATTGTAAACTCAAATGCTATGGAACAACTAGTCACCACTCCCACAAGAGGGGACAACATACTAGACCTGATCATTACCAACATGGGGACTCTATGCTCCACACCAGAAGTATATCCCTCATTGGTAAGATCAGACCATAAATTAATTTCCCTGGATGTCCACATCCTGACCCCACCCCCAGCCCAGAAAACCACAGTGAAATACTTCTCAAAAGCGAACTTCTCACTTCTCAAAACTGAAGTGGAATCCTTCAAGGCCCCAGGGCCAGTGGAAACTACGGCCCAAACTGCAGAATCCTATATAAACGCATTCTACGGACATCTCCAGGAATGCATGGATCATGCTATCCCAAACAAAACCAAGACCCAATCATCCAAAGGCAGGCGTGCAGTCTGGTGGACCCCTGCCATAAATAAACTGTACAACAGAAGGAGGAAGCTACTACATGATAGAGCAAAATCCCTAATAGGGAAGGCATCTCTGATCAGTACTAGCAAAAAATTACGATCCCTCATAAAATCCTCCAAGGCCAGCTTTGAGAGAAAAATTGCACAGGACACCAAAGACAATCATAAGGCTTTTTTCAATTATGTTAGAAAGCTGGGATGCAACTTCCAGACTTGTTCTGAGTTGATTCTAAACAACAAAAAATACACTGAACCCACAGACATCGCCAATATCCTGGCAGACAGGTTCAGTGCAAACTCCCCCCCCCAAAAGAGCAAGTATCTATCCCGGCAGAGGGCTGCCTCCCAAACATCTCTGATGCTCAGGTGAAGGCTGCCCTCTCCAAAGCAAAAAACACTGCTTCCATGGGACCAGATGGCATCCCAGGTTGTGTCCTACATGAACTCCAAGAGAAACTAATCCCTCAAATAAAACAGCTATACAATCTCAGCCTCACTACAAAATATGTGTCCACAGAATGGCGTACAGCAACAGTGGTCCCACTCCACAAAGGTGGAGCCTCTACGGACCCTGGAAACTATCGCCCCATAAGCCTGACTAGCTTAGTCTGCAAGGTTATGGAGAGGATCATCATGGAGCTCATAAACAAAGACATTGGGGACCTACAGACACTAGATCCTACCCAGTTCGGCTTTGTCAAGGGCAGATCCTGCCTTTTGAACCTGGTTGACTTCTTTGAAACAGTCACCAAAGCCATAGATGAAGGGATGGTAGTCCACACAGCCTATCTGGACCTTGCAAAGGCATTTGACACAATACCCCACTCGGGCATCATAGATAAGCTATCCAGCTTAAATATAAACCCCTATGTCACAAGATGGGTCACAAACTGGCTCAAAGACAGAACCCACAGAGTGAGAATTGCTGGAGCCATGTCCGACTCGAAAATGGTCACAAGTGGCATCCCACAGGGTTCTGTCCTGGGACCACTCTTGTTCGGTATATACTTTTCCGAGGTACAGGCAAACGTGGGAGGACTATGGCTCACCAAGTTCGCAGATGACTGCAAACTGGGTGCCATAATCAACTCTCCAGCTGACACAAACATCCTTCACAAAGGTCTCACAGAGACAGATAACTGGTGCCAGCGCCATGGTTTAAAGCTAAATGCCAAAAAAATGTATAGTCATACCCTTTGGCAAAAACAATGTGCCCACAAATTACCACATAGGCAGAAACCCATTAAGTACAGAGAAAGTTATTAGGGACCTAGGGACCCAAGTTGATAGCAATCTCTCCTTTGAAAACCACATTGCCAAAGTGGTTAGAAAGACCTTCTACACAGCCCACCTCATCACGAAGGGTTTCACATCTAGATCGAGAGGTAATCATGCCCCTTTATTCATCCCTCATCAGGCCCATCATAGAATACAATGCCCCTTTTGGGATGTACCTTACCCAACACCTGCAGCAATTAGAAAGACCCCAAAAGTATCTCACCAAGAGGATCAAGGGTCTCAAACAGATGCCATATGCTGCTCAGTTAAAAAAACTCCTTATCTACTCAGTTGCATACCGCCTACTTCGAGGCGATCTATGCCTGACATACAAAGCTATGTCAAATCCAGAATTAATGAACATGCTCCACCTCAGTAAATCTAAATCCCTTAGAGCCACACACTCGAGGGACTTGAACCTCAACACAGAAATAAATAGAACTTGCTGGAGGGACAGGTTCATAACCCAGAGGCTCCCTTCGCTCTGGAATAGAATTCCAGTTCATGTGAGGCAGAGCACCTCACTGAATCTCTTCAAGAAGAATCTCGATGGGTGGATGGGGGATCATAGGTTTGTCCCAGGGATTACACCCATGTCACTATTAGACAGAAGCACAGTAAACTAAACCTTAAAAAGGGCACAGTATACTCAAATCAAGGGGTGGCATAAGCCATACAGAATCGGGCTAGGCTTATAATTGCCCTAGGGCACATAGCCTAGTATGAACCTATGAACCTATGAACCTATGTTAATGTTTTATGTGTCATGAGCTACACATTTGTCATGCTAACTGGAATAACGTAATTAGTATGCGGGTAATACAGGTGCATACTTAAATAGCCCTCATATCTGGTGACTGTCCATGTATTTGAGGCATGTTGAACTGCTTCTTATGTAATTGTACATCTTTGTATGACAGAATTGAGTAATACAGTTACTACATGATAACAGGTATGTAGTAGTCATAATTAACAGACTTCAGAAAATGCATGGAAATGCAACAAAATTCATCCTGTCCTCTTATCTGTGTATGCCAGCAATATTTCTCACATATGCATACTATACTATGCTTCTTAACACAGAAAGTCTTGATTGTACAAACTGTCTTGGCACTTATTTCTTGAAGGTATGGGCAGATTGGGACTGATTTTGAAACACATAAGGGACCAAGCATTTTAATGTTGTTAGAATCTCAAACTACAGAAATACTAGAAGCAAGGAGGTTTATGCGCAGTACACATCACAACAATAGTTACAAATGCAACCTCCCATATGGAGCACATTCCATTCTACAGGCTGTTCAAGATATGATATTATACCATGACCCCCCCAAAACGTGCACGCTGATTGGCCAGCGTGCACATTGTAAATCGAGTTATACTAATGGAAAAAGGTCCGGTCGCCCGGACTTTTTTCCATTAGTATAACTCTACTTTAAACACTGTCTCGCTATGTTAAATGGGTTTAATATAGGCGAGACAGTTTTAAAATAAGCAACGGAGATCTCCATTGCTTATTTTAGCTGTCTCGCTATGCTAAACCCATTTAACATAGCGAGACAGGATTTAAAAGCAACGGAGAAAGCAAGATCTCCGTTGCTTTTACTGTTCGCTATGTTAAATGGGTTTAACATAGCGAGACAGTTTTAAAATAAGCAACGGACATCTCCGTTGCTTATTTTAAACTGTCTCGCTATGTTAAACCCATTTAGCATAGAAAATAGTAAAAAGCAACGGAGATTTTGCTTTCTCCGTTGCTTTTGCCCACAGCTTTGATGTACTGTGCAGGCGCGCAGTACATCAGAACTGCCGCGGATGCCAGACATCTGCGGAAGGGCAGTAAACAGGCATTATACTATGCCATTATTTAAGAAAAGTAATAGTTTCTTTTCTTAAATAATGTCATGGTATAATAGCAATAACCACTTCTGGTGGGTAATGCTGTATTTACCCACGGTTGGCTTTGTTTGGTCCCGAGGGCGAACCAATGCCAACCGTGGGTAAATCCAGCATTACCCACACCCAGGTGTGGGTTATTGCTATAATAAGTATCTCCTCATAGTGCCACCAGCCTGTTTTCCCATAAAACAGTGAGGCCAAACTCAGTAGCATGAAGGGCAGCAGATTAATGTGACCAAAGGCAAAAACTCACATTTTTGCAAAAAGCTGTGAACTACCAGAGTCCATTAGTTACTATTGCTGTTTGATGCCAGGAATCCCACAAATACCAAAAACAAAAAAATGATGAGACAGAAGGGCAAGAGAGAGACAGAGAGATTGAGAGACAAGGAAATAAGTCATAGAAAGAATTTTGTTTATGGCCCAATTTCTGGCCATCTTTATGATGTTTTATGTCACTCATCTTGTACATCTGAATAAGACAATGAGGCTTGGGTGTTTGTTTAAATATTTTATCACATACAAACACATCAGGATGGATAGCAAGAACATTAAACTTAAGTGAACTAATTGACTGACTACTACATACATGCATGCTTTCAGTCTGGCTGCTCACTCAAAATGGCACTCTAGCTTGCACATGCTCAGTACTTATATGCACGTGCCTGCTGACTGGAATGCTTCTTAAAGGTATATCACGTACTCTGATCTACATCCTCCCTCTTTACTGAGCTGTCCTGCAATGACAATGATATTTGAATAGGCATGCAAATTATACAGACAATAATGAACAAAACATTCAGTCCGGGTTGCCGTGTATTGGGAACTAGGTCTGGAAATGCGACCTGATCTTGTAATGTAATAGTTAGGACTGTGTTTAGCAACAGGGACAGTCACTAGGGAATGTTCTGCTGTAGGACTCTTGGGGATATTCTCAGGAACAGGGATACCTGCTGAAACGCCCTCTGGAACTGGAACATTGGATAAGTCACTCCAATTTTGCCTCAATTCCATTCCCTGCAATTCCACAATGTACAGTCTTGGCTCTTGACATAAACTCTTTACAAATCTAATACGATCAAAACCTTTTGCTGTCTTCATCCATACTACCTCCCCTTCTTTCAATGGATTGAGCAGTTTGCTGGACTTATCACAGTAGGACTTCTGGGAAAAACACTTTTTCAGGAGTTGAGCTTTTAGCACATGGAACCAACAAATTGCTACTGATTGGTAATGTGGTTCTGGTTTGCCTCAACATAAGTGTCTGGGTAGGCAAACCAAGATGATTATTGTGAGGAATGTTTCTGAGAGTCAGGAGAGTTAGAAAAACATCTGCATTGTCTCTTTTCAATTTCTCTGATGGCTGTTTTGCACTTTGAACTGCACATTCAGCTAAGCTGTTTGACTGCAGGTATTCAGGACTACTCATAATATGAACAAAGTCCCACATTTCAGCAAATCCTTTAAAATGCTGACTTGTAAACTGTGCACCATTATCAGAAATGACTCTGTGTGGACTACCATTGACAGAAAAAATGTCTCTTCAACTTAGTAATGACAGTATTGGATGTTTGATGAACCAGTTTGAATAAGAGTCTACCAATGCCAAGTTATGGTGACCATTCCACTTGAAGATATCTGTGGCTATTGTCGACCAAGGTAGTTCAGGAATCTGGCTTAACTGAAGTGGTTCTTTTTGTTGATGTGGTTTTGTACTATTACAAACAGAACAAGATGCAAGTACCTGCTCACTATCTTTTGACAAAGAAGGACAAAATAGTAGACCTCTCACCCTTCATTTGGTAGAATCAGTTCCTGGGTGGCCATGATGCAAGATATTAATATACTGTTGTTGCAAAGATTTTGGAACAATCACTTTTGGCTCTTTCATGATGATACCATTGTGTAACAAAATCTCATCTCTAAGAAAATTACTGCTGCGCATCTACTGGTAAACAACATTGTTTTGAAGGCCATCCTTGACTGATAATGTGGTTGAGCTTCTGAAGAATAGGATCTGAAGCTGTGTGAGTTCTAAGCTCTTCAAGATGTGTGGAAGAAATGTTTTTGCCTCCATAACTGCAAATTCAGGTTTCTCATTTTCATGCTGTTCAGTGTTTTTTCTGGGCGATCAGGATAAAGTATCAGATAAAGAAGTTTGCCTTTTGTGTAAACAAGATTGAAATTGTATTTTTGTAATTTGAGCATCATACATTGCAATCTGGCAGGAGCTGTGTGCATTGGCTTTTCTCAAAATAGTAATTAAAGTTTGGTGGTCAGTTTTGATTTGAATAGGTCATCCATAAATATAATCATGGAACTTCGAACATGCAAACACAACTGCCAGGAGCTCTTTCTCAATCTGAGCACACTGCATCTCGGTTTGGGTTAGAGTTTTTGATGCATATGCTACTGATCTACCCTCTTGAAAAATGACTACACCAAGACCAAACTTAGCAGCCTCACATGAAAGAGTTACTGGTTTGTGAACATCACAGTATCTTAAAGTAGGTGGATTGACTCTTTTCTGTTTCAGGACATCAAATGCTCTTTGGTGTTGTTCTGACCAAGACCAGTATATATCTTTGCATGTCAGCTCTCTTAGCTGTCCAGAAAATTGACTCAAGTCTGGAATTAACTTGGCTAAATAGTTGACCATGTCTAAAAATGTTGCAGGGCTTGCACATTGTCTGGAACTAGCATTTCAAGAATTGCTGTTTGCTTGTAAGGATCTGGTTGTAAGCCTGAACCAGTAAACAAATTACCAAAATAAGTAACTTCTCATAGCCTGAATTTTCATTTCTGAGGATTCAGTTTAAGATTCAGTTCACAAGTTCTTTCCAGAACTTTTTTGAGGTTTTTACCATGTCTGACTTCACCATTGTCTCCTACAACAATATCATCTACTATAATAGCACATGGATAACTAGAAAAAAAATTGTTCCATTGCATATTGAAAGACTTAACTGGCAGAATTTATTCTAAATGGCATTCTGAAAAATCTGTACCTTGCAAATGGTGGACTGAATATGGTTAGCAATGAAGATTTTCGGTCAAGCAAAATTTGCACAAATGTACTTTTTGCATTTAAGACAGAAAACACAGTAAGATTTGGCATGAGGGAAGCAACCTCCTCGATTGAGAGCATTGGATGATGAGGTTGCTTTAGTGCTTTATTCAAATCTCTTGTATCAATGCATATTCTAATATCATCTGAGCTTTTTTTATGAGCTACCACCATGGAATATACCCATTCAGTTGGTTCTTCAACTGGACAAATTACTCCTTGCTGCACCATTCTGTCTAGCTCAGCCTTGACACTGTTCTGCATAGCTACTGGAACTTTCCATGCTGGTGTGATGACTGGGATTACCTCACCGTCTAACTTCATGGAGTACACAATTGGGATTTTGCCTAGTTTGTCTTTAAAAAGATCAGCATAGTCAGAAAAAATGGTCTGGATGAAATTTGAGCTGTTATTCGTTAAGCTTACATGGTGGACTTCTTTATTAAGTGAAAGTAGACCCATTTTCAAACTGTCTCTGAGGCCTAATAATGACTGTACACATCTCTTGACTATGTAAAATTGCAAGTCATAAATGTTCCCAGCAGAATAACATGAAAGCACTACTGAGCCTTCAGTCCGAATTTTTTCACCACCATAAGCAACAAGCTTCGCACACTTTGCCAGATTAAGCTGTTCTCCATCTCTTACTCTAGCAAATGTTTATGCCGACATAACATTGCACTTTTAACCAGTATCTACTTTGAGCTCTATGAGTCTCGAATGAATCTGAACAGTACAAAAGACTTTGTTCTTCAGCCACAAATCAACTGCATTGATGTTTCACCAAGCAATGACACACCATCAACATAAAAAGCAGAGTTGCAGCTTTCTAATTGATTAACGTATCTCTTTGGATGTTCTTTTTTTAATAAAAGAATGTGCACCTTTAGACTTATAAAGTCTTTTGAAATTATTCCACTTTTTACATGAATGATGACCAAAAGCTAAGCACTTTTCTTGTTTGGACTCATGGTTTCCACCACAATTATGACAGCTGACTATGAGGCTTGCTACAGGTTTTGCTGAGTCATCCTTGTGCTTCACTGAGCATGCTCTGGATTTTGCTGGAACTGCCCTGGAATTTGCTAGAAAGTATTGGGGTTTCACTGAAGCAGCCACACCCTTTGGCCTGTATCTTTTAACCTCATGCTGCATACTATCTACATTAGCAGTAGAAGAAGACGTGTGTGCTTTTCTCATTTGTAAGTATATTTGTGCACTCTTCTGTAAGCTCATATATCTGACAAATCTCAATGGCTATATTTAATGTTATATCACTGTCTCAAAGCAAAATCTTTCTCACTGCATCATTATTAACACCACACACAAGCCTTTTAATCAACTCATCTCTCAGATCACCAAATCTGCACATTTTAGCCTTAGTTATCAAGTCAATTATGTATGCTGCAAATGTTTCACCAAGCTTTTGATCACTTGTGTAAAATAAGTGCCTTTCCATTGTAATATTAGTTTGGGGGTTATACATTTCTCTAACTTTTTGTTTTAAGCACTCAGGGTCTTCCCGCATTTCAGCCAGTACTACAATATTGCAGTCTCCCCTTCCCCTGCAAACACAGCAGGTGCATGCACAAATGAACATTCTCTTTCAATGGCTTCTGACCCAGCTAAATTGAGTGAAATAAATGCCTTTGTACGTGCGTCTTTGTCAGAAAAAGCACCCTGTATGAAAATATAGTATTCTTGCTCAAACACTCTCCAATTTTCTGCAATATTGTTATCAAACAGAAATGGACTTGGTCTGCAAAATCTTTCTGCCATGCCAACAAATTATTCAGAAAAGACTCAAGGCAAGGTTCATCAAAGGTACATCCACAGTTTATCCATGAAAAATTAACAAAGAATCCAGACAGGTTAATACAATCAAGGTAAGCACTTTCATCCAAATCAAATGAAAGAACGTCATCGGACAGTTACAAACCATGAAAAGCCAGTATAAGTAATTTAAACAAAAATGACATCACTTCCCCTAATAACCATTTAAAGACATATTCTCCCCATTAACACTTCATATACATTACTATTATAGTAGATAAAATTAAGTTCACAACCTATCATACATATTTAAAAAATACAAACTACATATGCTAAACAAAAAAATTATACTTAAAAGGTTTATAAGTGTTTAAGTTATCTTTCTAAAGCTTTTAAACATAAAATACATTTCAGTGAACACTGGTTATTAAGGCCAGGACTGGCAAAAGCATTAACTTTGAGCTGCTAATAAAGCTCCCACTCCTCTAAACAGTGGGGCCAAGGACCTCCTCTGATATTCTTGCTAACATTATCAATTATTAGATAGGTGAAAGAATGCCCAGGGTTCTCAGAGACATGTTTGGCCAAAGCATTCGTGGTATTGGCTTTCCCAATATTATATTGGTGTTCGTATACTCTCAATTTAAAGTGTCTCTCTGTTTTCCCAATATAGAACCCTGGGCAGCACTGGCATAAGGTAATGTACACAATACCACAACATTCGCAATTGTATTTACCTCTAACCTGGTATATTACATTATTAAGAGTGAAAGAACTAGCAACCATCATAAATTTACAGAAATTGCAACTGCCACATTTTGTCATTCCCACTTTTAATGGGTATGCCCTAGTGTTATTTTCAAACATATTATTTAGGTTATAAAGATCAACCCAGGGATAGCACTAATTTTTTCGTTGATTTTTCGCAGATAAACTGTGGGTGTACCTATGATGAACCTTGCCTTGAGTCTTTTTTGAGTAGTTAAATAATTTGTTATGCCAACAAATTATGTTTAAACACAATGCTAATATGGCCCTTGTAATTATGCATAAACATGCACACACACCAGTAATAACATTCAAATGCCCAATAAACTCTTTGCAAGACTGTGCTTTGTGAAATATCCCTTGAAATGGCTGTACTTTGTGAAATAACTGTACTGTAATACTGCACACACTTGCCAACACTTTGCACACATGGGATACTTTGAATAGCTTTAGTTAATGTAAGAAAGGTATTCCGAGTGAAAAAATATGGTAATTTTCCTTTTTTTATACATTTTATGTGATTCAGATACTGGTTCAAGTGTTTTTGTAATCATTTCGAATATTTTTATCAATTTCACAGTTTCAGACATTTCATTTAATAAGAAATTCATTTTGAATGTTCTGAGTGCTTTGTTTTATATTCATTGAGTAAAAAATTATTTGTGTGTTTTAGTACCTGGAATTTGTTTCTGACCTGTTTGTGAGTCATTTGAGCAGTAGAGATGATCCACTACTGTATATTCCTCCAAATTTAACTGTGTGCCTCATGGTTTTGACTCTGGATCCCATTCTGAAACCATGTCGATTGTCTTTTACATCTGAATAAGATGATGAGGCTTGGGTGCTTATTGAAGTATTTTATTACATACAAACACAGCAGGATGGATGGCAGAAGCATTAAACTTTAACTGACTGACTAATGCACACATGCATACTTTCACTCTGGCTGCTCCCTCAAAATGGCACTCTTGCTTGCACTTGCTCAGTACTTATATGTACGTGCCTGCTGACTGGAATGCTTCTTAAAGGTATATCACACACTCTGATCTACATGTTTCTCAAAGGTTTGTCATCATAATTATTCTCTCATGATCTGTACAATAAAGTATTCCCAATACCAAAAAGGGAGGTGGCGTAGTAATTCTGTACAAAGCACAACTACAAATTAGTATTATAAATCTTAACCTTACTCAGGACAATAATGCAGAAGTAATCAGCTCAAAACTTCAAATCAACCCTAATAAAGCTATTAACATAATTTGTGTATATCTCCCCCCAGGAAATAACACTAACACTCTAGAATGCATCCTGAGCTTGCTGTCAAACAACCTCCCCCAAGAAACAGTAGTTCTAGGTGACTTTAACATTGATTGGAATTCATTTAATAGTATAAACCCTACATCCCACATAAACCTATATGGCTTCTCTCAACTCATTAACTGTCCAACCAGAACTGATAAATCCAACAACCATCTATTCCAGACTGGATTCTGATTAATACTCCCCAACAAACCTACCAGTCCGGTACCCTTCCAGATGATCTAAGCGACCATTCTTTAACTTATGTCATTAGACACAAAATCAACCTAACCTTACCTGCCACACTTAGAACACTAAGAACAAAAAAGACTTTTAACTCAGAACATTTTCTAGCTGATCTAAAATATTGTAATTGGTCCTCATTGAAATATCTTCCCCTTAATGAAGCAGTAGATTACTTTAACTCTACATTCTTATCAATTCTAGACCAACATGCCCCAACTCGTACCATCAGAACCAAATCAAAAGTAGCACCCTGGCTAACTAATAATACTAGGCATAAAATCATTATTAGAAATAAATCATGGTCAAAATGGCGCACCACTAAAAATCAAACTGATCGTCAAAAATTTAGAGAGCTTAGAAACAGCACTAAAAGAGCTATCCTGACAGACAAAAAAACTATTACCTTCAGCTGCAGAACATCACTAATAAGGAACCTAAAAAATTCTGGGCCAGTATTAATAATCTTCTGTCTCCAGGTCACTCCATTACACCTAATCCCCAGGACTCTAACCCAGAAAACCCTAAACAAACAGCAAATGACTTCAACTCATTCTTCACAAACACTATCCAAACACTAGCTAGTCATCTATCTCCTGATACCTCAAATCTTCCTCCATCCACATTAAATCCACCTCCTACACTCCAATTACAACCAGTCTCTACCTCCTTTATCACATCATTGCTCCTAAAGTTAAAACCCACCACTCCCTCTGCAGACAAACTGCCTGCAGAATTCTTACAGATAGGTGCCAAAGCCTTAGCCTACCCTATTTCCATCCTGATTAATAGATCTATAAAGGAAGGAATCTTCCCCTCTATCTGGAAAATATCTCATATCATCCCACTACATAAAGGAGGAAACTCTAATGATTTCTCTAACTTTCGTCCAATAGCTCTCCTCTCACCAATCGCAAAAATCATGGAAAAATGTATTCACAAACAAGTACTAAATCACCTTCTCAACAACAACTTACTTTCTAACTGTCAGCATGGTTTCAGACCCTCACACAGTACCACTACTGCTTTACTCTCCTTCACTAACTCCATTAACATTAATCGTAACAATAACTATCTATCTTCCTCTGTCTTCATCGACCTATCCAAAGCTTTTGATATGGTGAATCATAAACTTTTACTACATATCCTACAATCACTGGCTCTTGATCATCTTGCCTTGTCCTGGTTTGCATCTTACCTAGAAAATCGTCAGCAGGCAGTACTTTGGAAAAACTCACTTTCTAATCTTCTACCTATCTCCTTAGGTGTACCTCAAGGCTCTATCCTAGGCCCTTTGCTATTTTCTATCTTTATTAATGACCTTCAATCTGCTATCCCATATACTACCTGTATACAATATGCGGACGACTCAACTATAATCTGCTCTGCTAACTCTCATACAGAACTCCAGTCACTTACTCAAAAAGCTTTCAGTGCTGTAGAACAATGGTTCTCTTACCGCTGTCTACTCCTCAACCCCAAGAAAACAAAACTATTACTTTTTTCACCTACTCGTAAAGCTACTCCACCTTACTTTACTCTTACATCCACTGACGGAACACTCATCTCTCCTGACTTGACAACAAAACTATTAGGGATAACTATTGATAATAACCTCAACTTTGACTCTCACATCAACAACACCATAAAATTAGTTAATAAAAAAATAGGATCCCTTTACAGAATCAAACCTTTCCTAACACCCACAGCAAGGTCCACCATTGCTAGATCTCACCTAATCTCCACTCTTCTCTATGCTTCCCCCATTTACACTAATCTTTCCAAAAACAACATGAAGAAACTAGAAACATCCTATCATAACATAGCTCGATTCGCTATTGGATCTCCTTTTAGAACTCATCACTGCTTGAACCTAAAAGAACTAGGCTGGATTGAACTTCCTAACCAACTTGTACTTCAACAGATCTTAATTGCTTATAAGATTCTATATCAGCCAACCAACACACCAACACTTACTAGCCTTATTTCTCCATACAACAACCTGCAACAACTATGTTCCTCAAATAAACTTCTGATTAATATTACCAAACCTAACAATAATGCAGGTGTCAGTTTATTCTCCAACTCTGTTGGAAAAACATGGAATAAACTACCCTCTGATATCACTTCTTTAACCTCTTTCCAACTTTTCAAATATCAACTAAAGATTTATCTCAATAAACACTGGCTTTGCTCCTGCACCAATCCTGACTAATGCCAACTCTTCTCTCTTCCATTACCCTTGTTAAAAAAAAAAAAAAAAAAACTTTATTTTTTATATTATCTGGTTAACTTGCTATGATGTCATGTGAACTTTTATGCCAATGTATTTTTTATCTGATTATATTATTGTTTTTATTTCCTATCTTTCTTATGTAACCATTTATGCCTTTTTGTAAAAGTGTACAACTGATGGAGCTTTTCTCCCCGGGCCTCTACTGAAAACGGACATATATCCAGTTGGACTAGCCCGGTCAACAAATGTAAAATAAAAATAAAATAAAATAAAATAAAATAAAATATTCCCAATATGGATCAAGCAGATTTAGACAGAACCAGGATAATGATGCGTTAATAAAATATGTAGGCAACAGCTACATATAAAATAATTATATAAAAACATTCAATAAAACGTTGTCATACTTCTGAATTCAAACCTAAATACTGCAAAAAGGCGTCTAAAGACTCGAGGAGTATGACAGAACACCACATAGGAATACCTACTTCACCAAGTTAAAATCATACAACAGACTTAAGCAATGGAGATTGTAAGCCTTAGCCTTCATTACAGTAATGAGAATTGTAAAATCCCATAAACTGTATTACATCCAGCAACCTAACAAATATGCAAGAGTAAAAAGTAAGGAGACAGAAAGGGAGGCGATAGAGAGAGAAACAAGATTAGGATGTAAATAATATAATGATAGTTTAATAACATGTGCATCCAACAGTTGCACACATAATAGTAATATTTAAAAAAATTAAATAATACTTTGACATTTTTCTGGATTCAGACCCTTAACACTATGCACAAAAGTAGTTTACAGGCATGTTAATTATCTTAACAAAGCAGATATGTCCAGAGTGATGACGGCAGCACACTGGTGCCAGTCTCATTTATGCTACTAAAGGCAGCCCCAAACAAATTTTTTAATGTTTTTTTTTTTGTCTTCAGACATACACCATCATTGTACACCGCCATGTGGTGTGCAAATGTAGAAGAAAAAATTGTAAGCAAAATTTAATAAATTATAGAGTGTATCTAGCAAAGAACAGAACACTTAATGGCATTAACCTGACACATTCGTCCTTTTAACATCTGCTTGCCACATCTTAATTTGTGTTTGCATTACACATCATCAGGCCTTCAGATAATGACAATTATTGAAAAAGGTGCATACAGTAGATTACATTAGCTAATCTTTGACAGTGTATACAATTGATAATGACATACTTTTAAATGAAAGTTAATACAGTCATGATTATTACTTGGAAGATATGGATAATTAATCCACCATATATTATATATATTTTCACATTCTTCATGTTACTGGTTTTCTGTTATCACACTTTACAAAGTATCATATTTTGCATCATGCATATCAAATGTTATTAATAATGAGAATAGTTGAGTTTCCAACAACATAACACTTGTAACAACAATTCACAAAGACCATAGGTAACATATTTAGGATTTATCACACAGACCTAGGCTGTTCAATTCATATATAAAAATGCACATCACTACCTAATATAACACCACAAATCAAAGTATAGTCTAGATTTGAACCCACCATTACCTGTGCTGCTGCTTACAACTCAATGTATTTACAGCTTATGACACAGAGACAGGTGGTTGAGAGATGCATTTTCTTCACTCAATAGTGTCCAGAGTACTGAAGGAAGCACAGCAGCACAAGTCTCATTTGTGCTACTGATGGCATTCCAAATTAAAATTTGAGTTTTTTTTTCTTGGGGTGTGAACCATCGCTGACTGCTAGTGACTTCTGATAGTAAACAGTGCACAATGCTGAGGGGTTCACAAAAGTTGAAGAAAAAAAAAACTTTAAAAAAGGATTTTATATTTTATCTTCTTGATGTTTTGTCAACTTTGTTGTCATATAACATGGAAATATGCAAATCAAACATCATTACTTTCACACAAGCAGCACCTTCTCTAGATTTGAACCTTGAAACCATGGCATTGACAAGACACATTTGAGATTGTTTTCACTATATTCCACAGACACAGACATATTCTAATGAAGAGAATGTAGATGACATATACTCAAGCTGTTACATTGCATCACTTTACATTAAGGGTGCAAGATAAGTATGTTTACACAAATTGTCCTTTGTAATATCGCAGTAGATGCATAGATGAATGGGATATTTGCAACAGTTAAGCTAATAATTGTTGTCACAAAAGTAACAAATGTTATCAATACCACAGTATTTTCTTCCCTTTTTTTGAGCAGTATTCTCTTTCTTTGTTCTTTTCTAACATGAAAGCAATGTCATTTGAATTTATGTTGATATGTGTTTGTATATTTAACTGTTATGCACTTCATTTGAATTACGGAGATTTTTTTTAATCAGAGGCAAAGTTAGGTCATAAGCTTTTAGTAATAACATTGTTAGAAAGCTATCTCATAAGTCAATCAATGTGATCCTCAACTTTTTGGTTATTGTGTTCTCCTTGACACACCCTAGTAAGTGTACATCGGAGTGGCAGGAGTGGGAAACACTTAATTATTCCTGCAGTAATACTAACCATTCACACTTGCAAGCCCTTAGCAAGCCTCAGTTCTCTATGCTCATTCTTGTACTGCTGAGGCATGTGTATGGAATTGTGTAGGTCTTCACAACATGTTTACCTGCCAAGCACTTCATGAGGATTGTGTGATTCATGAATGATAATGATTTGGCACCTGATTTGCATATTCGCAGTACTAACGGGTTAATCTGCACTATATTAGCTCATCATATTGATGAGGCACTTGTATGATAGTGGGGAGACTGCTTGGATGCACAGACTTTGATACTGCTCTTTCACTGCTGTTATTGCAATTGTTTGGGAACTTTCTTACATATTCTGAACAGGTATATGATGGTTATTTACAAATAAATATTTTAAACATTACTGATGTCTTACATTTCGAATAGCATTGGGTGATGTCTGCAGTTTGTCCATTAGTATTGTTATAACATGTATATTAGTTGTTTGTAGTTGTTTGTTTAAAGTAAACTCAGGTAATGTTACCTGCCTTTATAGCAACATTTCTCTGAGAATGTGAACACATTATAAAAAAACTGTTATATGAGTAGTAGCAATAGTAGGATACACTATAGTCCAGCAACTGTGCTAAGCCTGTTATATATGCTTGATATCAACAGAAGGTTATCCCAAATGGTAAACATATTTAGCTTTCTACAGTTTGATTAATATATTTTGTTAATGGTGCTATGTATTACAGACTTACACATTCTTGTCATCCTTACTGGAGGTTTGTCATTGCTTTTAATTTAAATGTATTTATTTATTTTTTGGGGGGTTATACTTGTCTATTACATGTGTATAGTCTTAGAGCGCCATTAGCTAATTTCTGTTAATGATGCCTACATACATTTATATTTGTTTTGCCATTCACTTTACTTAATTTTCTATCACATACATGTGTTTGTGTTCTTTTTTTATACATAAAGGGATATGGCTCCCAAGAAATATATCCCAAGTAAATCACCATTGACATGGATTACACATATTAGAGAAAGGCAAAGCTAATATGTTCTTCCATGGCTGTACTGGGGGAAGGTTTTTGATTATGTCAATGCTGTGGGTGCTCATGGCAGTGATTATGGCCAAATCAGAAATCAGGCTAGTGACATGATCATCAAAGCTGAAAAAAAGAGCCATTGCTACAGCACAGGAAGGCTATGGTGGTAGTCCTACTACTGAACCACCACTGACTGAGACTGAAGAGTTCCTGTCTTTTGTACGGGATCCAGACAGCTCATCAGGGTTTCCAGAGCAGTGGTTGACATAGGTGCTTTGGTGGAAAACAACCAAAGGGTGTCTACTGGTGAAGCTACAGGTATGCCATATTAATAATCTTTTATATAAATAGAGAGAGAGAGACAGTGTAAGAGAGTGAGATGGGAGGAAGACAGAATGAGATACAGAGAGATAATGGGAGAGAGAGCAGGAAACTGGAGAGAATAGACAGAAGTATAAGTGTATAAGACCTTTCTTAATATGCAGATGTAGCTGATGTTAATATTTATTGTGCTATTTGCATTATAATGCTTATCATTCCTCTTTCATCCCCATTTGGTCTGTCTAGGCACATCTGTTACCATGTTTCCACAACCACCTGCAAATGGTATGACCATAATTGTTTTATTACTATTATTGCCTAGAAAGTTTCTTTAAGTCTACCTCAATTCCTTTTTTAAGTGCATTTGTAGCTATTATTGCTTAATGTCAGGATTACATATAATATGTTTGATAATTTTTTCTTCTATTGCTTTGTTTTATTATTTGTTATCACGAGTGGGCCTGCCAATGGTACTGTGGAACTCCTACTGCTTGATGTTGAAATATAGGTAGACTCTGATTATGATGGCAATGATGAAGAGGCACAGTCAAGGGATGCTGAGGTTTAGTCTGACAATGAGGTTGTGGCTCCCACATCCCCTGCCCAGAGTTTGGACACAGTCAGTATGCCTTCACATACCCATGACACGGAGCCATCAGAGATATGACAGGCTAAGGGTAACATGGTTGATCAGGGTTGTGTGGTTACTTCAGTTGCAGAGATGACTGAGTCTCCCTGTAGCCATTGAGAGGGTGAAAATACTACACATGGTTGTTGGTACAGGTCCACAGAAGGGGTCTGATGTCCACCCTCCACCTGATGTTGGTGTGTCAATAGGTATCACGAAAAGTAAGGGTGGTATCATCACGGAGGCACAGGCACATTCCAGCACAGCCTTGGAAGAGATAGTCTGAGTACTGTATGCCGTGCATTCTGATGTGTGAGACTGCCTGAACCATGTGGGTGACTACTTGGACAGGGTGATTGGCATATTGGATCATGCAGTGTCTGCAATAGAATACCTGCTGAGGGTGGTTCATCATCCATGTGGCCAGAGAGCTGCTTTATCTTCAGGTGGTAGTAATGTGGCCATGCCAGATCCCACTCCTGTAGTGGCATACCTTTTACTTCTCCATCAATGATTGAGGTGTCCACATCCAGATTTGTTAGGCCATGTGTTCATGGTTGTGGACAAAGTCATGATGACAGGTCATCCAGCAAGTATCGTTCATCTTCAGGTGGCACCCTGACTTCTAGCAAGGGCCATGAATCTGTCAGTGCAACTCCTGGCAGAGGTAGTTCTCATGGTTGAGGGTGGCAACTGTGAACTGACTGCTCTATCATACGTGGGACACAGCTGTCCGAGATGACAGGGTGTAATGCTAGCACAAGTGTTTTTTATTCATGCAGACTCACACACATTAAATCTCATTTTGGCCATATAAACTCCCACACACAGACACACAAACGCACACACTAACTTTGGGAGGCATGATGCCAGGGAATCTTCTTGGGCTAGGCTTATATAGGCTCTAGGGCTGTTAGCCTAGTACATACCTGTCAACCTATGAACCTATGAACATACACACACACACACCTATACAAAACTTTACTACTGAATGATATAAATATCATGATGCTGGCCCTGACAATGAATACTTGCTTATAAACCAATTTCTCACTCACACACACACGCATTTCTTTGTTTTTTGGCTTGTCTTCCTGTAATCCCCCACCCCACCCTGTGCAAATGATGATGCCTGTGCCCTGTTCTTTGCACATTTCTTTTTAGGTTAGGGTTACCTGTTTCTGATGCACAGAGTGCATAGCTAATGTTTGCTAACCCAAATGCTTGCTTTAATCAAATGTACTGCAAAAATAATTTTTATAGTTCTTTTTCCTTCTCAGTTGTACATAATTTGGTATGTACTTTTTCATCCTCATTTAATTTGTTCTATTATTCTTACTCATGCAATTCTTCTAGATATTAATTAGTGCTTGCTCAGCACCTCATGCAAATGATGGTCAGATTGCCCTGGTCACTGTTGTGGTATCTACAGTGAGCAACTGTAATCCATTATGCAGAATATTGGGTAAAATCACATATGTATATTGCATATATCACTCGTAAGTTACTGCTGAAATTACTCTACAGTCGAGCCATGTTTCATCTTAGTGACATACAACCCTTATATGTGAGGTTAATCATTTATAGATCTCTTTTTTACAGGTTTATCACTTACCTTGGTTAATATTGTTGCTACAAGTTGTGTCTTCTAAGGTTGATCTGATGATGCTCACACAACACAATCATTTACATGGATAGGTAAATGTGAAATTTGCAGACATTACTTTTACTGTTTGCATGTGGTTAGCATCTACATTTTCATTTAGGTAGTGAGTGTGTGTGGTATTCTCTGCTTCTTAGCCAGAGCTATGGCATATTGTGTATGCCTACATCCGCTAAGATCATCTGCAGCTGTTGATTCTTTCTCAATTGTATCTGCTGGCATTGTCTGTGGTCTTAGATGTGATGGCCTCTCTACTTTGGGCCAGTAATCAAGGAGCCTCAATCCTCACCACTGACACTGGTGAGAAATGGCCACTAAAACAGGAATGGATTTATACAGTATTTTCAAATGCAGCTCTCTGCATCAAGCACAATTTCCACCAAGAGCACACAGGGAGCTTGCTCCACACCTGGAACTGGACTCTCTGTCTCCCCAGATCCAAAACAAGATTCACTTTGGAGCACTGTGTCCCTCTTCCAAGTAGCTGATACACCCACTCTTGGGTATTTGATTTTCACACACACACACACACACACACACACACACACACACACACACACACACACACACACACACTCCTGGGAAAATGGCACGGATTTACTGTCTGTGCCCCTTCTGCCCAGACGATAAAGTAACCAAACTGCCATCAGTCAGCCACTCAAAGGCTCTTACAAGTGTATCCAATTATACTGAGTAAAATCAATACTAATATAAATGGTAGAGTGTAAACAAAGTGGCAAGGCTTTTTGGAGTGGCCAAAGTATCACTAAAATAAGCACAAGTACGTTCAAGATGTTAAAAGTATTCTCTAAAAGACCAGCCACAATGAAAGATATAAAAATATTTAATAATAAATAATAAAACAGAAAACATGAAAATACTAAATACCTAAGTACAATAAATACCGGATTTTCAATCACAGGAGAAATAAAAATAACACAATTGGACAGATTCACACAGATGAGGAAAAAACAATACTTAACTAATCTCACTGTATTTTCTGACTGTTTAAAGAATAACTGTTCCCTAGCTGACATAATTAATATAGCAAGGCAAGGTAGGATGCTGAGATGCTTACTTCCACAAGGCAAGGTGATAAGCTTCTAACTAAAACTGAAGTGAACTAACTGACATAGATCTTTTATATCAGGTTCCAAAGAAAACAAACTGCTGTGTGAATTCCATCCTCTGAGTGCTGGTTATAGAATGACATCACATTTGATCACCTGGCTGTGAAACAATACACACTCTTTGCTTTTCTAAGATCTGTTCTTAATATCTGAAAGCTATAGAACAATTTCAAAAACTTCTACTCTTCCCTATCAGAATTCTCTGTATAAACATAAATGTAATCAATTATGATAACACTGTTGATACTCTTAACGCAAGCATCTGTACAAATCAGTGTGATAGTCAAATGACACAAAAGTCCCTCAGGTGTCCATTCTCTGTACAACAACTCTTTGTTCCAGTATATAGACTCCCCTTTACCTTGAGCATCAGGTGCCTCCTTAGTTATCTCCCTCAAGCTTTGTGAGGCAGGGTCCAAAACCTGAACCTATCTCAACTCTACCTTTGTAATCCCTCCCAGCTCCCCTTCCACAGGAAGCCTAGTATCGTCAGACAGTGGTGCCTCACTGTCAGCCTGAGAACTACCACTCACTTCTGTCCTTGCAGTCACCCTGTCCATGGAAACATCAGTACCTACCAGCAGCTGTGGCTCACTTTCAGGCTCACTGCTACAGGGTAGCTCCCTCCCTGAAATAGCCATATCACCAGCCCCAGATTCAGGTGTGAGTTCTGTCTAGGTCTCCCCCAGGCTTCCAGACATACATGCCTGTCTCCAAGCCTGACTGCATGTAACTGCATGCACACAAAGTACTACATTATCAAAAGCATTCCCTATCAAGAAATCTGGAGAAATAGCCTCAATCACAGGCACCTGCTTGCTTCCTTTTCCACCCTCCCAGTCAAGGTGAACCCTGGCCAAAGGTATTTTTAATGGGACCCCTCTTAAAGCTCTGACTGGAGTGGAATGCCCAAGCAAGTACTGCTCCTCTTTAACCACTGCAGCTTCACAATAGTTATGTCAGAATCTGTGTCTCTCTTAGCGTGGCCTGTCTTCCATCCACTAAGATAGGATACAAATTCTAGTGATAGTTTGGTACCCCTGGTGTCTCCAGATAACGTACTACTGACATATTGTCAGTCCCACTTGCTGGCTCCCTCACCTTTTGTTGCCCACCTTGCTTCAGTGGACATTTTAATGCTCCGTGACCCCTCTGGTTACATTTAAAACATAATAAAAAATAAAATATAAATCAATCAGCCAGTCAGCATATATAAAAACAAAAACGTTAATAAAATAAAATAATATTATTTTATTATATTATTATATTAATTTATTTTATTAACATTTTTGTTTTTATATACGCTGACTGCCTGACCGTTTTTTATTTTATTTTTTTATTACGTCATATTCCATTTACCAATTTTGGTCTTTTTTGTTTGTATACATTTAAAACATCAAAACCCCTGATCCTGGCTGTGTACCTGAACTAGTGGCTTCCCCCTGTTACTGGTAGACTCGGTTGGGTGATTTAGTCTGCCCACCATGGGTTTGCTTACATCCATGTACAGCACTGGGTATTCCCTTCTTGTGCAGTGATGCCCTGCTTGTTAAGTGGAGATCCCCTTTTCTCTCCAGCTCATCTGCAGAGTTAACACTCTCTGTCTGCCAACCAGATTCTAATGTCCTCAGGCAAAGTACAAAGGGCTTGTTCCCTCACCAAAAAGTCTGCCATCCTTTCAAAAGTGGTAACCTGACACACACTCACCCACCAATGAAAATAAGTGCTTAACTCAGCAATATAATCACATACACTTCCATCTGCTTTATGCCTGTGCTCACAAAACTTTTTTCTGTAAGCTTCAGGTGTTAACTTATAGCAGTTCAATAAGAAGTGATTTTCACTGATTAGGGTTCAATGATTAGATGTTCGCTGAAATACACTTTTGACAAACTAATATAGACCCCTGATAACATAGATATTTTTATCAGGTTTCAAAGAAAGCAAAACAAACTGCTGTGTGAGTTCCATCCTCTCAGTGTTGGTTATAGAATGACTTCACATTTGATCACATGAGTCTGGCGCAATACAAACTCAGAGATTTGCTAAGATTTGCTGCAGTATCTGAAATCTATAGAACAATTTCAAAAACTTCTACTCTTCCCTATCAGAATTCTCTGTTTAAACATATAAATGTAATCAGTTGTAATAACACTGCTGATACACTTTTAACACAAGCATCTGTACAAATCAGTGTGATAGTCAAATAACACAAAAGTCTTTACAAGACTCCAGCCAGCCATGCTGGCATATGTTACGTATGCACTGCCCTTTTCTCCCGGGCACAGATGGCAATACCTCACATCATTACACTGGAAACTGCAGTTCTTGGCCTTGTTGTCCTTGTTCGACCTGTTTCCTGACAATTATATTGTGCAATATGCCACACACTATCAGTGTTTTGGCGGAGGTGCCTGGGTAATCCTGGAGGGCACAACCAGATGTGTCTATCAGAATTTTGATTTGAGCAAGCCAAATGTATGCTCTGTAATATTCCTAGTTTGACTGTGTGTATCACTGTATCTTTGATCGGTGAGATTGTAAGGGTTTTTCACGGGTGTCATGAGCCATGGTTCTAGTGCGTAACCCACATCCCTGCACTAGATTCCCTTCTGGAAAGTCACCCTAGCAAACCTTGCATACAGGTCACAGGTGTTCCACATGTGTGATTCATGAAAACTGCCAGGGTTACCAACACACACGATGTAGATGATCCATTGGGCATTACAAACTACCTGACAATTGAAAGAGTGATATCCTTTCCTGTTGATGTACCTGCTTCCCTGCTGCGCTAGTAAGACTTTTATTTCTATGTGTGAAAGAGGATATCCTTTCCGGTTGATGTACCTCCTTCTCTGCTGAATAAGTGGGGCTTTTATTTCTATGTGTGTGCAGTCTATGACCCCCAGAACCTCAGGAAAGTATGCTATGGCATAACATTATTGTATGGTTGTTGCTGTCTCTCCTCTGGGGTATGTGGAAACCAGATGTGATCCCCAACATGTTGCAGCATTGCATTTAGAAATTGATATAATATTCTGGAGGCTGATGCCTGTGATACCCCTAATATATGGGTCTCTGAAAAATGCCTGTAACTAATATATCCACTTGGATGGGTTCTTCATGATTTCCTCCAGGCCTCAGATGAGGGCAGCAGAGGCTGCATATTTTATTTATGGTATCTATCCACCTTGTATCTCTGTACAATTTCTGTACAATGCAGTTCATAATAAGGCAAACGTGGTCTGAATGCTCTTCTCATTTTAGGCCTTAGTCTGGCAGTAGAAGCAGCACGTTTTGTTAAAGCCTGTTGCACATGCAGGTTAATAATAGCAGCAGCAAATCCTTAACATTGTTTTTAAGTGTGTTTGTAGCTGTACTCCAAAGAGTATTGGAATTGAGGCCAAAAGGAAGCACTATGTGTACACGCGTGCTTTATACATTCCTGAATAGCTCCGCCATGTTGAATTGCTTAATTAGCATGTATTTCATCTACTTATGCCTTCATTAGCATATTTTGCTGCTTACTCTTGTTTTGAAGTTGACTGCAGCACGCAGAGCTTTTTAATGAATACCAAACAGATATGCACCTGTGCTTAGTATGAAATGTAGGACTTCATGAATCCAGCTGTCAGTTTTATTTAAGCAATAACCCATGCCTGGGTGTGGTTAATACTAGATTTATCCACGGTTGGTGTGGTTTGGTCACGTGGGCGATGCCCGAGTGGCCAAACAAAGACAACCATGGGTAAATACAGCATTACCCACACCCAGAAGTGGGTTATTGCTATTATACAATGACATTATTTAAGAAAAAAAATATTTACTTTTCTTAAATAATGGCATTGTATAATGCCTCCTTGCTGCCCTTCCGCAGCTGTCCAGTATTCTGTGGCAGTTCTGATGTACTGCGCATGCGTATGGTTACGCAGTACATCAGAACTGTGTGTGGAAGCGATGGAGAAAGGAAGATCTCCGTTGCTTTTAAAAACATGTCTCGCTATGTTAAAAGAGTTTAACATAGCTTGACGGCTTTAAAAAAAGCAACAGAGATTTTCCTTTCTCTGTTGCTTTTTTTAAAGCTGCCTCGCTATGTTAAATGAGTTTAACATAGCGAGACAGCTTTAAAAAAAGCAATGGGGAAAGGAAGATCTCCGTTGCGTTTTTCTTAAGATATCTCGCTATGTTAAACTCATTTAACATAGCGAGATAACAACGGAGCTCTTCTGTTCTCTGTTGCTGTCCAACAACAAAAAAAAAAGACATACTAATGGGAAAAGTCTGGGCGATCGGACCTTTTTCCATTAGTATAAGTCTGATTTACAATGTGCACACTGACCAATCAGTGTGCACGTTTTGGAATATTAATCGGGGGTCTTTGTATAATTTCCTATCACTACCACTGCCAAATTATAACAAAAGCTAAATAGCTGTAAGTCATGGTAGAAGCTACATTGTTTCTCAGCTCCCTTTCTTTTATAGGTTCATAGGTGATTACTAGGCTAATGACCTCAGAGGGCCATTTTAAGCCTAGCCATAATTTTTAAATATATCTGAAAAGTTTTGTTACCGTAATGTTATTTTTAGGGGTATAAGTAGGTTTGGTCTTGGTCTGACATTTCCACCTGTGCTACACATATAGCTTGCATATCTCTCAACCTCTTAGCCCAAGAAATCTGGACAAATCCTGACATAATGGTGGTACAAAGGCCCAGAAGTAGAGAGAGATTTTAAATATTCTCCTTATAAACTTAGAAAGTTGCTAGAATAACAAGGATGCATTAAAATGCTTTTTCTAAAGGATATGAAGCACTCAAATGTACGACATTATTTGCTAATTTAATTCATCAGACCACCCCAGTGATTTGCCAGAAAACCAAAAATTTTATAAGGAACACACCAAAGTTTTGAGGCAAACATCTGGACATTCAGCAAAAATCTGGACAGTTGAAAGGTATGGTAGCCTAAGATAATATCAGTCACTGTAGGAAAAATTCAGTTTTTGCCACCACTTCCAACTGATTGTAATAGTATGACAAATACAACTCACCAGTTGCAGATTCCTTTACGGAATCCCATTTTATGTGTATTAATAGTCGTTTCAGGCACTGTCTTAAAAAACTGTTCACATTTTTTTAAATAAGTTTGCCTTCTAGAACATAATCTCATACATTTGCAAACTATTACAAATATTTTGCTAACTACCACTGATTCTAAAAAAAGATGAGGAATATGTCAGACTGAGCCCTCACCGAAAACAAACAGACAAACAAACAAAAAAAAGAATACAACAGCACAAAAATGTAATGGTTTACTGAAAACCTTATTTATTTATTTTAGTATGAAAGCTTATTTCAGCATGTCAAGTGTCATTTGCCTAACGTTCAAGCCAAAGTGGATAATGCAGTAGTTTGTTCCCTCATGCTCCCATGAGCTTGCTCCTCAGTTCACACTACCTTAGATATAATTGGTAGATATCAAAACTGGTAAAGAATTCACAAGATCAAAAAATTGCATTCAGGCTATATTTAGGTGCTAGGCTTGACATAGTTAATGTCTTCTATAAGAATAATGTTGAGTAATGCTACACGCTTGGTATTACTTGAAATATAGTGTATTCATTTACTGAATTATGAATAGGCAGAGGTAGTGACATTTCGTGAAAAATAAAGATGTGTTTAATTTTGAAAGTTTGTGTATGTAAATAAAGATAAAGATTTTCATGATGGCAATGATTTTGAATAAATGGAGAGTTTTTTACTAATGTTGTTGTTTATATGTGCCTAATAAATAAATAAAACCTGACCTTTGAAGAATGGTGTTATTGTCTGTTAATGGGAAGGGGAAAGCCCAACACCAAGTGTACCATTCTCCACAGAGGGACAAGGTGCAGTACTTGACTAGAACAGCCTTCCTGAAGATTTAATAGAGTCAAAGGCAGATAACAGAATTCAAAAATAAATAGTAGTAGTAGTAACAGTAATAATAGTAATAGTAGTTGTAATAGTATAGTAGTAATAGCAGTTATAGTAGTACTAGTAGCAGTAGTAGTAGTGTTTGTAGTAGTAATAATAGTTTGAGCTGTAGTACTAGTAATAATAGTAGTTGTAGCAGTAACATCAGTAATAGTAGATGTAGTAGTTGCAGTAGTAGATGCAGTAGTAGTAGAAGTAGTAGCAGTAGTAATAGTATTTGTATTAGTAGTAGTAATAGTAGTTGTTGTAGTAGTAGTAGTAGTATCAATAGTAATAGTATTTGTAGCAGTAGCAGTAATAATAGTTGTAGTAGTCCTAATAGCAGATGTAGTAGCTTTGTAGCTGTAGTAGTAGTAGCAGTAGTAATAGTATTTGTATTAGTAGTAGTTGTAGTCATAGCAGTAGCAGATGTAGTACTTGTAGTAATAGATGTAGTAGTAGCAGCAGTAGTAATAGTATTTGTAGTAGTAATTGTGACAGCCTCTCTTTACCCAGGCCAGTAATCAAGGAGCCTCAATCCTCACCACTAACAACAGTGAGAGACAGTCACTAAAAATCGGAAAGAATTTACACAGCATTTTCAGATGCCGCTCTCTACATCAAGCACAATTTCCCCCAAGAGCACACAGGGAGCACACTCCAGACCTGGGACTCTGTCTCCCAAGATCCCAAACAAGACTCAATTTGTCAATGTGTCAAAATTCCAAATAGCTGACACACCTACACCTAGGTATTTGATTTTCAGACACGCGCGTGCGCACACACACACACACACACACACACACACACACACACACACACACACACACGTACACACGGGCACACGTGCACACATGCGCACGAGCGCACACACACACGGGCACACGGGCACACACGCGCACACATGCGCACGCGCACACACATGCGCACACATGTACGCACACACGCACACACAAGCACACATGTGCACACACACGCATGCGCACACACGAGCTCACATGCGCGCTAGCGACACACACACACACACACACACACACACACACACACACACACACACACACACACAAACACGCACACACACACTTGCACACATGGGCACACACGCGTACACATGCACGCACACACACACTCACACGCACACACACACACACACACACACACACACACACACACATACTCCTGGGAAAGGCTGGTACAGATTTACTAGCCGTACTCCTTCTGCCCAGGCTATAAGATAACCATGCTGCCACCAGTCAGTAGTAGTAATAATAGTAGCTGTATTAGTAGTAATAGTATATGTAGTAGTTGTAGTAGTAGATGCAGTAGCAGTAGTGGTAGTAACAGAAGTATTAATAATATTTTTAGCAGTAGTACTAATAGTAGTAATAGTAGATGCAGTTATAGTAGTAGTCGTAGTGTTATATAGAAGGTTTGTCTGAAGTGCTAAAAGAGAGATGATAGTGAAAAGTGAGGTACACTGTTAATTATGATATTTTTTCTAAATCATTTAAGTGTTAAACACAAATAATATCTCATCAATTACAACAATCTTATTTTAAACATCCTATTTGTATCCATACCAAAGAAAAGAGCCAACAAGAAATAAAATTAACAAAGAAAATAAGCATATTTAACTATAGCTTTATATGGCAGATAACATTCAAATGATGTCTTAATTATTTATGTGCTTTCAAATGTTCCATATTCCATATGTGGCTTGATTGATACTAAAAGTTCACCATTCATCCTTTGTTTGCAGATTATATGCTAAATTTGATGATTTCCTCTATTGACATCCTAAATGAAAATAATGTTAACATAAGCCTTTATTAAAAAACAGGAAAGTTAACCTCAAAAGCAATTGAGAAAACACAATATAATGCCTATAATCACACTATCATTCATCAGTGAAGAAACTCTTCACCTTCTGTGTGTGTGGGGGATGGGGGCTTACAAATAGGAATACTAACCATAATTCATCCACATATGGCGCGCATGGATCTTTAGTCAAGATATGCTCTCCTCCATCGAGGGCAGTCCATCCCTTGAGCCTTCACTGGAGGTCTTATTCTTCTGTCCTCTATTTACTTAATGTAATTGACCATATAAAAGGATAATCTTAGGAATTCAGCCTAAAATTGATACAACCTATGTAAAAACTAATGAGTCAAAATAACTCCAGTGTGTATGTGTGGGAGAGGAGGGTAGTACCACTTCCGCCTTTTCAGATTAGAGCTGCTTATTCCACCCCAAGAAGGTATAACGCAGACACACACACACACACACACACACACACACACACACACACACACACACACACACACACACACACACACACATACACACACACACACACATGCACACACTCACTCACTCCTGGAAAAGGCTGGTACAGATTTACTAGCCATACTCCTTCTGCCCAAGCTATAAGGTAACCATGCTGCCACCAGTCAACCACTCTCAGGCTGTTACAAGGGTATCCAATTATACTGATTAAGATCAATACTAAAATAAATGATAGAGTGTAACCAAAGCAGCAAGGCTTTATGGAGTGGCCAAGGCATCACTAAAACAGGCACACATACCCTAAAGACATTAAAAGTATTCTCTAAAAGATCAGCCACAACGGAAGATATAAAAATATTTAATAATAAAAAATAAAATAAAAAAAAACATGAGAATACTATCTAAGTACCATAAACACCAGAGTTTCAATCACAGGAGAAATAAAAATAACATAGACAGATTCAAACAGATGCAGAAAAACTAATACTTAACCAATCTCAACACAGCAAAGCAAGATTGGATGCTGAGATGCTTACTTCCACAAGGCAAGGTGATGAGCTTCTAACAGACTGAAATGAACTAACTGACTGTGATAACTGTCAGAGATCTTTATATCAGGTTCCAAACAAAACAAAACAAACTTCTATGACAGTTTCATCCTCTCATTATTGGTTAAAGAATGACATCACATTTGATAACCTGACTCTGGTATAATACACATTCAGTGCTTTGCTAAGATCTGTTGCAGTATTTGAAAATTATAGAACAATCTCAAAAACTTCTACTCTTCCCTTCCAGAATTATTTGTTTAAACATAAACATTTAATCAGTTATAATAGCACTGTTGACACATTTTAACACAAGTATCTGTACAAATCAGTGTGATAACCAAATGACACATAATTATTTACAAAACTCCAGCTAACTATGCTGGCATATGTTACACATGCACTACCCTATTCTCCCTGGTACAGATGGCAACACCTCACATCATCACAGTAATAATAGTTGTAGTCATAGTTGTAGAAGTAATAATAGTAGCTTTATTAGTAGTAATAGTATATGTAGTAGTTGTAGTAGTAGATGTAGTAGTAGTAGTAGTAGCAGCAGTATTAATAATATTTGTAGCAGCAGTAATAATAGTAGCTGTAGTAGTAGTAATAGTAGTGGTAGGGTTATATAGAGGGTTTGTCTGAAGTGCTAAAAGAGATTTGATAGTGAAAAGTGAGGTATACTGTTAATATATTAATATTTTTCTAAATCATTTTAAGTGTTAAAAACAAATAATGTCTCATTAATTACAACAATCTTATTTTAAACATCCTATTTGTATCCATGCCAAAGAAAAGAGCAAGCAAGCAAATAACATTAACAAAGCAAATAAGCATACTTAACTATAGCTTTATATGGCAGATAACATTCAAATGATGTCTTAATGATTTATGTGCTTTCAAACATTCAGCATCTCATATGTGGCTTGATTGCTACTAAAAGTTTACAATTCATCCTTTATGTTTGCAGATTATATGCTAAATTTGATGATTTCCTCTATTCACATCCTAAATGAAAATAATGTTAACATAAACCATGATAAAAAAGCAAGAAAGTCAACCTCAAAAGCAATTGAGAAAACACAATATAATACCTATAATCACACTATCATTCATCAGTGAAGAAACTCTTTACCTTCTGTGTGGGGGGGGGGGGGCACCCAAATGGGAATACTAACCTTAATTCATCCTCACATGAATCTTTAGTCAAGATATGTTCTCCTCCTTTGAGGGTAGTCCATCCCTGAGCCTTCACTGGAGGTCTTATTCTTCTGTCCTCTATTTACTTAAAGTAATTCACCATATAAGAGGATAATCTTAGGAATCCAGACTAAAATTGATGCAACTATGTAAAAACTAATGAATCAAAATAACTCCAGAGTGTGTGTGTGTGTGGGGGGGGGGGTACCTCTTCCTCCTCTTCAGATTAGAGCTGCTGATTCCACCCCAAGAAGACACACACACACACACACACACACACACACACACACACACACGCACGCACACACGCACACACACACACACACACACACACACACACACACATACACACACACACACACACACACACACACACACACACACACACACATGCTTACACACACACACACACACACACACACACACACACACACACACACACACACACACACACACACACACACACACACAATTCCGCCCCATATTATTTTTGTCTACATGCTCTTAGGTTCATAAATAGGTATTAGACTAGCTACAATTTTAAACCTAGCCAATTTTCTTTTTGGTGCTTGAATTAACCTGTTGCATTTGCTGTTGTATACACCTGCTTAGCACAAATTGCCATTGTAAAATGTAATACTGTGTCTGATATTTTGTATGCATTTCTAATCAAATATATTTTTAATTGTTTGTTGTCTGTAGCATTCACCATCTCAACCATATGGCTTGGAACATGGTTCAAAGGGAACTTATACCAGCGTTCTCACTTGGTTAGCGAACAAACAAACAAATAAACAGCAACATACATAAACAAATGGTACCTGAAGTCTTCTGCAGCCTAAACAATGCTGAACTGCTTAATTTATATTAATCACATGACATTTTCTTATTTCTGCATATTGCTATGCCATTAAAACTTTAACTGGTATTTAACTGCAATCACTACAAAAAGTCATTCAATTTCCATACCACCATATATCTCTTCTGACATTATTTTAAAGGAAATACATGATGGTTTGCTAGATCCCCCAAGGATTTATTATACAATGTTCATTTACAATATTCTTATACCACAAATTTGTTTCTTTCTTTTGGAATATTGTTCATGTGTATCTTGCATGCCAACGCTTTGTTTACAAATTCTATTGCATTATTACCTCAGTATATTTTTCTGTTCTCCTTCTTCCACCCCCTCTGAAAAATCTTTATATTTTGTATAAAATAACTTACTAATTATACTATCTTCATTGCATCTGAAAACTTTCAATACCCAAAATAAATACAACAATGCCAACAAAACAATGGGATTGACTAATCCTACAATTCCTGCTTTCTTACTATTATACATTATACAATATTTCTTTTTTAATGGGATGGAGTCTTGAGTCCCAAATAAAACTATAGAATATATCGAGTAAATCCATTTCCTACATGCTGAAAGCATATAAACCCTTATGTTAGCTTCCATAAAATTAACAGAATCCACTAATTATGCTTTCTTTGTGAAAGTTAACTTAAACAATTTAAAAAAAATGTAATACCATAAATCTCATATAGCAAAATATCTCATTGCTTTTATTTTGCGTTTAGCAAAATGTATTCCCAACACAATGACTTTGGATAATGAAAAATATAATCCAATTAAATAAACATCACCACCTAAATCCTTTGATTTTTGTTTATTCAGTCTTAAACCTACAAATTCTGAACATTGTTCAACTTCATTAATAACTTCTGATATCCTATTGTTGGTTTTCACTATTAAAATCAAATCAATATATGTCAGCATGCAAGCAAAGTTACTTCAGCTTGTATTTCCGCCTTTATCTAATGTCTTTTGACCGTGCTTGACAACTATACTCATAACCAATATAAACAGGGTGCCACTCATGGAGCACCCCTGTTTCACGTTTATTCACTTTCATCCTTTTCATATGCAAACATTATTAAGGTCTGGACCCATGTTTTTTTTTTCATAAATTGACCTCAACAATTGAAATATTTTTTGACTAATACTGTTCATCCTCCATTAATGTAGTGTGCGTGTATACTTTTGGGGATAAACTCATGCAAACTGTCTAGTTTTTCTGTTCACTTCTTCACCTTTATGTGGTGGCTCACCAAAGAAGGTATAATGATCATACTGGGAAACTGGTTCTGAAATATTTTCACACCTTCATGGTTAAGAATGCCAACTGTTTCTTGTCTATATGGAGTACAGCATTAAATTTCTGTTGCATGTTTGATCCTTGGGGAAATACTTCCAGCTTTTAAATATCCATCGCTCCTTTCTTTTTCCCTGAACTATATAAATTCTTTATTATTTTTCTCTGTGATTTAACTTCTTCCAAATGTACACACACACACACACACACACACACACACACACACGTATATATATATACATATATATATATATATATATATATATATATATATATATATATATATATATATATATACACTGAAGGGAAAACTCAGTCTGCTACAGTTTTCACTGTGGAATACCTTAAACCTCCTGTAGTGGGTGTCCATTGGATATTTGCAAATGAACATTATGGACCCTATGTAATAATCATGTGAGTGAGCATATGGAGATCCTTTAATGACATGTAATGTTTCATGGCTACATGGCTTCTGAATGCCCAGGACTTTTTATTTATTACATCATCATTATTATTGTTTGGCTATACCTTAGAAACATCAGGCTTGTTTTTAAGTTGTGTGTTTCTAAACTATTACCAAACAATCCAATTATGCTCTACTGATGAGATCACTAAAAAGCCTAGACATGTATACAGTATCTATAGCTAGTGGGGTTTGGATCTGTTGGCATGAATGCATCCATAAATATTTAAAAAGTAAAATGTAAAAAGTTATGGTCATTCAGAAACCATATAGCTGAGACATTGTATTTTGTTAAAGGGTCTCCGTATTTTCACTCACATCATACATGGGTTTACCACCTGTCCCTCTTTATGCAAGACAGTCAAAGTTTGGGCTGTTGTGTTCCTGCAAAAGGCCATAAAAATGACAAATGTTCTGAGATTTTAGGACAAAATATAATTTCTAAATTTAAACTAGTCGATGCTAAAATACTTACTCTGACCCTGAAGCACCTTACTATTATATGAAATAGCAGAAATAACTCAAATTCTGCACACGATTACTTTTATTTTGGCAAAAAAAGTGAAGTCAAGTCCTTTGGACTAGTGGGTGTAATTTATTTCATTATCTCACATTTGCATATAAAAAGTACCAATCTAGACATTAAAAGATCGCAATTCTACTATTACAAAACTATAATCTGGCCATATAACAGTGAAACAATAGAGAACTAAAATCCTCAAAATTTTGGGTTTTGAAATACATGATAATTTCATTTAGAAATTTATGTTCTATGTCCATAGAAACTTCAGTGTGTCATTCAAATAATAAGGAGGTAGTTATGCATTATTTATCTTTAAGTAAATGAAATTTACAATTAGAAAGCAAGAAAGTGACTATCCAGAATAAAAACAAATCATTCCCACAATGTCATAATATATCATTATGAATGTAATCTAATTAGCAGGTGCAGGTTTGTTTTTTTTAAATGCCTTTATTGAATTATCATTTATGATGTAGACAATCTTACATTTATAGAAAAGTATACAAATCATATCAATAAGTAAACATTTACAAACATCATACATCACATATATTCATCTATGCAATATAATCAATCAAACATTACCTAATTTATTCAGTTCCTGCCTTTTCTTAAACATCATTCCTCCTCCAAAATATTTGCTGCATGTATTGTTCCTACAACTTCCATTTTTTCCAAGAAATTTGCTCCTATCCTTTTTGAAAGATCTCACTTCCTGTTCTTTTATCTGTGTTACAATATTTGATACTTTTAGTATGGTTGTTTTAGACTTTGATTTCTATTTTCTAGTACTTGCTTATTGGCAGTGACTAGCATTAAACTCAACAAGGTCTGGCTATGTCTAGGCAATTCAGAAACTGTATTCCTGCTCAAAAACTAATTTACTTAATTACACCTTATTGGCTCGCCTAGTATTCTTGGCTCTGTAGGAAATTTTTAAAGCCTTCCAACTCATTACACACCAAAAACATATGCTCCCACGTACCTCTTTCTTCCCCATCACACCTCCAACATTTGCCATCTAGCTGTGGAAAAATTCTTTGTAGTCTGCTTGGGGTATAAAAGTACTTATGCAAACATTTTCTAACAAAAGTTCTAAATCTTCTAGACTTTGTTTCATATTTGGGAGCCATACATATATCCTCCCATTCCTTCTTTGTGAATTGCTTTTTTAGTTTCTTTTCTCAATCTTTTCTGACTCTTCTGATTGATTCCTATAGTTATCATGCAATATTTTATATGGTCTACTAATTATCTCATGTTCAACAGCAGCTTCTGTTCTAGATTGAAATAAAAACTCAACTAATGCAGGTGTTTCACATAGGATTGCCCTATCCATTTTTCTTTGCCTGTACTCTGATATCAACCCTTGATAGGCAAAGTAGTCTCTAGCCTGCAGTCCAAATGTCTTCTTGACCTCCTCTCATTCTATTACCTTTCCCTCTCTAATTATTTGTTCCCAATACATTGGTTCCTTTGCCAGCTTCCTCCAGTATATTCTAGCCTCCTCTTGCTTATTCTCTGTAACCCTAATTGCAGTCATCCCTATCAACAGAATCTTTCTCCACTCCCATGTTGGTTTACTTCTTTATACACTTTCTGCTACATTATGAATATAATATTCTATATGACTGTTATTATTATCTTGAAGGATCTGAATCAAAAATTCCACTCTCTTCTTACTTCTTGAATCCGCCCCCCCCCCCCAATTTCATCATCATCCATTTCCACTTTGAATTGTAGCTTTCTGCTTGTGTTATATGTAAGAGCCTTAAATGTCTAACTCTGATCTATCACCTTAAAACAGGTAATCCTAAACCACTTTGTTCTATTGGAAGGATAAATATCCCACTTGACTCTTGCCCTCTTCCCTTCCCAGATAAAATCCTTTAACTCTTTATTAATTACTATTCTCAACTTCTCCTCTGGTTGATAAAATATACTTGACTTATGCATAAAACTAAAGGGTATAAAACATTTTTCCTGCTTGTATTTTCCTACCAATATCCATAGGCAAGAGCTTCCAGTTTCTCAGCTTTTGTATTATCATTTATTTAGTTTCTTCCCATGTATCCTTAGCTGACATAACAGGTTCCTTTTTAACCATACTCTGAAATACTCCATTTCATTATTTCCTAATAAATATGGGTATTGCTGAACCAATTCATGTGTGGGCACATAGTTTACAGCTATAACCTTTGTTTTATCTTCATTCATTTTATATCATGAAAAAACTTGGAACTGTCTCAGAATGTTGTACAATATGGATATGTTCTTTTCTGGTTTTATCAGGAACAAAATAATCTTCTTCTGGCTTTTCCTGGTTAGGGCTCACCACAGCGGATCACCTGTCTGCTCATGATTGGCAGTAGAGTTTTTATGGTGTTGAGTTGCCAGCCTGGCACCCAACCTTACACTGAAAGCACACACACACACTCATACCTAGGGCCAATTTAGAGTGTCCAATCCAACTACAGCATGTCTTTGGGATGTGGGAGGAAACCCACGTGACCACAGGGAGGACATGCAGACTCCGCACGGAAGGCACCCCAGCCGAGGATCGAACTGGAAAACCTCTTGCTGTGAGGCAACAACGCTAACCACTGCACTATCGTGGCCTCCCCTCAGGAGCAAAATAATATTGTATGCAAATAAAGCCAACTTTTCTTGGTTACCATACCAATTATATCCTTGAATTTCTGAGTCCTGTATTTTCTTTACCAATGGTTCTAAAGATAATGCAAATAACAAAGGAGAAAGAGGATACCCCTGCCTGGTTCCTCTGTTCAGACACATCTTATCAGAGAGGAACCATCCCACTTTGATTTTTGTCTCCAATCCCTCATATATCCTCCTAATTAACCTTATCATTGTATCAGAAAATGCAAATGCTTTCACTTCCCTTCTCATATAATCCCAGCTTACACTGTCAAATGTTTTCTCTGCATCAAGACCTGTATTTTCTAACTTTTTGCTTCGCTCTGAATCATCATCATTATATTAATGTTATCAAATGTTTGCATCCCCCCACAAAATCACATTGATTCATATTTACCAATTTCTGTAATACCTTTGCCATTCTTTTAGCCATTATAGACATAAACATTTTATAGTTTACAACTGAAATTATGCTATATGAAGCTGGAACACATGGGTCTTAATGTCTTTAGGTATTACACCATAGCTGTTTTCCCAGGATATTGGTGCTTCCCCTCCATTTAAAATACTGTTAAACAAAACTTTCCAGATCTTTATCACTTTCTTCCCTCTTAGTTTCCAAACTTCCATCAGAGTGCCATCTACTCCTGGAAACTTTCCTGCATATTGGTTATACATCACTGCTTTTATCTCATCTTCTGCTATCTTAACTGCTATTTTTTTAGCCTCATCTACCTCTAACCTTGGTATATTTAAGTCTTCCATAAATATTTCAATTTGTGCATTTTTCTTGATTTCCCCCATTTCTCTGCTATATATCAATGTTCATAATTTTTTTTAAATATCTCTAATACCTTTACAGGAGTTCTGGTTATTTTTCTTGTTATAGGCTTCCTAAGTTTGGCAACAACCCTTTCTACTTTCTGTTGCTTAAGTCATTGTACTAAAAGTTTTTGTGCTCTGAAGTTATTATCAAAAAATAGTTGCTTAACAGCAATCTTTCTAAACTAAAACATGCATATTATCCAGGTACTCCCCTATTTTCTCTGTATGACTGCAGTTGTGCTTCTTGTTGTTTTGTGAGATTCCCCTTATTGTGTACTACTTTAACTTTTGTCAGCTCCTATACATAATTATAGTTACTTCTTGACCATATCTCTGTTTTTTATTTATACTCTACATTTTTATCTTAGTTATTATTAATTGTGTGATCTGATTGTGCCAACACTCTCAATTGATGCAGATGTTCCTGTGAAATATAATTTCTTTCTAGTCTAGCCCAGTTATTGTACCTTTGGGAATAATATGTAAATTCTCTCTGAATTCCTACCCCTGAATTTGCATCTTCCATACCAAATATTTTCATAAATTTCTTCAGAAATCTACCCTCTTTTATTATTTTTCCCTTCTAGACCCCCCAGATACATCCTTATTGTTGCAATCAAATTCCAGTCCCCACCTAGAAGTAATATTTCCTGCTGAAAGCTGATTATTTCTCCCAAATTATTCTCAAGATACATAATAACAGTTTTACATGGAGTATAAATACATGCCAGCATAATCCTCATCACTTGCTAGAAGTCCTATACTACCACAAATCTATCACTATTATCTTTTTTCCTCTTCTATCAATATTGGAGCTCCTTTAGCAATTAATAAAAATGCTCCTCTTTTCCTTTGTCCCTGATATTCTGCTGAATATCCATCCTGAAATCCTTTCTTTATCAAATTCCCATGCTCAGTTCTTTCCTTACCTGTCTCTTGTAGCATTGCTATTTGCAGTCTGCATTAGTAATATAATTATTCCTTCCTTTTTGTCTATAACTGTGAAACCATTCACATTCCAAGATAATATGGAAATTGTTGTCATTATGATGTCATTATGTCCACTATATATATATATATATATATATATATATATATATATATATATATATATAAAAACAGCATTTATAAATGTCTATTTCTAGCTTTTGTGCTACATGCACCCACTAATGTTGCTAGGTTGATCTTTTATACAGTTTTTTTCTTATCTCTATTTGAACCTATGTCACATTTTATAGACTTTTTGTTTTAATGAAAACCGTCACAAAACACACCCCAGAACACCCCTATAACCTGTTAACTTAATACAAACACACACAAAAGTATGTACAGCTTCAAATAATAAAATGTAATGCTCCTAATAGGAGCAATAATCCCAAATAGAAGGCTGTAAACACAGGGCTTATCTAACTTAAAATTGAGGTTATGCATGCTAAGGCATGTTACTACCTGTGTTTCTACTTACACTAATTGGAATTTTTATATTTATTCCTCTCCCAGATGTGAAAAATAACTTGCATGTTTTCAGAAATCATTATCTTTTAGTCTTGAAGAAACCAGTGGTTTGATTTTTTTATTGCCCTATAATCAGCTTGTCTCCTCCATAGAAATGTAAAAAAGAAATGTGTCCCTCAGCTGCAGGCATCTAAAGATAAGCTGAAACATTTAAGCTAAGGGTCTTAATCCAGACATTCATCTATGGAAAAGTAAAAGAAAATATATCTCTAGATACGTTACGATCTGTGTACTTTTGCACCCCACCTCAAGTGACCTAAGATTAGATTTTATTAACTGAAACATGCTTTTGTCTAACTTTTTTTTCTTTTTGCATTATAATACCTACATTTATTAATACTTAAAACAAGAAAGAAAGAAAAAAAGAAAAAAGAAAGAAAAGGTATCTGTTTACTTTAGTTTTTATCACATTCTAGAACAGCTAAAATATTTTACTATAACACATACACTTGATATCATAAAAAGCATTATTGAACTACTGTTAAGAACAGAAATTGTTTTAATTGGTTTCACTTTTCCTTCATCTTCCCTTCCCCTTAGTGTCCTTCTAAACATTAATGACATGAAGTGAGGCAAATACCTTTCAGTTCCCCACCAGTTTAACAAACTCAACAAAAGTCCATTTTTCCACTTTATTTTGAACAGCTACATTTCACAAATGTGATTGATACTTTGTAATCTCACATTTATTCACTAATTTCCATGTTGCTGGCCTTCTTCTTCATTGCCATCTCTCATCTCGGGACTCTGGTTCAGTTCTAAAGTAAATGTATATGTAATTGTTAATGTGTTTTACTGAATGTCGCTTCATATTTATTACGGAATGTCTATTTAAAATGTTTATAATATCTTGGAGCTTTTCTCTGCACGCATCCTCTGAAAAGAGGTTTTGACTAAATGCAGTTATACAAACAAGATAAACAAAAGTAAAATAAAAAGCAAAATAAATAAAAATGTCAGACCACAGTATATTCAGTTGACTCTGCTTTATAAAAATAAAAGCACTTGTTTGAGAAATTGGGAAAAAAGGAGTGAGGCAAGTTGTCCCTATCACTCAACTGAATTTATTCTTGAGTTATTTGCACCTCTCTTCCAATACATGCACATATCCACAATCTGTACATCAATGTAAGAATTGCCAAGTTTAGCTATTGATTTTGTATACATAATATTATTTATTTAGCATTTGTTTACCAGGAAAGTCCAGCTGAGCAATGATAGGCCACTTTTCAGCAGAGGTCAGAAGTTAAGATGTCATACAAGATGATACAATACAAGGCAAAATAGGAAATGTTAACTATCATGTACAAGATACAAAAATTAGTATATAAAGAAACTAAAAAGAGATAGATGTTGGAAGTCACCATATTCCACAAAGTTACATTTCAATTTTGCTGTAGCAATGATAAGCTACTGGGGTTTAGATGAAAGCCCAGAAACTTAGATTATGCAAGAAGACCAAAAGGGTACTGCAGATAGCAGACAGATGGATACAGCTGTAGCAACAGTTAGACAGGAGAAGAGTGTGGCACAACATTGTTTGGGATCCAAGAGGTGGATCCTCAGGTTTGCTTTGAAGTATTTTGGATTTATGGTTTGTCTTAGGTCTTGTGAAAGAGTATTTTCACATTTGGATACATATGAGGAATTCACTGCTTCACCATATTTATTGTATATATTATAATTTGAAGATATTATAAGTTCATAGGTCATAGCTTATTACTAGGCATTTTATGGTAGATCATTCATAGCCCAGACACAGCAATACCCACAATATATTATTTACTGACCCCAAATAGTACAATATCACATTAAACTGCAAACAACATTTACTTCATCTGGAAAGGTATAACATGTGGAACAGATCTTAGCAAACTGCTTATTGGCAAATGGCAAATAAATATGGGCCATGCAAGCTCATTTAGCAAACTTTTGTCTTGTAACTGTCAAAGACTACTGACATAGGATGACAAGTATTTAGACTAATCCCCCATATTCTGTTTCAGCACAGTTGCAGAGAATTAGCCTGTAGGATGAAATAACCTCAACATGCACTGGGTGTAAAATGTAGAGATATATGACTCTAATAGTAAAGGATTTGATTTCCTAGAACATATATCTATTTCAGTGGTAAGGTCAGACAAAGGTAAGGCCTAAGGTCTTGGGTCACACAAACATGAACTGGTACCATTTGCAGAAAAAAAGACTTGATTGATGGCTTTACTTTGTTGTATATCATGTATCTGTATAATATTTTTGGACTATTTAAAGGGGCAATGTAGCAAATGGACTTCATGTGTAATAAGTATGTAAACTGTAACATTGACTATGCAGAATTATAGGTAATGCAGTAATGCAGTGTATGTTGGTTTGGCTTAAATTTTGGTTGCATGTGCAAACATACAGACACATATATATTTGGGTTCGTATTACGTTGTCGAAAGACAAAAATTCTGAATGCTCAGAAGATCGAAATGGCCAAATATTGAAACTTTTATTGTGGGGGGCTGTGCCCCCCACACCCCCCGCTAAATATATATACCAACTCTGAGATTGCATTACAGTGAGGAAAGGGCAAATATTCAAATCTTCACTGTACTGCGATCCTGCAATCCAAACATTGATATCTGCCGGTTTCGCTCTTCAGTGCATTCCACATTGTTGTCTTTCGACAACGTAATATGAACCCTATATTTGTGTATGTATGCTTGAGAGTGTGTGCCAATATTTGTGTGTGTGTGTGTATTTATTTTTCCTTTAATTATTGTTATGTATTTTATTATATATATAGAGAGAGAAAGACTGACAGAAGATTACAGTAAGTATAGAGAGTGAAAGAAAACCTACTCTAGTTAAACTTATGGTGATTCTTTTTTCTACACAGCCACAGAGGTAAGCAACTTCTTGTGGATGGGATGGGTATGCAGCCTACTTTTATAAGCATTTGTGGACAGCAAACAGTTTTTTTATGGTAAGAACACAACATACCTGTAGACAGTATATATGTGTGGAAAAATATGCATCAGTGTCCACAAAAAGTGCCCACAACAAGCATTACTTTGGAAGTATGGCTCTCTGTAAACAGTGGCTTCAAAAGGAAGCTACAGAAGTGTAAAAAGTATCACAATATACAGGTAGTATGATTCATGCGAGTCTTCAGCTTCAACAAACATATGGTAGGGCCACTATAGTCATGTACATGTTAAAATTAGACCTAAAAGTGATACAACAAAACAGATGTGAGATGAAATAAGTGGAAATACCTTGAAGTCAGGCAGCTACAATACCTATGTAAAGGTAATCACATATATGTGATCATCCCAGAATACTACAGACTTAATAGAACATATTGGCTGCCATATCTTGTGCTTCAGCATCATATATCACTAATGCACCTCATTAGCATAAACGTTTCAGAATGTTGGGAAATGATAGTACACAGTGACAATGACTGTCAACTGTTGTTGAATCCAAACGTGTGTGCCAAAGGCCACAGGAGTTACAGAGGAAGCCAGCTCTGTTGGTGGGATAGTGATCTTACTAGGTCTCAGACAAAAAGCACCTTTATGAACAAGTGGAGGAAGGGAGGAATACTGAGGCCATACCTGTTACTGAGGCCATACCTGCTCATCCAACTTCAGGGAATTTACAAAGCTCTGGGCAACAGCCATTTCACTCCAAGACTATCACAGAGGCACTTTAAATTTGGAGTCAGAATTGATTGCTTTGTTCTCAGATAGCACAAGAATTTTTGCATGTTTCAGCAATAAATTGATGACTTGCTGATGCTTTAACTGAAAAAGGAGTCTGTAAAACCATCTTAACATATTGCCATGCTCAGATGGGTATAATGCTGGTGTGAGGTAAACCATTCCTGAAGTCTCAGTGAAGCCAGATCCATGAAAAGTGGCTAGAGTAGGTGAAAGTGCAGGCTATGAGGGGGTGTCACAACTTTGGGAAGGAGATATGGACACAACTAAAGAGATACTCATGCCTAACATCTCACAGTGGTCTTCTGAATAATGATAGCATAGAGGGGGGTGTTGGGCTTCCTAATGCAGTTTTAAGTCATTATTTGTGAGCAGCAATGTAGGCTCCCCATCACAGTCTTTTCCTGCACCCTGGCTTCACTTGTCCATACTAGTTGATGAGTCTGGCCTGGGGGGGGGGTTAAATTCTTTGGTGATGCTGTATAACTTTAGTATCATGAAGAGAAGGGCTCGGGAGAGACACACATTATGAGAAGTCATCACATCCAGCATAACCAGCACAGATTTACAAAAAAGAAAATAAGTCCTCTAGATAAACATTTGTATAATACAAGACATATTACCAGACTGAAAGATGAGCATAGTTAAAAAATGTCTGAGGATTTTAGACATGTCTTGAATATTTTAGACAGGGTCTATATTATACAAATGAAGCATTAAACTGTTGACTCATCTTTGATTGACCCCAATTTCTCAAAACTGCACAACATTGAACCCTCAAATCACTGATTTCTTTCCAAGGGAAAAAATCGGTAGCCCAAACGCACACACTGCATTACAACAAACACTATTAAAGTGGGGGCTTCACCCCCACACCCCCCAATGTGGGGGCTATGCCCCCCACACCCCCCCACTAACTAAATATACTAACTCCGAGATCACACTACAGTTGGGAAAAGGGCAGATTTAAAAGAACGGTCAACCAATATCTTTCCCTTGGAAAGAAATTGATGATTTGGCCATTCCATGTTGTGCAGCTTCGAGAAATAGGGGTCGGACAAAGGTGTCAACATTTTAATGCTTTGTTTATATAATATAGACCCTTTTAGACATGTAGTGTACAGTGCAATATGATCACAGCCAGACATGCATACAGCTGAAATCTGCTATTATTAGGTAGTGTGAACAGCATGACCATGTACATGTAAAATAATGAACAACATAATGTAATGAGTAATAGAAAGTTGAAATTGTTTTCACAACAATTAGTAATTATTGTGCACACAAGTTAATTATATCAAGATGGTTGCATACCACTCCTAAGCAGTATTAGAAGCTGTAACCAGTACTTTGTGCTATCATAAAATGTTTTCCCATGATAGTAAAATGTAGTTATATGTGTAAGATATTGAAAATTTATGATTAGCATATTACCCAATTATCCACAAGTGCTTGTGACATACTTGTAGGAAAAGTTATATAATGAAATAACAGGACACATAATACTTACTATACTTACAGTAGTAACATACACTTGTAAAGTTAAATATATTCTACGTGCATTACAAATCTACAGCCTGTTTACTGCATTTCCTGTGTTGCACTTAATTTAAAATCAGTTTTTACCTGACTCTGGCCTAGCACTCAAGTGCGGGGTCATTTATTGCACTGTTCTGACTATTTTGCTACTTGTTTATCTCTGCTACCTTTAAACTAAAACAAAAAAAAAATCTTGCTTTTTTCCCACTTTCTGAAATTTAAGAAAGTTCAGGTACAGATTTGCTGTTCTGAACTGTTTGTAAGTTTCTTGGAGGCTAGTGCTTGCTTGGGCTAAAGGGAAGTCTCTGTGTTTACCAGTGGCAGTGGTTAACACTGAGCAGCCTGCCTGTCCGTGTAGGAGTGTTTATTGCCCAGAAGCTGTAGTTTTATTGGCCATTTTGGGTCAATTCCAAACTCATTGATCTCTCTCTCTCTTAAAACCCTGCAACTCTCTTTTTGCGCTGTGTTGCGCACAGAGCAGCGTCGGGCAGCGCCGCTTAAACAGGTTTAAACTATTCCCGGCTCCACAAAGTCTGCTCTTCACTTTTTCCCTTAGAACTGCTCTAAATCTCAAAATAAGCACTCTATTTTCATTCTAAAGCCCTGCACTTGCTCGTATAAGTAATCTCATAGGTAAACACTAATAAACTTAAGCACTACATCCTCTTATACTCCTTTTAAGCACTTGCTCCCTATTGGTTCACACATAAACACTCAAAAACATACTCAGAGGCTCCAAATAAAAATCTGTCTAAGCAGCAGAGACCTCCAAAGCAGACATCCAAGCAACCCCTACCACGAAACAATACCCAAATAGCACATAGCTGACAAAGTCAGTGTGCCGCACATTCACAGCCCTTAAGGCTAAACAATACACCTAATACACTTGTAATAGGTGACTCTATTGTCAGACACACTGACGTCCCACTCACCAGGCTGAACAAGGAGAAGGTCATTGTAAGCTGCCTGTCGGGTGCCAGGATCTGCCACATAACACAAGCACTCGGGTCACTCCAAAGCAAGTACAAATATGACTCCGTCATTGTCCATGCTGGTGTGAATGACCTGAGATATACCTCCCTGGACTACATGAAAAAAGACATAGAGGAGCTCTTTGAACATGTAGCTCAGGCCGGTATTGACCCTGACCTTGAGTAGCATCTTACCCTCACCAAGAATGATGCCACAGTATAAAGACAAAATTATCAATTTTTACAATTGGCTAAAGTATTGGTGTCATTCAAAGGGGATGCAGTGTCTGTCAGCCTGGGATGACATGTTCGACAAGCTTTGCTAGGGACGGCTTGCACCTGTCACCCCTGGGTTTTCGAATACTGGCAAAGGCTCTTGCCTCCCCCATAGTGCCTTTTTTAGGCAAGGCTCAAAAGCCAAACCCACCTCCATAGACAACACAAAGAAAAAAAACTAAGGGTAATGCTGCTCAACGCCAGAAGTCTAAACCTCAAGATGCACGCACTCGAGACTCTCCTCAGTATGGAGAATATCGATATCTGTGCAGTAACAGAAACCTGGTTCAAGGCACCTGAGAGCACCCCAGCACTAACAGGTTATACTTCGTACCATGCTTTCCAGCCCCAAAACTCGGACCGAACCACAAAAGGAGGGGGAGTATCCATATTTATCAAAGATACCCACACCTCCAGGTTAGTGGCACTGCACGAAGCATCGGAGACCATCCATGTGCAACTAACAGTGAGCAAAACTGCCTTTCAGTTTGTAGCCTGCTACAGACCACCCTCCCAAACACAGGAACATCACTCGGCTTTCCTGAGAACACTGGAGAATATGAAGGTCTCTCCAAACACCATTATATTGGGTGACTTCAACTACCCAAACATTGATTGGGAAAACTATTCAAGCCCAAACATCCTCGCCCAACAGTTCCTAGAATTTATAAACTCAAATGCTATGGAACAACTGGTCACCACTCCCACAAGAGGGGAAAACATATTGGATCTGGTCATCACCAACATGGAGTCTCTATGTTCCGTACCAGAGGTATACCCCTCATTGGTAAGATCAGACCATAAACTAATCTCATTGGACATCCATATTCCATCCCCACCACTAGCCAAGGAAACCACGGTGAAGAACTTCTCAAAAGCAAACTTCACACTTCTCAAAATCGAGGTGGAATCCTTCAAATCCCCCGGGCCAGTGGAAAATACGGCCCAAAATGCAGAATCCTTTACAAAAGCATTCTATGGACACCTACAGGAATGCATGGAGCATGCTATCCCAAATAAAACCAAGACTCACTCTTCCAAAGGCAAGAGACCTGTCTGGTGGACCCCGGCCATAAATAAGCTATACAACAGAAGGAGAAAGCTACTACATGATAGAGCAAAATCCCAAAAAGGGAAGGCATCTCTGATCAGTACTAGCAAGAAACTACGATCCCTCATAAAATCATCTAAGGCCAGATTCGAAAGAAAAATTGCACAAGACACCAAAGATAATCGCAAGGCCTTCTTTAGTTATGTCAGAAACCTGGGAGGCAACTCCCAGATATGCTCTGAGTTAGTGCAAAATGACAAAAAAATACACTGAACCCACAGACATTGCCAACATCCTGGCAGAAAGGTTCAGTGCAAACTTCTCCCCCGCTTCCCCCCCAAAAGAGCAAATGTCTGTCCCAACAGAATGTAGCCTTCCTGAGATCACAGATGCACAGGTGAGTGCTGCCCTCTCCAAAGCAAAAAACACAGCATCAATGGGACCAGACGGTGTCCCGGGCTGCGTCTTACATGAGCTCCAAGAAGAACTAAACCCTCATATAAAGTCACTGTTCAATCTCAGCCTTACTACAGGATGTGTACCCAAGGAATGGCATACAGCAACAGTGGTCCCACTCCACAAAGGTGGTGCCACAACAGACCCCGGAAACTATTGCCCTATAAGCCTGACTAGCCTGGTCTGAAAAGCTATGGAGTGTATCATCATGGAAATCATAAACAAAGACATTGGGAACCTGCAGACACTGGATCCTACCCAATTTGGCTTTGTTAAGGGCAGATCTTGCCTCTTGAACCTGGTTGACTTCTTTGAAACAGTTACAAAGCCATAGATGAAGGGAAGGTAGTCCACACAGCCTACCTGGACCTCGCAAAAGCTTTTGACACAATACCCCACTCGGGCATCATAAATAAGCTCACCAGCTTAAATATCAACCCCTATTGTCACAAGATGGGTTGCAAACTGGCTCAGGGATAGAACCCACAAGGTCAGAATAGTAGGTGCCATGTCAGACTCTAAACCAGTTACAAGTGGCATCCCACAAGGCTCAGTCCTGGGACCTCTCTTGTTCAGTATATATTTCTCCGAGGTACAGGCTAACACGGGTGGACTATGGCTGACCAAGTTCGCAGATGACTGCAAGCTGGGTGCCGTAATCGACTCTCCGGCTGACACAAGCATCCTCCAAAAGGGTCTCACAGAGATGGATAACTGGTGCCAGAGCCATGGCCTAAAGCTAAATGCCAAAAAGTGCATAGTCATCCCCTTTGGGAAAAACAAAGTGCCCACAAATTACCACATAGGTGGTAATCCATTAAGTATGGAAGAAGTAATTAGGGACTTGGGGACCCAAGTAGATATCAATCTCTCCTTTGACAATCACGTTGCCAAAGTGGTTAGAAAGACCTTCTATATAGCCCACATTATCATGAAAGGATTCACATCTAGATCAAGAGAGGTCATTGTGCCCCTCTACTCATCACTTATCAGGACCATAATTGAATACAATGCCCCATTTGGAATGTACCTTACCCAACACCTGCAACAACTGGAAAGACCCCAAAAGTACCTCACCAAGAGGATCAAGGGGCTCAAACAGATGCCCTATGCAGTTCAGCTAAAGAAACTCCAGCTCTACTCAGTTGCGTACCACCTACTCAGAGGCAATCTGTGTCTGACGTATAAAGCCATGTCTAACCCAGAATTAATGGACATGCTTCACCTTAGGAAATCCAAATCCCTTAGAGCTACACGCTCCAGGGACTTGAACCTCAGCACAGAAATAAATAGGACATGCTGGAGGGACAGATTCATATCTCAGAGGCTCCCCTCACTCTGGAACAAAATCCCAATCCATGTTAGGCAAAGCCCCTCACTGACCCTCTTCAAGAGAAATCTTGACGAGTGGATGGGAGATTGTAAGTTTACCCTTAGGATCTCTTCTGTGTCCCTGCTTGACAGAGGTACAGTAAACTAACCTTAAAAGGGCTACCTTCTGTGACCTACTATACAGAGGCACACTCAACTAATCTAAAAGGGTGGCGAAAGCCAAACACACTCTGGCTAGGCTTATAAATGCCCTAAGGCAGATAGCCTAGTATCAACCTATGAACCTATTATACTTACTCAAACAGTTTTGCAACCATATATATATATATAATGAATATTATGAATATGTAAAATTATACGTTTCAGGATCTTTTTTTCCACACTGGTAAGCTGTAGTTAAGGGAATAATATGCTATGTGCTATTTATATCTGATCTGTGCAGAGGATATGACTGGAGAAGAAATTTAAAGTGATTATTTTCCTCTAACTTTGCAGGGTGTTGTAATGTGGCTTGCGGGAAGCAATGTTAATGTGTTAAGGACATGTGACAAAAACCAGATATCTGCATAGAGATTAAAATCTAACAGTGAGAGTGGGATAGTAATCTGTTGTTTTCCTTTCGTGCAGTGTCACAAACATTAATTTGCATATTACCAAGGAGATTTTGTCACATAGCTGTAATAATGTTGTTGGAATATCCATAATCTAATTTAGTACTATATATTTCCCAGTTTAGTGAGATACAACTGAAATTATGGTATACGTTCCACATACTTTACATTTAAACAGTGTAGTAACTGCATGTGTATTGCACATTGAAATAACCTACAATGTTATTGCAGACACTGTTAAATGCTTTCAGATTTCTCCTGTAATGTTTGGTATGTTTGTATCCCTTAGTATGCTTTTTATCTCATGGCCCACCACCATTAGATTGGCTGGATGAAATATTTCCCTATCAGAGGTAATACCACAAGCCACAGGACTGACCCCACAATGACTTGACAAAGTTGACCACAGTGCAGTGTCATATGTGTCACTGGCTGTTTAATGTGTATATGGTACATCACATCCTCCCGCAGGATCTGTGGATGGGTTTGTGGGTGAGGTAGGAAGTGGCTGTGCTGCAAACACATAACATAAGTAAAAGACATGGTACATCATTGCAGATGTGTTCGTTTATTAATACAGGTAACAAAGCATATGTAACTGTGATATAAACATGCACCTACCTGGTCTATGTGGCTGTAGGTGATGCAATGCTCCTATATCACAGAGGAAGTCATCATTAGGCATGGTTGGTTCTACTGGTATCAGCACAGTATCATTGCATATAGAGGCACATGTACCAGACATGCCTCCTCAGATTCCACCTCCTTTTAGGTGCATCAGGATGACACTATGAAATACATACAAACAGATACAACATGTAAGTGTGTAGCCCTCAGACATGCATCACCATGCTTCAGGTATAGCACTACAGTCATCCAGAGCCAAGCAGACAAATACATATCAGATGGTCTGGTGTGTCTGGCTTGAAATGATATACCTGCATAAGAGATGTGATCATCAGTACATAGGCTCACAACAGTACCCAACAGTATACCCCTCATACAGACATACTTACTGGGTCTGTTCTCTTCTAAAACCATTTTGTCTGACATGCAATGGGATGATACTGTGAAATACATACACATTCATTTATTTATTTATTTAACATTTGTTTACCAGGGAGGTCCGACTGGGCAAGTTTTCCCATTTTCAGAGGAGGCCCGTGGAGAAAAGCTCCACATAATAACATAACAGTCAGTATTTCAAACAATAGTGAAACCATCAGAAAAATTATAATAATAAATCACATAGTAACACATGTTATCACAGTTCAAGTTAGCCATAAAGCTAAAAGGATCACTTAGTAACATGTATTTTGGCAGTTACACTTAGTAACAAGAAATCATTCAGTGGAGAAGAGTCTCAAAAATGCAGCAGCTTAATATACAATGAAGTGGTGTCTCAGATATTGTTATGCTTAATGTTGTTGTACTTATGATCACATAGGATTAGTAAGCAAATAGAGATATATTGAAAGTGGAGAGTAGGGGGGAGAGGGTGAGGATGGGAGTAAGAAAGGTATTCAGTAAGCATAGAGATATAGTGACAGTGGAGAGTAGGGGGAGAGAGGGTGAGGATGGGAGTAAGTAAGGTATTCAGTAAGCATAGAGATATAGTGACAGTGGAGAATAGGAAGAGAAAGTGTGAGGAGGGGAGTAAGTAAGGTATTCAGTAAGCATAGAGATATAGTGAAAGTGGAGAATAGGAAGAGAGAGGGTGAGGACGGGAGTAAGTAAGGTATTCAGTAAGCATAGAGATATAGTGAAAGTGGAGAATAGGAAGAGAGAGGATGAGGATGGGAGTAAGTAAGGTATTCAGTAAGCATAGAGATATAGTGAAAGTGAAGAACAGGAAGAGAGAGGATGAGGAGGGGAGTAAGTAAGGTATTCAGTAAGCGTAGAGATATAGTGAAAGTGGAGAATAGGAAGAGAAAGTGTGAGGAGGGGAGTAAGTAAGGTATTCAGTAAGCATAGAGATATAGTGAAAGTGGAGAATAGGAAGAGAGACGATGAGGATGGGATTAAGTAAGGTATTCAGTAAGCACAGAGATATAGTGAAAGTGAAGAACAGGAAGAGAGATGGTGAGGATGGGAGTAAGTAAGGTATTCAGTAAGCACAGAGATATAGTGAAAGTGAAGAACAGGAAGAGAGATGGTGAGGATGGGAGTAAGGTATTCAGTAAGCACAGAGATATAGTGAAAGTGAAGAACAGGAAGAGAGATGGTAAGGATGGGAGTAAGTAAGGTATTCAGTAAGCATAGAGATATAGTGAAAGTGGAGAACAGGAAGAGAGAGGATGAGGACGGGAGTAAGTAAGGTATTCAGTAAGCATAGAGATATAGTGAAAGTGGAGAATAGGAAGAGAGACGATGAGGAGGGGAGTAAGTAAGGTATTCAGTAAGCACAGAGATATAGTGAAAGTGAAGAACAGGAAGAGAGATGGTGAGGATGGGAGTAAGTAAGGTATTCAGTAAGCACAGAGATATAGTGAAAGTGAAGAACAGGAAGAGAGATGGTGAGGATGGGAGTAAGTAAGGTATTCAGTAAGCATAGAGATATAGTGAAAGTGGAGAACAGGAAGAGAGAGGATGAGGACGGGAGTAAGTAAGGTATTCAGTAAGCATAGAGATATAGTGAAAGTGGAGAATAGGAAGAGAGACGATGAGGAGGGGAGTAAGTAAGGTATTCAGTAAGCATAGAGATATAGTGAAAGTGGAGAATAGGAAGAGAAAGTGTGAGGAGGGGAGTAAGTAAGGTATTCAGTAAGCATAGAGATATAGTGAAAGTGGAGAATAGGAAGAGAGACGATGAGGATGGGAGTAAGTAAGGTATTCAGTAAGCACAGAGATATAGTGAAAGTGAAGAACAGGAAGAGAGAGGGTGAGGAGGGGAGTAAGTAAGGTATTCAGTAAGCATAGAGATATAGTGAAAGTGAAGAATAGGAAGAGAGACGGTGAGGATGGGGAGTAAGTAAGGTATTCAGTAAGCATAGAGATATAGTGAAAGTGGAGAATAGGGGGAGAGAGGGTGAGGAGGGGAGTAAGTAAGGTAATCAGTAAGCATAGAGATATAGTGAAAGTGAAGAACAGGAAGAGAGAGGGTGAGGAGGGGAGTAAGTAAGGTATTCAGTAAGCATAGAGATATAGTGAAAGTGAAGAACAGGAAGAGAGATGGTGAGGATGGGAGTAAGTAAGGTAATCAGTAAGCATAGAGATATAGTGAAAGTGAAGAACAGGAAGAGAGATGGTGAGGATGGGAGTAAGTAAGGTATTCAGTAAGCATAGAGATATAGTGAAAGTGGAGAATAGGAAGAGAGACGATGAGGAGGGGAGTAAGTAAGGTAATCAGTAAGCATAGAGATATAGTGAAAGTGGAGAACAGGAAGAGAGAGGGTGAGGATGGGTGTAAGTAAGGTATTCAGTAAGCATAGAGACATAGTGAAAGTGAAGAATAAGAAGAGAGACGGTGAGATTTTGGAGTAAGTAAGGTATTCAGTAAGCATAGAGATATAGTGAAAGTGAAGAATAGGAAGAGAGACGGTGAGATTTTGGAGTAAGTAAGGTATTCAGTAAGCATAGAGATATAGTGAAAGTGGAGAACAGGAAGAGAGAGGGTGAGGAGGGGAGTAAGAAAGGTATTCAGTAAGCATAGAGATATAGTGAAAGTGGAGAATAGGAAGAGGAAGTGTGAGGGGGGGAGAAATGGGTTCTTCCTGGTGAGGAGCAGGAGCATAACCAATTGTTATTTAGGTGGGACTTTAGCAGTTTTTGAAGTGCATTAGATTTGCTGTGTTTAGTATGTTCTGGGGGGTGGAGTTCCATGATTTAGTTACATAGTTAGAATATAGTGAGTCTCCAAAGCTGTTGGATTTTGTAACTTCAAGTAGTAATGTTTTTGAGGATGGTAGTGTCCTGCTATTGAGGTGGGTATGTACTAGGTCCTGTAGGGATAGACATTTATATGGAAGGCAAACTATGGAATCAGCTCTGGTAAGTTGGTTTAGGGTTAGTAGATTGAGCACCTCTAGCCATTTGAGTTGTTTCAGAGCAAGACAATGATGGATTCTGTGGGGCAGGTTAGCGGCAAATCAGGCCATCTTATGGTAGCATGATTCAAGTTTGCTTATGTCTGATTTTTTGAGGTTAGTAAATATAGAGGAGGCATAGAGCAAAGTGGATAGTAGGTGGGCCATGGCAACAGCCTGTCTGGAAGAGTTTGTTAAGAAAGTTTTTTTTTCTGTAAAGAACCTAATTTAATGTGGGCCTTTTTGATGGCATGAGATATATATTTGTCAAATTTTAACTTATCATCTAGAATGATACCTACTAGCTTGGTTTCTGAGCTGGGTTTGATTAAAGTGTGATTGGATGAGGTGATTGTAAAGTCATGGTGGGGGAGTTTGTTTTGTGACATTGATTAGGGAACAGCATTAGTTTGGTTTTGCTGGGATTAAGGATGAGCTGGTATTTTTCTAAGAACGACTCAATGGCAGTAAAAGATTTTGGAGTATTGTCTTGTAGTTGTTTTAGGGTAGGTGCAGTGCAGATGACAGTGGAGTCATCTGCGTATTGTATGACAGAAGCAAGATTAGTAGCTTTGGGTAGGTTATTGGTCAGAACTGCGAATAGCAGAGGGCAAGAATTGAGCCTAGTGAAATACTTACTGTAATGGCAAATGGGGAGGAGAGGTCATCTTGCCATTTGACTGATTGATAGCGGTCATATAGGTAATTTTGGAACTAAATGAGAGTGTTTTTAGATATGTCAAGTGATGAAACTCATGACAGTTGTTCATGGGACACTGTGTCAAATGCCTTTGAAATGTCAAGAAATATTGAGGCAGCCATTTGGCCATTATTTTTTAGTTGGCTGTGGTGGCACTATGGCCTGGTCGAAATCTGTGTTGTGAGTGGAAAAGGAGCTTATTATATAGTAGGTGTTGCATTAGTTGAGTGTGAATGCACTTTTCTAAGATTTTAGAAAGAGGGGATAGCATAGATATTGGCTTATAGTTAGATAGTTCTAGTGAGGAGCCTCCTTTGTGGAGTGGGATTACGTAGGTGGTTTTCTAGATTTTAGGTACATACTGTTCGGTGATAGGTCTATTGATCAGTATTGAAACTGGGTAGCAGATGACATTGGCTGCTAATTTGAGGTAGTCATTTGGCAGTTTGTCGGTGGAAAGGGTTGTGGGTTTCAGTTGGCTTAGCAATTTCTTTATTGTACTTGTTTGGATGGGTTTAAGAGAGTGAGGTAGGTGAATTGGTAATAGTAGGGAGGGTAATTTGTTTGCAGGCTATTTTTGTTTTTTTTTATGAGTAAAAGGATGGAGTTTATGAAAAATTAGTTGAAGTGGGTAGCTATGCTTTTTTCTGTGATTTTGATATTTGGGGATGGGGTGGGGATGTGGCCTGGGTGGATAAGCTGATTAATGGAAGCCCATAATTGTTATGGGTTGTTTTGATGCTTGGACTGATTGTTTGTATAGTACAGTTTTTTATCAGCTCTGATTTGTTTTTTGCAGACATTTGTTAGGTGGTGGTAGTTGTCTAGGGAAGGTTTTAATTTGTTGGTTATATGTTGATACCAGAGTTTATTTCTTTGCTTTAGTAACTGTTTGGTGTCTTTAGAGAGCCATGGGCAGTTGTTAGTTTTTCTTCTTATGTGTCTTATGAGGGCAAGTGTGTTTAAAACATCAAGAAATATGTTATTGAAATAATTGATTGCTGCATCTAATGGGAGGTATTTTAATGGGGACCAGTTACAGCTTAGTAGTATTTGTTTAAAGGTGTCTATGGAGAAACTTTTTGTATTATGTATTTGTTTAAACAATTTTGGTTTTGTGGGTGAGCTACAGTGTCTTAGAAAGAAGGTTAGTAGGTGGTCACTTAGGCTGTCAGGTAGACAGCCTGAAAGGTGGATAGAGAGGGTTTGCTAGTCAGGGTACAGTCAAGAATGGATTGCTTGTTGCTAGTTTTGTCAATTCTAGTGTGTCAATGAATCATTTGGGTATGGTTTGAGGGGTTATCTGACAAATAGGTTTGCCAATCGGTATTGAAATCACCAACTAGTATAGTTTCTTGGCTAAATGTGGTTGAGGCCAATGAGAGAAGGTTTTATATTGTGGATGAGTTATTTGGTGGTATGTATACAGCTAGTAATATGATATGTTTGCTGTTATCGATTTTTAGATGTGATGATAAGAGTTCTGTGTTATCAGTATCTGGGACATTTACCTGCAGTTTTTCAAAATTAAGAGTGTCCTTATATAGATTGCTACCCTCCACCTCATTTTGTTGTCCTGTCTTGTCTGAGAATATTGTAGCCAGGGGGATGATTTCATTACTGTGTATGTGGGGTTTAAGCCAAGTTTCAGTTAGTATGGCAATGTCAGGAGTGTATAGCGATAGGGAGGCATGGAATTCATGTATTTTCTTTAAGAGACTTCTGAAATTTCAATGTATGTGGAGGATGTCAGAGCTCGTTTTGGATATGTTGGATAGTAGAGGTGAAGTTTGATTTATTGTTGGTTTGGGGGAATTGTTTGTGGTGGCTGTGTTTTGTTAAGTGAGAGTAGGGCAAGGGTTGAGATGTATGTCTCCACATAAATGAAGATTAGTTTTTATACTTGTACTTGGGGGAAATCTTTGGTGGTTGTTTTAGTGGTATTAATGAGGAGTTAGCATGGGGAAGGTATCTATATGGGAACAGTTCAATACTTGTGAAGTTGTAGATATGAGGTGCTATGTTGAAGTGAGAAAAGTCAGACAGAGGTGGATTTGTTAAAGGGTAAATCAGGGATTTTAAATAGATTATGGCAGCATTGTTAGGTGTTGCTCGAGAGAGACCAATTTGTAGTAATGGGATGAATAGTATGTGTTAGAGAAACATGTTTGTGTATTGGGTTTTAGTACAGGGTTAGTGGAGGACTGAGTGGTGGTATGAGTACTAAGGTGATGAGAAAAGGATGCAGTTGAGGCTTTGAGAAGCTGGGAAAGGAATAGATAGGAGTTGGGATGATGATATACAATTAGGAGGTGGGAGGAGCTGATTAGTGACTTGTGATATGAAGGGCAGTGATAGGTTGAGGATATGTGGGGGTGTGGTTTGGTTAGGATAAATATAAGTAGTGTGGCGGTGGGTGGGAATGGGGGTAGGGTAGAGAAGTGGAGTGAGGCAGAGCTCAGCGAGGGCAAATAGAGCGAGCAAGTGTAAGTTCCCAGTGTGCCCGCAGTGCACAAAAAACTATCAGCTGCCTTAAACTGGCCTGGAGGAATGCAGCACTATTGTGGAGGTATAGAATAATGACACCGACATGTTCTGCACAGAATTAAGCTATTGAATTAGAGGTACACTACACTTCTTTATCAGGTATATAGTAATGCTCGTTTTTCTTTTCAATTTAAATGTATTTCACTCTGTAAGTTGTGGAGGTAACATAACAAAAACAGTATGGGTACTGAGAGGTGTTTGCAAAAAATAATCGTAGGTTTGTGAAAAATAACCTTAGGTATTGACACCACTCAACGAGACAAGCATCTACACCAAGGGGATTTTAAAAATGCCTTCTGTAGCTTAAGAAAGCTAGGCTAGGCTGTAGCAGGTCTTGTTGGGGAGGGGGAGGACTGAATAGACCAGAAAAGTGGTGGATAGCCAATAGTATTATGAAAAGGGCTGGCCCTGATTTCACAGATGTTCAAGTCTACAGAAACAATCAGGAAGGCAATAGGTACTTTGGACTTACTTGTTTTGCATACCTTTCATATTGAAATAAAATAAACCCCTTTTACCAAGGAGTATGTGGGATTTAGGAAGACCAGAATTTACAAGAGAAAGGGTTTAGTAGTAGTAGAAAAACAGCAGGGCTTTCAAATAGTTACACAGAATATAAAGGGAGACTGCTGTTGGAGATGGAAATAGAAAGCACTTGTATGATATAAAGCCATGAACCTATCATGTAATAATTTGCTATGTGGTAGAATTTGGTATATGCCATGGTGTCTTGAAAAAAGAGCCTCTATTCCTACCCCTGGAATATATCTGTCCTGACATGTGGTGTGATGTGTTGCCAGGAATAATGTTGTTTTATCTGGAAGGCTGGTATAGGTGGTCCACCATCTATGGCACCCCATTCATTTTTGTAACTGTGTACCCAGTTAGCTGCACAGAGAATCATGTCTGAGTATCACTGACAGTTTGCTCCTTGTGAGCAGTTCTGAACGCCCATAGCATTCACTATGATGGTGATGTCATGCCACACCTGTGTCCTCTACAGTGTTTCACACATCCATCCTAGAAGGCTTCTGCTATGATGGCACATGGCCTTCAAGATGATTTTGTTCTCCAGCATGGGAAAATTCATTTATCCATCTGCAACAAACATACATGTTCATATCAGGATGTAAACCTCTCTTATACCTTTTGGAGATTACTCCTCAGCAGTGTGACATACAATAAGAGAAAACATATGATATACCAGGCTAGTGCAGTAGAAACCATGAGTTGCTATATATCACACTAAGCCCTAACATCCACGCATGTCAACCAATATGTAGCCCATAAGCAGTAAAAACCACAAACATAACCCAGTAGGTTCCACATACACAATAACTAACCAAAGCATGCAGCAATGCACACCTGTGCACATATACAACAACCACAAACAGCAGGGGTTTTGAACCTGTGTCTGTGGGAATGTTCCCATTACAGGGGAGTCTACATTACCACTGCACCACTAATGCTGTACTAGCAGTGTTCAGTAGACATAAGCATTCACCTGCGCACATTATTACCACTATATGACAGCATACAAAAAAGATCATGTGGAATTGACATCAAATAACAGAGCAACCTTGTGCCTCTAAAGTAGATATAGTGTATACCTCAAAAATCTGGAGATAGTGGATGTTAATGTCATATGTTATAGAACATGCAAAAATATCATAGTTAACAAAACTGTGCAAGCATTTAATTTTATTTATTTAACATTTGTTTACTTGGAAAGGCCAACTGGGACAGAGCTAATTTTCAGTGGAGGCCTAGGGAGAAACGATCCAGTACCTCAATAATGTTATGTATATGTGTGACCATGTTAGAGGTTATACAGGCTATCTCGTGAGAGTAAGGACTGGTCAATATCACACAACTGACCCATTATAGGGATTATTAGGTTATCCACTGGCATCTGCAAACTTGACTGCATGATGCCATCCCTGAGGAGTCACTCATAATCCACCAGTATTTGCAACCTAGAATGCCTACTATTAGTTGAACTACCAATCACAAGTATTCACACATAATCCATCAATATCCACAATAGAAAATCAAAGCAAGCATATGTGTCAATAAGTCTGCATATTGAAAGAAACCAACTTTTATTGTTTCTAACAATGTCAGATGGGCATACGTACAACCCAAGAATGTACATGACAGCCTCTTCCTGTGCATAATTCATAAGCTACAATATCAGAATATGGAGATACGTGTAGTGGACCTTACCTTCTGCTACTGCAGCTACATATATCTAATAGTATGAAGACTTCACCTCACACATGACTTAAATACTATTTGTGCCATACATAATTAATGAACTTTATTAGCATTGACTGTTTCTAAATTGTGCCTGAGTACATCCTTTATAAATTCTTGGAAGTCAGTGCATTAGTTAATAGTTCTGTGTAAGTTTCCAGGGGATGGCACAGATGCCCAATACAAGCCAATGTGAGTATAAATGTACAGGATGTATTTGATGTCCACTAGTGGGCTGATGCCAACCTCATCACACCAAATTAAAAACATATCACTGCTACCATTCTACATCATTCCTTTGCTACCTGTAAATTGAGTGATATCTTGGTGAGTATATCTCAGACAGAGTTTTTCAAACTTCTTCTAACTATTTCAACAAAGATTTCATCTGAGTAGAGTCTTAGGCATGTCCAGGCATGCAATTGGACTGACTAGCAAACTAGCAGACTAAGCAGCTGCTGACCATCTATGTTTGTTATGAGATAAGGAAGAGAGCACACCAGAGGAACTTCACCATGATCAATGTCTAGATCAGATCACCAGGAAGCTTCATGAATAGACCAGTACCTTCAGGACAGGCATGCAGGTCTACCACATTTACAATGACCTACATCAGAGGGAGCAAGAGCAGTTACTGGAGTGGATGCTGAGATCCACTGGAACCCAGTGGATCCTTACAGTAAGTGAGCTATGCCACACCCTGACACCTTCATCATATGGTTTACATGTATAAAAGAAGGAATTATTGTATTATACACATTTTTAAACGTTTCAGGTGTACATTTATAATATGAAGAAGTCTTCTACTAGCTTAACAATTGTCTGTCAAAAATATTTATTAAGTATATGACTGATGTTTTAATGCAAGTATTGTATTTCACTCCTACAATAATTAATATGGACATTCTTAGTTGCATATTAGAACATTATAGTGTTATACCCTGGAGGGTTACACATTCTGGAGTTATTCGTAGTGCATTGAGATTGTTAGTTTTGTGACATGTAACTGTGTATCTGTGGTACTGCATTAGGAATTTAGAGGTGTATGTACCACTCAGAATGGGACTTGACATAGTCCAGCACAACGTTAGCTCAAGATGTAAAGCATATCTGTTGTAGTGTGGATGCCTGTTGGCCTGTAGGTTCAATACCTACATCAGCATTCCTTATCCTGCAGTAGGGTGTTCAAAATTTTCAATGTATGACTACTATTATGCCTCTTATCAGTTACAAATGTGCCATGCTGTCCCTGGACATACACTTATGTGTTGACCTGTGCAAAAATGCTTATTCCGAGTAGGCTGTGAGTGACTAAGCATCCCATCCTGGTCTGAGAGCTTCTGTGATTAACACCGGTCATAGAACGGTAGTAGATGAGCACTCCTGTACTTCTCAGTTACATGTGTTTATCACACAATCAACACTGCATATGTGTGTGTGTGTGTGTGTGTGTGTGTGTGTGTGTGTGTGTGTGTGTGTGTGTGTGTGTGTGTGTGTGTGTGTGTGTGTGTGTGTGTGTGTGTGTGTGTGTGTGTGTGTGTGTGTGTGTGTGTGTGTGTGTGTGTGTGTGTGTGTGTTTATATATATATACACATACACACATGGATTCACTTTACAATGCTAGCAGCAGAGAGGCTAAAAGAGCGACTGCTAACCTGATAAAAGTTTTTTTTTTCCTGCTACTACCTGGGCGACTGTCCGATCTAGCTAAACTGCAAGTATTTCTGCTTCTTGAACTGTTTTAAACTGTTTAAAGTTGTTTTTGCACCTGCACTTTTAAAGTTTGTCCTATTTGTTGCATTTACCTGTTGAGGCTACACACTCAAGTGCGCTAGCCTGTGTTACATATTTATTGTATTTTCCTGCTGTTTGTTGCAAAAAAGAAAAAAAACAAAAAAATTATCCTTGTTTCCCATCTTTCCTGACCTAGAGTAGTCCAAATACAGGCTTTGCTGTATTCTGGACTTTTGGAAAGTTCCTGTGTTGCCCATTTCCTTTCTTGGATAAAGGGAGGCTTCTTTGTTCACCAGTGGCAGTAGGGAGCTTAGAGCAGCCTATCTATCCCTGGAGGAGTGTTCCCAGCACAAGAATCTGGTAGTCTATTGGCTGTTTTGGGCCAATTTCTAGCTCTTTCAAGTCCCTCTGTATAAAACCCTCTTTGGCGTGGCTTTGCGTGATTTTGCGCATAGCGCAGCATCAGGCAGCTCCGCTTAATTGGGTTTAAACCATTCTCGGCTCCACAAAGTCTGTGCTTCACTTTTTCCCTTAGAATTGATCTAGTTCTCATAATAAACACCCTATTCCTACTCTAAAGCCTGACACTTGCTCACTAAAGCAATTATATAAGTCAGCACTAAAAAATTAAAAGCACTACACCCTCACAAACTCCCCTTGAGTACCTTGTTCCCCATTGGCCCTTTTTTTCAATTATAAAGGAATTCCCAATACTATTCTAGCATGTCCAAAGGTCAGTTGTCAATCTCCTCTCTGGTCCATCTAGTGAATCTGGGAATCTTGAGGCAATGTTACAACTGCCTCATGTACACAGACAACCCTCTCCTCCTCCCAACAAATTCCAACACATGTGAGAGATGCAACCATATAGCCAAACTGGAGGCTAAGCTCTCTCAACTCAGTACTGGCGTAACCAGTCAGGAGGAGAAGGAAACCACACTCACTACAATTCCAGTCTCACAAAGACCTACCACGACAGCAAACCAAACACATAAACACTCAAAAACATACTCGGAGGCTCTAAATAAAAATCTGCCTAAGCAGCAGAGACCTCCAAAGCAGACACCCAAGCAACCGCTACCCCAAAACAAAACACATGCAACACATAGCTCACAAAGCCAGTGTGCCGAACAGTCACAGCCCTTAAGGCTAAACAACACACCTGATACAGTTGTAATAGGTGACTCTATCATCAGGCACACTGACGTCCTGTTCACCAGGCTGAACAAGGAGAAGGTCACTGTGAGCTGCATGTCGGGCGCTAGGATCCGCCACATAACACAAACACTCAGGTCACTCCAAGGCATGTACAAATATGACTCAGTCATTGTCCATGCTGGTGTGAATGACCTGAGACATACCTCCCTGGACTACATGAAAAGAAACATAGAGGAGCTCTCTAAGCATGTAGCCCAGGCTGGTATGACCCTGACCTTGAGTAGCATCTTACCCTCACCAAGAATTATGCCACAATATGAAGACAAGATGATCAATTTCAACAATTGGCTTAAGTATTGGTGTCATTCAAAGGGGATCCAATGCCTGTCAGCCTGGGATGACATGCTCGACAAGCCACGATGCTTTGCTAGGGACGGCTTGCACCTGTCACCCCTGGGCTTTTGGATATTGGCAAAGGCTCTTGCCACCCCCATAGTGCCTTTTTTAGGTAAGGCTCAAAAGACAAACCCACCTCCATAGGTATCACAAGGGATAAGAAACTAAGAGTAATGCTATTCAACGCCAGAATTCTAAACCTCAAGATGCACGCACTCGAAACTCTCCTTAGAATGGAGAACATCGATATCTGTCCAGTAACAGAAACCTGGTTCAAGGCTCCTGAGAGCACCCCAGCACTACCAGGTTATACCTCATACTATGCTTTTTGGCCCCAAAACTTGGACCGAACCACAAAAGGAGGGGGAGTATCAATATTCGTCAAAGATACCCACACCTCCAGGTTGGTGGCACAGCATGAAGCATCAGAGACTATCCATGTGCAACTAACAGTGGGTAAAACTGCCTTCCAGTTTATAGCCTGCTACAGACCACCCTCCCAAACCCAGGAACCCCACTTCGCCTTCCTGAGAACACTGGAAAATATGAAGGTCTCTCCAAACACCATTATATTGGGCGACTTCAACTACACAAACATAGACTGGGAGCATTACTCTAGCTCCAACACCCTAGCCCAAAGGTTCCTAGAATTTATAAACTCAAATGCTATGGAACAACTTGTTACCACTCCCACAAGAGGGGAAAACATACTAGACCTGATCATCACTAACATGGGGGCTCTATGCTCCAGACCAGAAGTGTATCCCTCACTGGTAAGATCAGACCATAAACTAATCTCACTGGATAGTCACATCCCGACCCCACCCCCTGCCCAGAAAACCACAGTGAAAAACTTCTCTAAAGCAAATTTCACACTCCTCAAAACCGAGGAGGAATCCTTCAAAGCCCCCGGGCCTGTGGAAAATATGGCCCAGACCGCAGAATCCTTTATAAACGCATTCTATGAACACCTTCAGGAATGCATGGATCATGCAATCCCAAATAAAACCAAGACCCAATCTTCCAAAGGCAGGCGTCCTGTCTGGTGGACCCCAGCCATAAACAAACTATACAATAGAAGGAGGAAGCTACTACATGATAGAGCAAAATCCCAAAAAGGGAAGGCATCTCTGATCAGTATTAGCAAAAAACAACGGGCACTCATAAAATTGTCTAAGGCCAGCTTCGAGAGAAAAATTGCACAGGACACTAAGGATAATCACAAGACTTTCTTTAGTTATGTTAGGAACCTGGGTGGGAATTCCCAGATATGCTCAGAATTAGTCCAAAATGACAAAAAATACACCGAACCCACAGACATTGCCAACATCCTAGCTGACAGGTTCAGTGCAAACCCCCCCCCCACCAAAAGGGCAAATATCTATCCCAGCAGAGTGCTGCCCCCTGACATCTCAGATGCTCAGGTAAGAGCCGCCCTCTCCAAAGCAAAAAACACAGCATCAATGGGACCAGACGGTGTCCCAGGCTGCATCCTACATGAACTCCAAGAACAGCTAAACCCAAACATAAAACTACTGTCCAGTCTCAGCCTTACTACAGGATATGTACCCAAAGAGTGGCGTACAGCAACAGTGGTCCCTCTCCACAAAGATGGTGCCTCAATGGATCCTGGAAACTATCACCCCATAAGCTTGACTAGCTTGGTCTGCAAAGCTATGGAAAGGATCATCATGGACCTCATAAATAAAGATATTGGGGACCTACAGACACTGGATCCTACCCAGTTCGGCTCTGTGAAGGGCAGATCCTGCCTCTTAAACCTGGTCGATTTCTTTGAAACAGTCACCAAGGCCAATGACGAGGGGAAGGTGGTCCACACAGCCTACCTGGACCTCGCAAAAGCCTTCGATACAATACCCCACTCGGGCATTATAGATAAGTTCACCAGCTTAAATATAAACCCCTATGTCACTAGATGGGTTGCAAACTGGCTCAAGGACAGAACCCACATGGTTAGAATTGCTGGAGCCATGTCAGACTCCAAACCAGTTACAAGTGGCGTCCCACAAGGCTCATTCCTGGGACCTCTCTTGTTCGGTATATATTTCTCAGAGGTACAGGCCAACACGGAAGGAGTGTGGCTGACCAAGTTCTCAGATGACTGCAAACTAGGCACCATAATAGACTCTCCAGCTGACACAAGCATCCTACAAAAGGGCCTCATAGAAACAGACAACTGGTGCCAGAGCCATGGCCTCAAGCTAAACGCCAAAAACCATATAGTCATCCCCTTTGGCAAAAACAAAGTGCACACAAATTACACACAAAGGGAAATCCATTAAGTACAGAAGAAGTAATTAGGGACCTAGGGACCCAAGTTGATAGCAATCTCTCATTCGAAAACCACATGGCCAAAGTGGTTAGAAAAACATTTTATATAGCCCACCTAATCATGAAGGGATTCACATCTAGATCAGGGGAGGTCATTGTGCCTCTTTACTCATCCCTCATCAGGCCCATAATTGAGTACAATGCCCCTTTTGAGATGAACCTTACCAGACACCTGCAGCAACTGGAAAGACCCCAAAAGTACCTCACCAAGAGGATCAAAGGGCTCAAACAGATGCCATATGCTGCCCGGTTAAAGAAACTCCAGCTCTACTCAGTGGCATACAGCCTGCTCAGAGGTGATCTGTGCCTGATGTATAAAGCCATGTCCAACCCGGAATTAATGGACATGCTGCACCTCAGAAAATCCAAATCCTATCGAGCTACGTGCTTGAGAGACTCAAACCTCAGCACTGAAATAAATAGGACATGCTGGAGGGACAGATTCATAACCCAGAGGCTCCCTTCACTCTGGAATAAAATCCCAGTCCAGGTTAGGCAGAGTCCCTCATTGACTCTCTTCAAGAGGAATCTTGATGAGTGGATGGGAGATTGTAGGTTTACCCCGGGTATCACTTCTGTGTCACTGTTAGATAGAGGCACAGTATACTAACCTCGAAAAAGGGCATAGCAAAGTTCATTTAAAATGGGTGGCGAAAGCCAAACACACTCTGGTTAGGCTTATAAGTGCCCCAGGGCAGAGAGCCTAGTATGAACCTATGAACAATGCCGAAATTCCAAAATATCGAATTTCATATGGTCTAGACCCTATGACCAAACTTTTGGAACTTTGACATCGTAAAATAAATCCAAAAAAACAAAAAAATGCTTTCTCAGCATAATTGCAGGGGGCAAGCCCCCTGCACCCCCAAACACTCACGCTACTTAAATATTCTAACTCTGAGATCACAGTACAGCGAGGAAAAGGGAAATCTCCCATTCCGCACTGTATGCAGATCTCCATTCACAATGTCAAGATTCCAAAAGTTCATTCATATGGTTTCGGCCATACGAAATTCGATCATTTGGAAATTCGTCATTGTGAAGTGTTCCTATCTATATATACACATATATATATATATATATATATATATATATATATATATATATATATATATATGGTTTACTATCATAAATTGAAAGTAAAATAAATAATGTCTTTATTTTCCAATTTATGCATCGAAAATGAACATTTTCGAATAATAGTAAACTCGAAAACAAGGGTGTATTGTCGAAAATGTCGCTATACATTTACGGCGATACACAGCACGTCCACCCTTCCCATAATCACCTACCTACCTAACCGAACACACAGTTATGCAGGGGCTGTGCCCCTGCACCCCCACACCCCTAACTTAATATTCCAACTCTGAGATCGCACTACAGTGAGGAAAGGGATGCATTTCCCTAACCGCACTGTACCGCGATCCCCTCCCATGACCGAAAGTTAGAATTGCGAATGCACAGTTCATTCACAATGCAGACCTTCGCTCATGTCACCTGCCGTAATATGAAGTATTCGAACATCTGATGTTCGAATACTTCATAACGTCTAACTACTGCGTCGACATAATGATAGCAAACCTATATAGATATATATATATATATATATATATATATATATATATATATAGCTTGATAGATAGATAAGTATAATCAACAGTTTGTACATACACAGAGATATGTATGTGTATGCATAGGACATATACGCATTTATTCTATATGTATGATTAAAATGAAAAATGTATGCAATACTGTAGGTACATTTAATTTTTACAGACAGTATATCTGTCTTACAACACATACTACTATCAAGGAATGTTAATACAGAGCAACAGCTAAGGCAGCCTAACAGATGATGCATGTAAGTAATGGGGACAGCTGTGGATCTGCGGGTCAGTACCTACATCTGCAGTCCTTATAGTGTGGCTAGTAATTCATCTTTTTTTAGGGATAGTATTATGGCCCTTATCAGACTGCGCTGGTGGTGCTGCGGTAGCGTTGTCGCCTCACAGTAAGACGCTGTCCGGTTCGATTCTCAGCTTGAGCGTCTTCTGCGTGGAGACATGCGTGAATGGGCATACCTTCATTGAAGGTTGTGCGTCAGAGCTGGCAACTCGGCACGTAAAAATCTACTGCCAATCATTAGCAGACCAGAGTTCCGCTGTGGCGACCCCTAACCGGGAAAAGCCAAAAGAAAAAACAACAAGTATTATGGCCCTATCAGTTACAGATATCTCATTTTGTTAGCATGTATAAACGTACGTGTTTCATTAAGTATAAGCACCTAGTCTGGGTAGGCCACAAATGACTAAAGCATGCTGTCAGTATCTGCAAGACTCTGCCATGAACACCAGTTGTACAACGATATTCAATTGATAAATAGGTCTTCACATGTACATGTGTTTATCAAATAATCAATATCGTCTGTGTGTATACATAACTATAATATGTGTTGTTTATACACACAAAAATTATGCAGAACAAATGTAGACCTGCATACATGCACATATATCTATGTATGTATAGGTGGTTGTAATTCAAAAGGTAGAATACACATTTGTTATAAAAGTTTTTTGCGGGTGTAAAAAAGATGGAATGCACTAGTAAGTGAATGTTTATTTGTTCATAGGTTCATAGGTGTGTACTAGACTAATGGCCCTGGAGCCTTTACAAGCCTAGCCCATAGGATTACCCTGGCATTGTGCGAATCATATATGGCTGAATTTAGTTTACATAGTGCAGATAAGCAGGAGTGAGCAGAAACATTAATGTTTGAATGAAAAAGTGCTGGTTGTGAAGATGTGTGAGAGCGTTACAGCAGTTGTGGATATCTAAGTGTTCACAGCTTAGGGTTAGAGTAAGGGTTAGGTGAGGGGGTAGATTCAATGTTGTGCAAGTTTTGTGTTGTGCATGTCTGTGTCCTTTTGTCTTGTGTACTGGTATTGTTAGAGAAAGGGTTTTTAATAATGCAATGGGTAGGGATAGGGTTGGGGCAGTGGTGCAGTTACAGTTATGGGAACCATGCATGACTAAGATGGTGCAGGAGGCCAATCAAGGGAAGACAGTCATGTATGTCTGCCCAGATACATGCAGTTATTAGGCAAATCATATGACAATGGTAGTGTTGTTCATGACTGTATACATATCTTCTCCTGTGTGACATATACAGGTGTTGTATATTGCCTGGAACATAACTGTGTAACTAAGTCAACATACACGTGTGTTTATTGCTACTAAACAAATGATCAGATGTATATTACACTGAGAAAGCATGTATATGTTCAGTTGCATATTCATATTTATACTGCTTCTTACACATATGTAGCTGTGTCAGTCACTATATTGGCGCAGGTGTCATTGTATACCTATATACATATACATATATATATACATCTGTCTATATATTGGACATGCATGTGAACTAGATAGACAGACCAAATATGTTTATTGTTTACCATCAGTAAAATGGGTAATAACTTCTGACACATCCCAGTAGAAAAGGACAGACCAAATATGTTTATTGTTTACCATCAGTAAAATGGGTAATAACTTCTGACACATCCCAGTAGAAAAGGACCACATTCACCAGTTGTGCATAGCATAGTTTGTGTAGCTCAACAAGAAAGTGTCTGGATTATGATGTAAGAATAGGGTGTTTGCATAGGTTTAAATGTAACATCTTCTAGGCAGGTATCACATGTTCTTGTAATATGAATGACTATATTTGTGCATGCTTACCTATACTTAGTTACAGACTACAATATATAGTATGACTGTATAGCTTCAGTTCTGCGGTCATGATGCTGTAAAGTAAATAAAAACAATTTAATATATTTATAACAACTTAAAGGGCTTACTTAAAGCTTTTGACACAATTCCTCACTCAGGCATAGTAGCAAAGCTAAATAAACTGGAATAAACCCCTATGTCACCCAGTAGATTGCCAACTGGCTCACAGATAGGATGCAGATAATCAAAAGAGAAGATATTACCTCCACAAAGAGACCAGCCACCTGTGGAGTCACCCAAGGTTCTGTGCTAGCATCCTCTCTTGATTAGCATCTACTTTTCTGAAGTAAACACCAATACAAAAGGGTTCTGGCTAACTAAGTTTGCAGATGATTGCAAGCCAGGAGCAATCACTGGATCCCCAAATGACTTGTAGGAAGGGTTGTCCCAAACAAATAACTGGTGCCAAAATCATAGACTGAAACTAAATACCAAAAAATGTATTATTGTACCCAATGGGAAGTAATTTACCCCAGGGAACTACAACATTGACAACATCCCTCTACAACTGGATCCAGTTGTTTGAGAACTGGGAAGTTATGTGGACAGTGATCAACATGGATTAATTGTTGTAAGAAAGTTCTTTTGTATTGCACAGCTTATAAACAAAGGGGTTATGTCTACATCTAGGTATGCCATTGTCCCCCTTAACTCAGCCTCATTAGGCAATCATTGAATATAATGCCCCTTTTGGCATGTATCTGTCCAGACACATGCAACAACTGGAACATCCACAGAGATACCTTAATAAAAGGATACAAGATCTAAATGACATGTCTTATATGTACTGATTCAAAACCCTGTCACTATAAGCAGTATCTTACAGAATACTAAGAGGTGATCTATGTCAGGCATACAAGGCATCTTCTGACCCACTACTTATGTGTTTACTGCATATCAGCAAGTCAAATGTCATCACAAGTACTCATTCTAGTGATCTAAACCTCTTCAACAACATCAACAGAATGCTTGGAAGGACAAGTATAACTGGCAGAGGATATAGGTGCTCTGGACAGACTCCCCATCAACATAAAACAAAGTTCATCCCTATCCATATTCAAGCACAATCTGGATGTATGGATGGAAAACTGAAAATTTACCCCAGGTCTTCCCCCTGAACTACTAATGGACAGAGGTAGCTCCTTCATGCTTTATCCCATGTATGGATACCCTCAAATTATTTGTGGTATGATCCCAGTTATTCTCATTGTGGGTAATATATAATTATTGACCATGGGATGGGTAAGGCCAGTCTTTAACCAAATGGGACAGGTTAATTCAAGCAGAAAAAGGGAAGCTGGCCTGAAAGAGCAGCTAGCATTGCACTTACCTATGAACTTATGGACATACGTATTACATTAAACAAGTAAATTACATTTCCAAATAAATCAGGTACATGCCTGTGGCTTGTTTCAATATTTGCCTTGTTTTTTTGACTTCCAAGAGGTGAAGATGAGGTTGCCTGGTATTAATCAATGTCCATTAAGAGGATGCATCACCTGAAGGAACAAGTTTGAGACTGAGGTAAGGGTTGTGTGAGTGGTCCCTTAATATAAACGGGGCATTCCACCAGTGGGGCTTTCCCGCAATGTTCCACTATTGATATTGATGCAAGTTATACAAGAACTTTGTCAAAGACTTGATTGTTTGCAGCTGAATGGCTTATGAAGCATTACCCCCCCTTGAATGTTAACAACACTATTGAAGATTTATTTAAACTTAAGGCTTAATTTTCAGTATAATATCCCTGTAAAATTTATCTTTTGTCTGTAACTTGCAAGATGGCTCTAGGGTCTGGATTCTGGGCATCATTTAAGAAACTTTTTCTGTAGCAGTTTTACACTGAGTATTTGATTATTCATTGAATATGAATTACACTGGAGCTCCTTCCACTTGGGAAAAAAGGTCAGAGCTGCATATTACTGACTTTGACAAAAAGTTAGATAACAGTGTTTCACAAGGTAACTTCCTGCACGCCCACATCTCTAACAATATTAACGCCAAGGTTACACAACAGCGAAGGTAAGGTAAAACCTTACTCCAATGCTGTGTGATCTTCATGAAGGCAATGAGTAATTTTTGATTAAAGTGTATTGGCCACATTCTGATGCAAATGTAAGTAACAAAGCTTTGAAGTTAGATATCACCCCCTTACCATGTACAATATCAAATTATACAGTTTTTGGTACAAAAAGTGTGTGTTTTGTTGATATGGATGGCCCTCTAATTTATTTCTCTGAGTTGAAACTCCTTACCATGAAATCATGAAAAACTTTACTCATAATGCTTTGTTACCTAAACTAATGTGTGGGATACTCTGTTTCCATGATAAATGCATTTTTAGGAGTTTCTTACTTTCTACAAAGACAAGCAGTCAGCTAGATCTTGCAGGTGGAACGCCTTACATTGAAAAATTGCACGATGATTTACTAATAAAATACAATGCAATAAGAAGTTGGTCTACTAAAGGAGTACGTTCGATTATACATAATGGTTTGCCATTGTATGTAAATAATTTCTAATACTGGCTACGACATCATTTTGTGGGGTGGTTATTGAAAAAAAAAACTCAGTAAAGAGTGAAACTAAAAATCCAACAACAAACTATAATCTTCATTTTTTTTGTTAAAACATACTACAATGAGGGAATAAACAGGAGTGAAAGGAATTGTAAAACAAACACTTTAGAACGTGACAATACACTTTAGACATGGGAATTCCTGATCTGGAAAGTACTCATTTGATTATTAGTATAGCTATCTTTAAACATTTGAGTACCATCTATTTTAAGCATCATGTTTAACATGGCTTAAAGCTGAGTGCTCTCACTCCTGCTTAGGGTCTGGGAAGTAATCATTTTACCCACTGTTTTAAAATTGCTATAAGTTGCTGTCTGTCTGTAAACGTAATCGACTTTTTTATTGTAGCCTTTTGAGCTGGAATGAAATCTGGTCATTACTTGCATGGGCCTTCAGTTTGTCTACCTGAACTTCATATTATAATCATGGCCAGTTTTTACATATTGCTTAAATCTGCTCTTGGTCACGTGGTGGTTTTGAGTGTTTCCTGTGGCGTATGGATGATAAATAAGAACAAGACACAAACGATGTGGTCTAATGTCTATGAGCCTTACTCAGACTGAACACAAGAACCAAGGTGTACTACATGATAGGTAGCTTCCTGTAGATAGCTCATTGGCATTTTAACTTTAAGTCTGTACTAAACCTGTCATTGGCTATTCACATGAAAGCACATTTTTCTGTACACATTAAAAGGCATGTTAAATAAGCCAGCTGATTGTTTTAAAGGCAAGGAATCCACCTAATGATAGCCTGGGATTAACTAGCAATTTGTGAAGCTGGAGGGCTGACTAGGACTGGTAAGTTTGAGCAAATGATGGCCACTTCACTTACCTTAGGGGAAGGATTTGGGTTTTTGTGACACACATTTGTTCTCTCATGGAGGCCAGAGAGCAAAATTAATGTTTCATAAGTGCTTGTCCCATGAAAAAGCAGGACAGATGTCAACACATCACCAATAGGAGGAATTTTGGACATGCGTTTATTTTATTGCATACCCCTCCTCTTCCAGAGGTTAAGGGCATACAAAAAATACAGTCAGGAGCAGATGATATAGGGTGAGGATTTCTTGCTCTAGCCCTTTCCCCCTGAAGATGGTTGAATACTCCGCCAGCAATGGCCCCAGGTTGGTGGTCCCAGTTTAAGGGGGTAAGTTGGCTGGTATAGGAGTGGGTAGGAGGAAGGATAGGCACCAATTACCTGCAGATGGCCACTCTGACCAAAAGGGCCTAAAATATTAAAAAAGAGGACATTTTAATTAAATGAAAAATTGTCAGGCTTTAAGATTAACCATCAAGTCATGCATATATGTGGATAGCTTTTTTAATGGTCTTCTACATCTGGAGAATTTAACAGAACTTATGTACACTGTTTACCTCGTCTTCTTTTTGAAAAAGTTCTTGCAATGCTATATTTTCACTTGGATACACAACTAAATGAGTCTTACTCTTTGCAGTTCCTGACTATCAGATGGACTAATTGTGACAGTTCTTAATACTCTTTTATGAAGAATATTGATATCTTTATCTTACATATGTCAGTATTTTCTCCTGTACAATTTTTTTCTTTACCATGAGCAGCAGAGTATTTTGTTTCAGCTGTGTTATAAAGAACTCAGCTTCAAGGTGTAGACTTTTCATAGGTGAAGACTAGGCTTCTTCTTCTTCCGGCTTTTTCCCAGTTAGGGGTCATCACAGTGGATCACCTGTCCGCTCATGATTGGCAGTGGAGTTTTACGGTGTCGAGTTGCCAGCCTGACACCCAACCTTCCACAGAAGGCACACACACACACACACTCACACCTAAGGCCAATTTAGAGTGTCCAATCCACCTACAGCATGTCTTTGGGATGTGGGAGGAAACCGGAGCACCCGGAGGAAACCCACACGACCACAGGGAGGACATGCAGACTCCGCACAAGAGCCATTTTAGGTCTAGACAATAACCTGTGGTTAGAATCAAACCTTGTACCAAGGTTTGATTCTAACCAAACCCATCCCTAAACCTTTTCTAAGGCTTTCACATGTTTCCAATGTGTATCTGGTAGGCTGCTGCAGTTTTGATAATAGTAACATTTCTGTTTCTCTTGATTTCTTTCCCATTTCCTTTACTTTGTATTGATATTTAGACATCTGCAACATAGTTACAGTAGGTAATTTGCTTTTCAACCTTCTGCTCATAATGAATACAAAACAATGCCACCTATACTAATGTCTTTAATTCTACAAAATTGAGTGCTTTCTTTCTCACAACTGAACTGTATTCATCAGAATATAAAAACACACCATTTTCTGTTCTTTATATAACTAATACAAACATCTAAAATGCCCACAAGTGACATTACCTTACAGAAATACTGCTCCTTCAGTGAACTGTACTACGGGGATTTCCCAATGTTGACAAATATTGTGAAGTCTTTCAGTAGAGTAGGGAACTGAAACTAAGAAGGTACAATAATGATTATAACAAAAAGGCATAACTTGCTCTGACTTTTACCAAAGGAACTAGTACATTTAAAAGGAACAACAAAATGAACTTAGAGGTAGGTGGTAATTCCACAAGCGGTGAATCTGCTCTTAATAACTCTTTTTTAGCCACTCCCCCTCCCTGTCAGACAGTTATTGTGGTTAATGAAGAGATCACAGATGAACAAGGGAGAGTGTGGAGATGATCACAAATCCCAATATTATGGAAGCCAGCATGTATGATGGGAACAAGGCAGCAGAAAAGGAAGGTGTTGACGGAACGTGAACAAAGTACTGTTTTTGACTTTGGGGGATTTAACATTTTTAATTACAGTCATCTGGAAATGACCACTATGTATGGTAAACTGCTATGGGAGAAGTTCACTATTGTACCTATGAGCACTTTGAGTGTGGCAGATGTTTTGATAGAACTGAAATTCTACAGCAGGAAGTTGAACTTAGATTTTTTTTTTTCTTTTTTGGCAAAGGGACACCTTACAATTCTGGTGAGTAAGAGCTTTTTAGAAAAGTATTTTTAATCCCCCAGTGGTGCCACCAATAGTACTTTATGAAAAATAGTGTCAGTCATAGATCAGAGTGTGTCCTTTAGGACCCATTCCAGTCTAAGTACTGAGCACGTGCAAGCAAGAGTGGCATTTTGAGTGAGTTCCAGTCATCCATCCTGATGTGTCTGTGTATAACAAACAACTTAAACAAACACCCATGCCTCATTGTCTTATTTGAATACACAAGACAAGTGACAAGTATGAGATCAGGCAGTTATTTGAAGAAAGTAATTTTGTAATTCAATGAATGATGAGAGGTTTCAATTGAATGATTTAAAGAATGATACATTTGCACGTATCATGAAACTTGACAGTAATAATGGCTAACTATCTATATTCTCAAAAGATGATGGATTATTTACACAATAGTCTATATTTCATTACTGCATCTAAAAATGCGGTGAATATCTCTTATTGTAAAATTGATTTGTTGTTAATGACACAGGTCTGGCATATACGTTTTCTAACAAAATGATTGATTATTTGAAAGTGAAAAAAAAACACTAATTCCATCAGTAAATGGAATTTCTAAAGTCCACAAATTCACTGTTGATTCACCATTAAGGCTAGTTGTGGCAGCAGGTGGTTCTAAAATGGAGCCACTAGATACGTATATAGATTTTTAGCTTAAAGACTTTTTTAAAGACAAAAACCATGTGCTAATGCCGCTAGCTTTTACTACAGCATTTTCTTGTGAAATTCTTCACTGTTTGGCTACATCTGTCTACCTGTCCCACTTCACCAAAATTAAATGGACTTGCCAAGATTTGGCTACATTTGCACTCAACAAAAATATTCTCAATTCTTGACTTTTGCATTGTGGATTGCTATCCAATATAACATCATCAGATATCCAATGAAAATATAGATTTTAATCTATTAATCTCACTTACTCTTGTATCAGCCAGCTTGATTATTTCAGGGAACTTGGGCTAATATAGCTACAGCGATAAGTTATATGACAGTTTTGAAGTGAAATAAATCTGGGCTTATTTAATGTCATGGACAATCTGGCACTGGGTATGCTGGCATCTGTCCCTATGGATTGTAGTTATGATCCATACTGCAAATGGTAAAACTACATAACTTGTATTGTACATAAAAGCAAATAATCCAACAAAAATGTCACAGGGTACCTTCTCCTTGAAAAGAACCATACATCAGGCAGGGTAAGGTTATAAGTGCTTTTGTTCCCTTCATTCACACTCAATAAAAATGGGACTTCATCAGATACAAAACCTTATAGACTTCCCCCCCTTTTTATATACAATTCACTGGATTAATCACAATCAATTAACTTAAATGAATTAATTAGTTAAGTGTGCTCTCAAGTTAAAAACACATTAATATGATCTTTCTTTAAAAATATATAGCTGTGTATAATACATGAATACTTCTCCTATAAAAAACACATATATAATAAACATTTCATCTGTTAAGAAAATATATTTAGAAATAACAATACATATATTAGATGCTAACTTAATTGCTTCTATATTCAACCACTTATACCATTTTTATCTAATCTCATCTGCCTTTAAAGGAAGCAAGCTCCTTAGAGAAATCCTGTCATTTTGTTGAATGCCACAGTTTTCCTGGTATCAATGATAGGATTTCTCTAAGGAGATTGCTTCCTTTAAAGGCAGATGAGATTAGATAAAAATGGTATAAGTGGTTGAATATAGAAGCAATTAAGTTAGCATCTAATATATGTATTGTTATTTCTAAATATATTTTCTTAACAGATGAAATGTTTATTATATATGTGTTTTTATAGGAGAAGTATTCATGTATTATACACAGCTATATATTTTTAAAGAAAGAACATATTAATGTGTTTTTAACTTGAGAGCACACTTAACTAATTAATTCATTTAAGTTAATTGATTGTGATTTATCCATTGAATTGTATATAAGAAAAGGGGGAAGTCTGTAAGGTTTTGTATCTGATGAAGTTCCGTTTGTATTGAGTGTGAATAAAGAGAACGAAAGCGCTTATAACCTTACCCTGCCTGGTGTCTGGTTCTTTTCAAGGAGAAGGTATCCTGTGAAAGTTTTGTTGGATAACTTGTATTGTCTGACTTGACATTTCTGATGAATCCATTATACCTTTTGCTCTTTCTTTCCACAAACTCTTCCAAGATATGAAAAAGTTATACTCTTACCGTAACATTCCATCTGAGTTGTTGCTTCATTTGTCTTCAACCTATGAGTCTCAGATCTATCCTTGGATCCGATGCGAACGTATACTTTAGTCTAGGAGACAATTGCTGAGCTCCTCCTTTCCTACCCATCATGCCCCACTCTCAGATTGAGTTTGCTGCCAAAAAAAGGCAACCATCATCTAAACACAAGCAAGGGTTAGGCATACCATCCACAGGATACCTCAGGGCTTGGATGACACAGCAGTGGGAGAGACCTGAGCTACTTCTCCCAGATCCTCCCAGGATCTAAGGAAGGGAGAAGGAGTATGGGAGGTTGAAGACAAATGAAGCAACAACTCAGATGGAACCTTATGGTAAGAACAAAACTTTTTTATCTGAAGTTGTTGTCTTCATTTGGTCTTCAACCTGTGGGGACAGAGTCTCCAGCTGCATAAATCTTGGGTAGACCTCATGGAAGGATATTCCTGAGCACAGCAGAGCCAAAGGAGGCCCTACTCCTGGAACATACATCAAGTTTGTAATGGTATATAAAGATATGAGAGGAACTCCATGCAGCTGATAAGCAAATGTCATCAATAGGCACTCTGGACCAGAAGACCACTGAAGTGGCTATAGACCTAGTGAAATGGGCTTTGACATGATTTGGAAGAGGAATTCCTTTATTAGAATATGCAAAGGCAATACACTTTGAGATCCAGTTAGCTAAGGTCACCTTAGTAATTGGTCTTCCTAATTTGGAACTAGCAAAGAAGACAAAACGTTGGTCCTATTTTCTCAAGGTTTTTGTCCTATCCAAGTAAAAATGTAACTGTATGTGAACATCAAGTAGATGGAGCTTGTATTCTCCCCTATTTTGTAAATTGGTGAAGAAGACTGGGAGATTAATCACTTGGTTGATGTTGACCTCTGAAGTTACCTTGGGCATAAAGGAAGGATTACAGCAAAGAGTTACTTGGTCTCTTTTTGGAAGACAAGATAACGGGGTTTAATGGATAAAGCATGAAATTCTGAAACCCTCTTAGCAGAGGTGATAGCCACTAAGAAGGCCATCTTCCAAGACAAGAATTGCAAATCAGTTATGGAAGCTGGTTCAAAGGGAGTGGAAACCAGAGCTTGTAACACTAAAGTGAGGTCCCAAGGGGTCATAGGATCCTTGACCAGAGGCCAAAGTAGAAAGGCACTCCTCAAAAAAGCCTTAAATATTTCCATGGACATCAAAGATGTAGAATCTTCACAAATATGGAAATTCAAGATGGCTGCCAACTATACTTTGACCGGGAAAAGCTAGCTCCACTATTAAAGATGTGAGCCAAGAAATCTAGAATAGCTGGGAGAGGAACCATGAAAGGGTCTAACTGATGCTGTCATGCCCAAATAGAAAATCTCTTCCATTTACTAGAGTAAATTTTTCTGGTAGAGGCCTTATGAGATGCAATCAGAATTTTCTGAACAGGGGAAGATAGCCCGTGAGTTCTAGCCATCACCAGAAGTGGATTAGCCAAGTGGTTAGCTTCAGGCTGAGGGCGCCTGGATATTGGGTGCCCAAAGGGTGGGACAGAAGATCCAGAAGGGGATCAAGAGTCCAAGGTGGACACACGAGGTGAGACCACAGGAAGGGGAAACAAACTTGTTGAGGCCAGGACAGGGCAATGAGGTTGACTTTGCTCTTCAACCTCTGAGCTTTCTGGAGGAATTTGGAAATCAGGGGAAGAAAAGGGTAGGCATAAAGAAGACTGGGGGGCCAAGCATAGACCAGAGCATCCCTGGGAACTCCCCCAGTGGGGGAATCAGGGCAAAATACTCTCTGCACTTGACATTGGAAGGAGAGGTGAATAGATCACAGCTAGGTTGACCCTATTTATGAAAGATCATGTTTGCCACTGAAGGGTTGAAAGACCACGTGTGAGGCATCAGAATGGATCTGCTGAGCTTGTGACCTAAAATGTTTGACTTCCCTGGAATGTGCATTGCTACAAGAAAGTGGTTGTAACAGATCACCCACTCCCAAAATTTCAAGGCTTTTCGACATAGGGGGTAAGACCTGGTTCCTCCCTGCTTGTTTATGTACAAGATAACTGACATGTCATCTGTCTGGATAGCGATTGTCCCCATGGGAAGAGAGGCATGAAGAGCTTGCAACACTAAAAGGGCTGCCCTCATCTTTCAGACATTTATATGCAGGTTGGTCTCTAAAGGGGACCAGGTGCCTTGGACTGTCCAACGCAGCCAATTCCCCCCACCCAAACTGGGAGGCGTCTGTGGTCACCATGGCTTTCAGAGGAGAGGGAATGAATGGTCATCCTGAGTACAGATCTTGAGAATGAAGCCAGCATAGAAGAGACTCCTTGCAGAGTCAAGAAAGTTTGATGGGATAGTCCATGGGAAGTTAAAGAAGGGAGCGTTGAACCACTAAGTTCCACTGAAGTACTCTCAGGTGAAGGGAAGCTACTGGGAGAAGAGTTATGGTTATTGCCATCAACCCCAATGCTCAGAGAATGAGTAAGGTGGGGGAGGATGATCGGTAAGAATCTGCCTCATATGCAGATAAAGAGACTGAATTCTGTCTTGAAGAAGGAAGGCTGCATTGTATTGTGTCCAGTCGAGCCCCTATAAAATCGATGATCTGGAGTGGATCCAGTTTTGATTAATGTTTATGCCTAAGGCCATGGCTAGGTGAAGGAGACAATCCCTGGCTTGCAGAAGTCATTGCTTGGTGGGGGCACTGAGGAGCAAATCATCCAGATAAGGAAACACGCAGAATCCAAGCAGTCTCAGGTGAGCTGCAAATACTGTCATCACTTTGATAAACACACTGGGGCCTGTGGTGAGTCCAAAGGGGAGAACTCTGAATTGAAAGTGATTGACTTCCAGACAGAAGTGGAAGAACCTTCAGAACTGCTTGTCCATCTTGATGTGGTAATGCGCAACCTGAAGGTCTACTGAGCACATCCAATTGTCCTTTTGCAGAAAGGGCAGAATGGACTGTATGGTGACCATTTGGAACTTCATTTTACAACCGACTTGTTTAGGGAAGTGAGATCCAGAACTGGTCTGAAGTCTCTCGCTTTCTTTGGCATCTAAAAGAATCTGGAATAGATAACTGATCTGAACTGAGAATAGGAAATTAAAAAGGAAGATAAAGAGAAAAAAAATTGAAGCACTTGTGTACCCAAAAACACTGAAATTTTTCCTGGAGGGAACTCAGCAACAGACCTCATAGCTGTTCAAACAAATGGCAAATGAGATCCAAGGGGTGGAGGGAGAGTGGCACATGATGGGAAGGAGAGGAGGAGCTCAGCTTTCAGCTCCAAGACTGGAGTACATGACCAAGTCAGATCCAAGGACAGATCCAAGACCCACAGGTTGAAGACCAAATGAAGACAACAACTTCAGAACATTTGTTTTTTCATCTGGGTATGAGTAAGTGTTTTCCATTCCAGCTGTTCATACAGTTTTAGGTTAATGGTTTGTACTGTATTTGGATGTGTTTCTTCAGAGAAGACTGGTATGATTAGACATGGGACTCAACAAGCAGCATCCTTTGGGAGGTGCAGATAAACTACATGGAATCCCTGTACTAAATCCTGCCAAGGGTTTCTTATATCCACTACTCCAAATTTATGGATTTAATATCAACTGTGCAGCCAACTATATGCCAGCCGGTCTTGGGACTGACCAAATTGACTGAAGCCTTGCCTGGATGACAAGGCCCAACAATTTTCCAGATTGTGTATTTAGTGCTGAAGTCTGGAGTTTTTGCAGTGGTGGTACAAGAGACTTTGATTATTCCGGTCCTCAACAAATCATTTATTGATACAATGTGGAAAATATGTATGCCATCTCCATTGTGCTATTTTAGCAGGCATATTAAGAAGATTGTATGTGCCCAGGCTGAAAAAAATGTTCATATAGCTATGATCTCCATGACCTATACTAAGCCAGACTCAGAACCTGACACAGTCTTGTAAGGTGATTAATGACCTCCTGATGACAGGGCTTAGTATTGCCATTTCACACTGGTTCTCCTTGATGTCCCAGCCACATTAGGTACTGTTGACCACGGACCCCTGACTAAGTATTCTCATACATACTGTTGCCTTACTGCTATAGCTTTTGACTGATTTCCATCCTGCCTTTCATGGTGCTTACAAACAATAGTCTGTGGTTCATAGATTAGTACTAAGTTAACTGCCCTTGCGAGCCATTTTAAACCAAGCCAATTATCCCTTGTGAGACTCAAACCTTGCACCTTGTGTTTGTAAGACAAACACCTTAACCATTAGGCCACCCTCGTGTTAATCTTTTAATGCCTGCCACTGAGTTATTTGAATGAGTAGTATATTATGTTTAAGGATCTGTAAAGCTGTCTTCTGTAGTTATTTTCTTTGTCCTTCATTGTTCACTTTTTGTATGTTTTCACTGGAATAAGTTATTTTGCATGATTGGCTTAATACTCTTATCCTGATGATACATAGCTAAACATTTCCTTTTCTTAGCACCATGCATCATCTATCTATTTCCTTGTTGTCTGTGTGGATGCAGTCCTGATATGTGGATGAGAAAAAGCCCTTCACACTTCCTTAACGCCCTCCCCAGGCTCCCAGCCTTTATCCGAATCATAAATTATTGGAACAATGGATCGCTTTTGTGCTGCATGCATAGAAGCTGGGTGGTCTTTGAAAATTAATAGTCGCTTAAAACTGGTTGACAGCTGTTGTTTCATTTTTTATTATTATCATATGAGGAAAATCATCAGAAACAAGCTTATATTTTCAGAGGACCTTGGCACAAAGGTGCATGTCTTACCCCCCCCCCCCCATGTTTAATTACTTTAGTTATCTCTCACTGCCTGAGTTGGACATCAAGCTGATTGATAATGCAGCAGCTCTGCTAACTGACTCATCCCAATTTGACCAAATCCTCTCATGCTGTGGGGTCCACACTGACATCCTCTGATCTTGTACTTTACTGTTAAGATCTTGGTACTAAAATACTTTTCCATAATTAATTCAGGCTCTCTTTACCAAAAACAGTTGCCAGTTCCCAGTCAGACATCACATCCATTCAGTTCAACTGACATGGAAGTGAAAGTGATTTATGGGTTACTTTTGACTGCTTGGGCCCTTACATATATAATTCTTTGCTACATCAGATTAGGGACAGCCCATACATGAGTGCTTTAAGAAGACATATCCATTCCACCAGTAACATGGAAATTAACTTTTAACTTTTAGTACCTATAGCATCTGTCATACAGTATGACTTTTATGTCTTTAATTCATTTTGTTGTATTTATACTGACTTTACTTGTTTTGGTTTTTATCACTGTAGCATACTCAGCTTTAAATATAATAATTAAATCTGATCAGCTGACTGATTAATTAATTAACTGACACTACATCAGAGGAAATTTTGAAAATAAGTGTACAACCACACAAATGAAAGTTGTCTAAAAATAACGTTTTCCTATTAATGTCGGTAGCCCAGTAGTGATTAGAATCTGTATTTAATTTTGTCCATATTTAAAAAAAAGACCATTTTTAATTGTGTGTATGACAGGCAGCATGTGTGTGTGTGTGTGTGTGTGTGTGTGTGTGTGTGTGTGTGTGTGTGTGTGTGTGTGTGTGTGTGTGTGTGTGTGTGTAGACAAGTCAAAACATACTGATGATTATGGGAACTTGCAGATGTAATTCAGTTGGTAAAAAGATGTCCTAACTTCAGTTTGGTCTTTACACTTCAGATGAAACATACTTTGCACATTTAAATCCTTATTACTAAGGTTCAATATGCTACAGGGAATTGTGTGACTGACCCTAATACCTACCCAACCCATGCATTCTAAACCTCCAGGTAGGTACAATAGCAAAAATATCAATTAGTCTGCCACAGTGTTATAAGTACTTCTTAAATTAAATAAAATGACATCTGAAGAGATAATCGTGGGGGGGGGGCAAGGAATGGTTGAGAACATAACATTGGCAATTCTTTGAATAAATACATAAAAAACTGCATAATCATGAACTCATGTGGAGAACAGTTAAATGAAAGCATAATTCTGTAACCTGCTGCATAGCACTACAAATTACCATCAGTTCTTCTAAACATACTATAACGTTACAATGTCAAAGTTGTGGATGTTGTGTGAAGTCGTGTTTGTATTTAGCCAAGTTAAATACATTCTTTCCTATGCCCTTTAGCTTTGACATTTTCTAGTTCATGACTGTGCAGCATAAATTTTTGCCTGAAATCTTTTAGCTTCATTCGTAAGTGTCATCAAGGAATGACTTCAGTTATTTATTCATTTATTCTTTTTTTTTTATTAAATGGGAGGTTTTGGAATGAATGCCTGTATAATATAAACATTTGTTTTGGCCACATAACAATAATAAACTCTGATGTGCAGCATGCAGATATGATAAAAATGACCTCGTTTTATGTAAGACACAGGTACAGGGCATTATAGAAACAGATGCTTGGTGCCAGAGCCATGGGCTCAAGCTCAATGCCAAGAAATGTATAGTTATCCCCTTTGGGAACAAACATGTACCCATGAATTACCATATAGGTGGCAGTACACTAAACACAGAAAGTGTGATAAGAGACTTAGGGACACTGGTGGACAGTGGTCTCACCTTCGATAACCACATCACCACAACAGTCAGGAAATACTTTTATGTGGCACACCTCATCACTAAGGGCTTTTCATCCAGAAAAAAGGAGGTCATTGTCCCAATGTACTAATCCCTCATTAGACCCATTATAGAATACAATGCCCCATTTGGTATGTGCCTCTCAAGACATCTGCAACAACTGGAAAGGCCACAGAAATACCTCACTAAAAGAATCACAGGCCTAAAGTAGATGCCCTATGCTGACCATCTAAAAAAACTCTACCTATACTCTGTCACATATCATCTACTCAGAGGCAATCACTGCTTAATATACAAGGCCATGTCAAACCCAAAGCTGTTGGACATGCTACACTTAAAGAAATCCCAATCCCTCAGAGACACATGATCTAGGGATCTAAACCTTGTCATCACAATGAACAAAACATGCTGGAGGGATAGGTTCCTGACCCAGAGACTCCCCAGACTCTGGAATAGACTGCCCATACATGTCAAGCGGAGCACCTCTTTGGCCATCTTCAAGAGGAACCTTGATGACTGGAGGGGAAATAGGAAATTCACCCCGGGGATCACATCAGTCGCCCTGCTAGACAGTGGTCCAGGGAAGTAAATACTGTGGGAAGAAATAGCCAGGGAATTGTTATGGCTAGGCTTGTATAGGCCCTAGGGCCGATAGCCTAGTACCAACCTATGAACCTAGGTGTACTTCTCATTTGTAATTTGCATATTAAAAGGTCAGTTTCATTACAGTCATTACTGCATTTGTTTTTTTGGAATGTCCAACTGTGGATAGTTCATTTTCAGTGGAGTCCCACGTAGAAAATCTCAAGGTAGAGATAGTGCTATAATCATACCTCTCAACCTCTTAGTGCAAAAATCTGAACAAAGCCAGAGAAATGGGGAGGCAAAGGCCCAAAAATAGAGGCAGATTTTAAATATTGCTCTTATAAAATTAGAAAGTTACTAGAATAACAGGATTTGTCTTAGCATTCATTTTCTGAACGTTATGAAGTCTGAAACACAAACGTGTACCATTATTTAGTGACTTCAGTCCTCAGATCATCCCAGTGATTTGCCAGAAAATCACAAATTTTATGAGGAACAGACCAAATTATGAGGCAAAAATCTGGACATTTGAGAGGTATGACTGTAATAATGTAACACATACATCATAAATGAAGAAGTGACATTTCAGATATTGAATAAAGAGAACCAACTATCCAGGCAAAAATTAAAGAAACATAAAAAGAATTTCACCACTTCAATAAAGGCTGCGTAAAACAAAAATGGCAGAATAAGAACATTATAAAGAAATATAAGCAAGCAACGAAGATGCACCAAAGATTAGAATGATTAGTGTGTTTAAAGATATGTACAGCAGAATAAAACTGCAAAACTAGAAAGGAAAATGAAAAAAATTACTAGGGCTTACTTCATAAAATAAAATATAGAACTCTTTGTGGTAAAAATAAACTTAAGCTTATTAACTTCATGTTTTGACATGCCTGTTAAGAACACTTGGGTATAAATATGTTACCTATAACCTGTCTTCAACATATAAAATAGCTTCATTATGTCTGCCATGAAGTGCCTATTTATGAACCTTTCTGTTTGCATGAGAAATTTTCATTGGTTCTGTATTGTCCAGCATGAGACCCTAGTCTTATGTTAAAACACTTTATGGTTGACAGTTTTTGGAATTCAATTGTCTGCCCCATGAGTTTGTACTACTGACCAAGAAGCAATCATCTGCGGATTTTTATGTGTCTGAAAATATTTTTTTTTCTTTTCCTATTTCTGTCATAATCATTACATATCTGATAGTATGCAGTTATTTACATAGCTGCCTGCTGGTCCACCCACAGTCTCTTTAATTACATACTTATTTATTACTTCTGCTGGCATAAGAAAATAATTAACTATGGACAGCACTGTTCAACTCTGACATTATTCATTTTTCAGTCAAACTGTCTGATACTATGTTGTCTATAATCACAGCTCTCAGCCTGTTATATTCAGAATCAGGAACAGTCAACAACAATCTGCGACAAAGGTCCAAAATTAGGAATCTTTTTAAAAATATTAGTATTACTAATTTTAAATGGAACAAGAATTTTAATTAACATGCATTTTCTGAAGTAAAAGTTGTCTATGAATTTAATAACTACCATTATTAGTAAACCATCACCTTAAAAAAAAGCATTTCAGTATGGTCAGATCAAAATTATGAGCTAGAATTAAGGACTTTACTGTAAATCAGACAGTTAAAGAGTGTACTTTAAAAACCTATTTTTAAAATCTATGCAGTATCATTTTCAGTACATACAAAAACAAAAATAAATAAACAAGTAAACATCTTCTAGCTATATTTATATCTAGGCAGGATCTCCCTGTATGTATCTGTCACTAAATTTCCAAACACAGTCTATTTTTGCATATCTCATGGAAAGCACTATGGGTCGGATTCCATAAACATGATGGAACTCGGCACAATCCATTGAGTTCTGCACATGATTTGCAGATAACCAAGTAATAGACAAATATGCCCCAGTCTATGAAGAATACCTCAGCACAAGGCAAACATGATCAGCAAAGTCAGTGCAACCACAATCAGTCATGGCAAATATGTATTCCAGGAAAACTTGTTCATGAAAATATTTCTGCATTTTAACGAACGTCTGTGAAAGTTATACAAGCCCAACTGAATTTTCGGCATTACATGGAAGGTGAGGAAAAAACAATCCAAATGGATGAAGACTGACTTGACATGTAAAGAAAAACTTCCAATGCAAGAGTAGCCAGTCAAACATGGTAGATGCAGATGAAATGTAATACTTTTAATGAAAGGCAGTAAAACAAATAAAAACAGCAAGTAAAAACACCAAGTAAAATGGATGAATGCTTTCACTCCAGTTCCGGAGCTTCATCAGATCTAATTAACACAGAACTTGAGACTATTTAAAGGTACAATGATTCTAAAGTTACCTGTTCAGGTCACGTGACCTGGGCAGAGGTCTTAAGGAAACATACGCATACATTTAAATTTCTTGTATTACAGTTATTGAACTAAAGCATCAGGGGTGGTAATGTCAGCAATAAGACTGAATGTTTAGAAACTAAATGCATTATAGAAATGCAAAGTGATAAGGGAAAAGGTTTCAATGAGTATGTTCCCTTAAGAGGGTCTATATTAGTTCACCGAAATGTAATGCTGGTGAACACCTATTCATCGACCCTTAATCAGCAAAAATCACGTCAGCGATTCACTGAATTTACTAAGGGCAACAAAATAGTTGCCTGAAGCACAATGGACCAACTTGTAATTGACTTGAACCCACCCAAGTGGGAGGATTCATCCCCCACACCACCTATGTGGGGGACTTCACCCCCACACCCCCCTAACTATATATACCAACCAAGGGAGCCCACAGGATTTTTTGCAGGAGGGTGCAAACCCAGAGCCCCACCGACTCCCCCCCACGCAGTCCCCACAAAGCCCCCCACGCAGTCCCCCACAAAGCCCCCCCCACGCAGTCCCCTGCCACCCACACAGCCATTTCAGTGTCCCATTACTTGGCTATTTCTCCCCAGTTGCCATACACACTGTTAAAAACTCTATGTGCATACTGTTTTATGCTTTACTTCTATGATATTACAGATATTTTGATTTAATTTACAAATTTTATAGCGCAAACACTGATAGACATTTGCTAAATGAAGTAATAGTCTTACAATGAAAACAGTCTTGGCATTAAAACTTCTCTACATTTGAAAGTCGTATTAACTGAAACAGCATTGAAACCCACATTTAAAGAAAATGCATCTGGCCATTGACAGGTTAAGTTTACCTTTGGGCTATTTTCAAATCATTGGCCCCTTGGACACATTTTAGGACCATGCAAAAGTTCTTTAATACAATCAGGAAGGTGAATCAATTCTAATATATAATAATTTAATTATATACTTTGTATAATATAGCACCTTATAGTTTTGAACATGTTCCCAGTAAGCAATGAAATAAAACATCTGAACCAATAATGACAAACTGCCCAATTTCATTTCAACCATAAAAGGCCACTCAAACGTCTGTCATTACAATCCATCAATATCAGTCAATATGCACAATTTCTGGAGAAGTAAGTCATCTGAATAATTCTACATTAAAGAGATCTGAAACTAATGAAGAGGTTGTTGTCAGAAAACAACTTTATATTTCAGTGTTTCATCTACAACTTCAGCGCCTTCTGTCCTTGAAGAATAAATTGCCTATGTTACATTAAAAAAGGTAAGTTGGCATATTGCAATAGAGAATGGGTGGCAAGCTGAAAAACAGGTTCATAGTTACTAGGCATGTCATCCAAAGGAGGACATACTCAGGTCTGCAGCACCCCACCCCCTTAAAATACAAATCTGCATGCTGTGGGAGCAGAAACTATAGCCCTCTGCATCAAGATGCAACTATGCTACCTGCTGCGCTACTAAACCTGCTGTAAAATTCTATACGACAACAGTGATACCATTTGCTGAACAAAAGTTGTACATTTTAAGCAGACTTAGCATGAGCAGCAGTAAACATCTCTCCCCTTAAACTCAATTCCTTGAAAATAAATTCCCCTTGCTAACTCTAACTAGGGTGTTTCACTCTTTCTTACACACAGACAGACACAGACACCTCAACATCTCAGTGCAAGAAATCTGGACAAAGCCTAAAATAAATAGGGACAGATTATAAATATTTCTGTCATGAACTTAAAAAATTGCTAGAACAGGATTTGTGTTAGTATGCAGTTTTCTAAAGGATATGGTGTCTAAAACTCAAATATCTGTCTTTATTTAGCAACTCCGATCCTTTTTAGGAGGAATATGGGGCAAAACTCTGGACATTCTGCAAAAACCTGGACAGCTGAGGGGTATGCTACCTCCCTCTTATACATACATACATACATACATGCATACATACATACACACTCACAAAGGCCCCAAACTAGGGACACATTTAGAAAGTAGCTAGAACAGAATTTGTGTTACAGTGAATTTTCTGAAGGATATTAAGTCTGAAACTCCAATGCATGTCATTATTTAGTAACTTTAATCCTTAGCTCATCTCAGTGATTTGTCAAAAACAGAATTTTTATGAGGAACAGACCAAAAATATAAGGCAAAAATCTAGACATTCTATGAAAATCTGTAGAGTTGAGAGGTATGAGTCACACACATACACCCCTACCTCCTTAGAAAGTGGCTAGAACAAGTTTTTCATTAGTATGCATTTTCTGAAATATATGAAGTCTAAAGCTGAAATGTCTGCCATTATTTTCTGAATTCATTCCTCAATGATTTCCTAGAAAAACACAATTTTATGAGAAAGAAACTGAAAATATGAGACAAAAATCCAGATAATTGCGAGCTGAGGTCATACCTCTCAACCTCTTAGAGCAAAAATCTGGACAAAGCCTAAAATGATGGTGGGACAAATAGGGATGGATTTTAAATATTGCCCTTACAAACTTAGAAAGTTGGTAGAATAATAGGTTTTGCATTAGCATGAATTTTCTGAAGGATGTGGTGTCTAAACTCAAATGTCTGTCATTATTTAATGACTTCAATCCACAGCTATGTGCCAGAAAGGGACAGATTTTAGGAGGAATACACCAAAAATATGAGGCACAAATCTGGTAGAATAATAGGTTTTGCATTACCATGAATTTTCCAAAGGATGTAGCATCTAAACTCAAATTTCTGTCATTATTTAATGACTTCAATCCATGGCTATGTGCCAGAAAGGGACAGATCTTAGGAGGAACACACCAAAAATATAAGGCACAAATCTGGACATTCTGCAATAACCTATACAATTGAGAGATATGGCCAAGTTTTGAACCCCTGACTGTAGATGTGAATGTCACAGAAAAAGTGCATGACTGTGCAAAACTACTGTGTGCTCATAGAAGCAGTTAAGTACCTCCTCATCATCATCACACTTGTGCAGTGGGATTCAGGCCAGCAAGGGCCACCAAAGCAAAGTGACAGCCCAGTTTCTCATATTAATGGGGAGGAAGTGGAAGAGAAGAAAAAAAAGAGAAAAGGGAATAACAAAGGAAACCCAGAGTGTCAACCATAAGCAATACGTGGATGGTTACAAGGGTACCTTTTGTGGAAAAGGCTCTCATTTTTTATTAGAAAAAGATGGTAGCTGGGGAAAGTAGTGTGGAATGGGCTGTTGGAGAGGTAGACAGAGAGAGAGAAGGGAATGTTGTGGAGGCGCACAGTCAACCATAAAATGCAGATATAAATGGGCATGGTGATATTTATACAAACAGTGGGATCATCAATAGGTAGAAACATGCTAATAGAGAATGGAAGCTTGGTGATTGGAAGAACTGGATAACAAGGTACAGAGAGTGGCAAGTCAGGGTAACATAGGGATAGGGGACAGAATAGGATGCATGGCAGAAGGTACACTATCATAAATACATCAAACATTGGAGGTAACCACTAAACTCATAAGGAGGGCCTTGGCATGCAATGTTAGAGGCTCTTGCTCTGTCAGTGGCCACTAACATATGATGCCTGCTATAGCTGCCACTATCACTTGCATTCTGCCATCCTGTAGACTGGCAATTCTGGTGTTCAGGAGATCACTGCATCCCTGTGCACCTGTGTTGTACATTTCCAAATCACTCTGCAATTTTCAGTGCCACTGTTTGCATATTCCCTGTGCCTTGTTTGCATGTAGAACCTCATTTCCACACCATTATGCAGTAATTTGCATATCGTGCATGTCACACTATTTCCCCTAAAGGCACTGCTCTACTTATGCCTCTGAATATCCTCTCGCTTGCACTTCACTGCTGTTCATGTTATTTTGTACAGCACTCACACACTCCTACCTCCCTCTTACTTACACACACACACAAACCCCTACCTACTTCTTAAATAAATGCATACACAACCCTACCTACTTCTTACATAAACGCATACACACCCCTACCTACTTCTTACATAAACGCAAACACACCCCTACCTACTTCTTATATAAACAACACATATACACCTCTACCTAGTTCTTACATCCACACACCCCTACCTACCTACCTACTTACCTACCTATTTCTTACAACACACACACCTCTTAAACACTTAAAACACACGTACCTCTCACTTGTACATTCGTCCATAGTCCAAACATCTCCTGAAATTCAAATTCCGCGCAGAAGATAAAAACATAATCCATTGGTTGCACAGACGGAGAAGATGTAAACAAGTCACAAACACCTGCTTCGTCTATGCGGCTGTACATAAAGGGCATTCTTAAAGAAAAACGCCCTTAAAAAAAAAAAAAAAAAAAAAAAAAACGAAAATTAATCTCCCGGTGAGCTAGTTCCACCCCCTTGTACCTGCTTGCGGGCGCCCTTGATACCAACTCTGAGATCGTACTACAGTGGAGAAAAGGGCAATGTTCTGTCGTTGTCCATTGTGCTTTGGCCAAATATTTCATTGCCCTTAGTAAATTCAATGAATAACTGAAGCGGTTTTTGCTAATTACAGGTTGACGAATAGGTGTTTGCCAGAATAACATTTTGGCCATCTAATATAGACCTCCTTAAGACCTCTGCTCAGGTAACATGATATGAACTGGTAACTTCAGAATCATTGTACCTTTAAATAGTCTCAAGCTCTGTGTACATGTGTATCACAAGTAATGTACACGCCTAAAGAAATAGGATGATAGAAAAGTACATTTGGGATGAAGGTAAAGAAGAGGGACACACAAATTATAATGGAAATGGAAGGTCAGAGGGAGAGTCAGATATGCATAGTGCACCTTTTTTGTTGAGAATAGAAAGAGTGAAAATGACATGGAAAGACGAGGTGGGCAAAAGAGTAGGTACAAACATACAAATATCACAAGGCATGACAGACAAAGGTCATCACAAACATGGGAGAAATTGGATCCACATGTCAAAGATACATGTCATACCACAAGCAGCACATATGTGTGTTCAGATGTGAAACATAAATGTCTGACATTCAATGGCTTTACATAAGCCAAACAGAAAGAAGGCTCATCACACATGCCCGCAAAAATGAAATGGCTATGAAGTAAATGGTGATAAATATGTGATTAATGAAAGCTAAGGAATGCAAGCCTGTGCATATGCAAGGCTCAGTTGTCACCACCTTGTTTGCATATGCCTTGCATGTGTGTCTGATACCCCTCATGGTGGTACAAAGTCATATTGTACCAGTACAGCTATATTACAGTGATGATATATTACAGGAAGATAAACAGACACATAACACATGCCATGTATATGTGAAACGTTTAGGCCAAAGCTATAAGAAGGAGGGGAGCTGGACAATATAGGCACACATCAGTAAGGAAATACCAGCAAGAGAAATCAGGCATAGAATAAATCTGGACAACCATAGCTAAGCAGACACAGTATACATGCATGTGTCCACAACACAAGATAGACTTGTAAGGTACATTGAAGCAAATGTCCAATGACTGACACATGTGTATAGCGCATTGTGGATGCATTATACCTGTCTCTGTACAAATTATACAAATAACACAGTAATGTGCAGCAGTTAAACAGCAAATAACATGGGGAGACAACAAAAGTAGTTTGAATATCACATATCCATATATACTGCCATGCAAACATAATACAACAGATGGCAAAATCAACATTATTGATATAAATATCACCATACATGTGTAGGACTGATCAACAACAGTTCTGTGTGCTCAAATGCAACACAACAAAATAGAATAAGTGCATGTAACCAGTTACATATTACAAGGGCACTTGTTTGGTTGTGTGTCGATTATGTTACAGCTATGCACATGTACATCCATGTAAAAACATCAGGATTATTGCAACCCGACAGGGGAAAACTAGATTAAAACCTACAACTGCTACCTATGTTTACATTACAAACCCAAATCCTACTTGCCTAGCTAATTGAGCTTTGCTGTGCTTATATGAGTTGATGGAAGTCAAGCAGCTTACATCTATAATATGCAGGTAAGCATTACACACACCAACATGTGCCAGGCTAAGATGACATTGTGTGAAATGTACAGACATAACTAACCATGTGGACAAAGACCTACAAATGTACACAGTTATTGTATGCTGAACTTACTGAAGTGTTACATCATAATTAATAAAACTGTGATCACATGTATATTACAAATAATACTTCATTGCTGAAATGTAGGTGCATCTACATGAATACAATTTAATGCGTATGTATTTGCAGATAGGCATATATATATATATATATATATATATATATATATATATATATCGATGGCTAGAACTGTAAGTGTTGGTGCTATGTGTGCTTGTCATTTCGTATAGACATGTTAATATATATTTTAGCCAAAAGTGAAGTTGCATGTGTGTGTATTATATGACAAGTAAATAAAATTACAAGTGCTGCCATGTGCAGTATATAAGCTGCGATACACATTTAACATGACATTGTCCATAATGTATCCTAAATGTGTTGTGTGACATGCACTAGTGATATCCATAACATAAATGGCTAACAGACTGGAACAAAATCACTACTGTTCATAACATATTGCCTGCAAGACAGGCATGCCTGTGTAATAATATTCAGATTTTTTCAAAATGTCCAGATTTCCACCTCATATTTTAGGGCTATTCCTCATAAAATTTGCAGTTTTCTGGCAAATCTCTTAGGATCAAAGTCACTAAATAATGGCATCCATTTGCATTTCAAACTTCATATCCATCGGGAAAATCCACGCTAACACAAATCCTGTTATTCTTGTAACTTTCTAAGCTTATAAGAGCAATGTTCAAAATTTGCCCCATCTGTTGGCCTTTGTCCCTTCCATTATTTTATGCTTTGTCCAGATTTCTTAGACTAAAAAGTTGGTATGGCTGTATGTAATGTCTGCAGTGAGAGTCAAACAACAAAACTAAGTATTATAACTGTATGTCATCACATTGCTTAGAACAATTCTCCTTAGCTATAACAGTTTAGGTTTTCAACTGCCATAGTTTGCATGAAAACATGTGTCTGCACTTGAAACACATACATACCCACTAAGAGAATTACTGTTCAACTGTGGGATTCAAACCTACACACGTAAAGTAGGTAGGAGGACAGTCAATGAAAAGAAGAAATGGATTATAACAGACTGTTGTAAAATTTAAACTGTAGTGGTAACATATGCATGTATTACCCAGCATTCACACATATATCATTAATAGAAATATACTGTATGATGTTTCTAGAAGCTTTGCAATTAACAGAGATATGTGTAGTCATCTATGGTCTAAGCACTGTAGGTGTCAATACATCATGGCCATGCTAGATGTGTGAAACCTCTAATGTATAACTTACCAAACAACTATATCCTATACGTGTTGTATAGTAGGAAATAAATAACTGCCAAGATTTCATCCAAATTAGGCTACAATGAGATGTGAAGCCACATATAGGCAAACAACGTTTATGCAGGTGCATTGCTTAAATATTTCAGCTTATGAACATCACATTTCTTTTAACATTGAAAAAGTCTATGGAATGATGATCAAATGTGATTTACTCCCAGTATAAATCTATCATGTGTCAAAACACTGAACTTAACTTTCATAGTTTGCAAAGAAATCTTTCATATGTACTTTAAACAATTAAACAGCCATCAAAGGAATGAGTGTACAACAATGGGATTGAAACCTACACATGTAAATTATATAGGAAGGTAGCCATTGTCTCCACATACAGTCCCAACCCTACAGCTATAAAGTAGTATAAGCCTTGTGTTTACAAGGCTCACACATGTCAGCCATGATGACCTGCATTGGCCTTACATTCATTAAATTGCTGAAAAAAGCCATGGATTGTAAAATACTGTTGTGAATTTTAAATTTTAGAGTTAACTAATGTATGTATTACTCAGCATTGACACATACAGACATATACTGTATGATGTTTCTAAAAGCTTTGCAGATAACAGAGAAATGCCTGGTCATCCACAGCTTAAGTGCAATATGCATTAATATACTACTGCCATGCAAGATGTATAAAAATCTGCACTGAATAAGTTAACAAACAAATGCAGATGTTCCATATGCAATGTGCAATATTAAATGAATTACCACCAATAATTTCTCAAAAATAGGATAAAGTGTGATTTGAATCCACACAAAAGTAAACAGCAGTCATTTTTCCATTTTGCTTAATCAGTGGACATAACAGAAATCATAATTTGCTAGATATTTTGAAAACAGATATTATAGAATAGCAGTAAAAGTACTATGTTTGAAATCTATTAATATACAGGTATAATCAATAATTCTACATAATGTTTACAGTGGCCCAGTATAGTTGCAGATAACCTCAGAATGTATTGCTACGCTAATGTTAACTTTAAATAGTAGAACAAATTTTGTTCCATGTAAATTAATATTATTAATACAGATACCCATGGAATATACTTCAAACCTAATATATCACATAAACACATCTGGTCATATGCTTATTAAAAACAAATAATCTCCATGGTATCCCCAAAGTCTCAAACAACCCACTAAAGCAGTATAGTGGGTCCAAAAACAAAACCGTGTGAGAAACTTCTCTATGTGGAAGATTTTCAATATATATCTAATTAAGCACTTGTAAAAAAGATCAGATAATGGTAGTAGAACTAGTGAACTTAAACTCATTCTAAGTAAAAAAAATAATAAAAAAAATATAATTTGAAATATTATGCAGAATTACTAAGTATTCAAAAGTAATCCAAGCAGGGTAGACAGTCTGTTTCCAGTCGAAAATCCTTTATTAAGTACACAGACAAGTGATCCAAGTAAAACAAAAATAAAATAATGGTTCCCTTACAAGCTTTCTAACTATATATATACTTTTTGTCAGGCAAGGGAGTGGTTTATTGTGCTGTAAAACACAGTGTATTGGTATACATGTTAAACTCACATCCTTCCCCCATCAGTGCGACATTCAAGCTGGTCCTGCCCTACTTACTAGCTGTCATAATAATGTAACCATTATGTACTTTAAATACAATTAATAATGATGTGGTACCTCTTATTTAACCAGATTATTAAGTCTGTGATTTTATCCAAGACAATACACTACATGGCTGGAAATATATATAAAAACCTAGACCATTTGGCAATCTAAAATATATATATAAATATATACATATACATTTTCAATGCAAAAAAAATCCATTGTGTAAATCATATTCTATTTCCATAACCTATTGTTAACAAAGATTGCTTTCATCCTTCTAGACTTCTTCAGGTCTGTGTACAAGAACCCTAAAAACTATCTACAAAAAATATTATTGTATATTTAGCTAGTATTGTTATTACATATCATTTCGAATAAAGTTGAAAAAAGAATAAAGAAAAAGAAAAAAATGTATGATGATAGAAACAAAATTTACACTTCAATTAAAAATGCTTTAATGTGTATTTAAAACCAGCTGGAAGAATAAAATAAAATAAAATTAGCCATGTAAACAATGTGGCAATTTTTTAAGTCCCAGTACACTTTTAAGTGAACAGTAGTAGTTTAGTCCAGGCTTCCTAAAAGAGTTCAGGTTTAATTGCTACATGAGTTCATGTTTCTCCAGCATATTCATGATGTCTCCTTCAAGAGCACCTGTGTCTATGCAATCCAGTATCTAGAACATAAAACCTGTGAGTCTTTTATGAAGAACAAGGTATTTGGCTAGTGCATTATTTTTACATCCAGAGTGGATTTCTGCCAGATGACATGAAATCCTACAGTTAAGTTTATTTACAGTCTTGTCCACATAAAATGCATCACATTCATTACACTGTGCCCTGTAAATTACTTTTGCAGTGTTACATTCACCTCCTGCACTGGTCTTAATGATTTTCTTTAGATAAGGGCAATAAAAAGTATCACCTTGCTTTATAAATATACAAAATGCACAATTAGCTTCACATCTTTTAGTGTTTCTGTCATATAGTCTAGGTTTAAATTCAACAAAACTTCTAATGTTCCTGGCTTTCCTGTAAAGAAAGGATTGAGCTTCACCTAAGATGTTAATCTGAAAAGGGTTTCCTGTGACAATGGCCCAGTTTTCTTCAATAACATTTTTGATATTGTGATAATCCAAAGTGTATGTCAGGATGCAGCTATTTTTGCATTTGTTATTCTCTGTGGAATTTCTTAACACTCTCCTACTGAGGAGGTTGAGTGAAGGTGCTTCAGTCCTTTTCAGTTCTATAATGGGTTCCAGGATGTTTTGTAACATCTGATTTTCATAGCCTCTCACTAGGAAATCATTTTCTAAGTTGTTCAGGTTTCTCAAAAATGGTTGCATCTCTGTGGGAATTCTAGCAAATCTATAGCCTTGGGACTTCACTACATTATACTTGTTTTTTTTTGTAGGATTTAACATTTTACTGTGGAGTAATAAGTTAGCCCTCGGTAGTTTTTTGAATAGATCAGTGGTGATTCTGTTATTGTTGGTATCATTGGAAATCTGCATATCTAAGAGAGTGGTTGAAGTATAGCTATGGGAAGAGGTAAACTTCAGGAAGGGGGTTGTCTAACTGAGGTAAGTGATAAAATCTCCAAGCTGCAAAGTGTCACATTCCCACACAATAAATATATCATCAATATAATGTAAATAGCATGTGATATGCTGCATGTAGTCTGTGTTGTTTATCACAAAGTCTTCCTCCCACTTGCCGAGGGCTATGTTAGCTATGCTGGGAGCCATGGCAGCCCCCATTGCTATACCAGCTTTTTGTTTGTAGTGTTTGCCATTGAAGGTGATCCCCTTTATGTCCAATACAAGATTAATGAGCTTGCTTAACTTTTGCAGTTGTGCCTGTGTACCTTGATTATGTTACTTAAAAGATTCCATAGCTGCTGTTATACAGTAATTGTGAAGGAGCACTGTGTACAAGGATTCCACATCAATAATTAATAAAATACTGCCAGCTTCCACTGTAATGTTTTTTTATTTTCCTCAAAAATATAGGAAAATAACACTGTCAGCAACATGTGTGATGTTCCTTTTCAACTACATAACCTCATCAGTACTGGAATAGTGGTAACACATGCCACTTATTTTTTTCATAGGTTCATAGGTAGGTACTAGGCTATTGGCCCAAGGGCCTAAGTAAGCCTAGCCAACAAGGTTCCCTGGCTTATGTCACCCAAGAAAGTTATTTTCCTGTGCCACTGTCGAGCAGAGCCACAGAAGTGATCCCTGGGGTGTATTTCCTTTTTCCCCATCCACTCATCAAAATTTTTCTTGAAGAGTGCTAATGAGGAACTTTGCTTGACATAGATGGGTAGCTTGTTCCAGAGTATGGGAAGTCTCTGGGACAGGAATCTATCCCTCCAGCATGTCCTGTTTATTGTGGTGACAAAGTTTAGGTATGTAGCTCAGAGGGATTGAGATTTCTTTAGGTGTAGCATCTCCAACAGCTCTGGGTTTCACATAGCTTTATATGTTAGGCAAAGATCACCTCAGAGTAGGCGATATGCTACGGAGTAAAGCTGGAGTTTTTTGAGACGGTCAATGTAGGACATCTGTTTGAGGCCAGTAATCCTCTTTGTAAGGTACTTCTGTGGCCTTTCCAGCTGCTGCAGATGTCTTATGAGGTACATTCCAAAAGGGGCGTTGTACTCTATAATGGGTCTAATGAGTGCCGAGTAGATGGGAACAATGACCTCTATTTTCCTGAATGAGAACCCTTTTGTGATGAGGTGTACCATGTAGAAGGACTTCCTGACTACTGTGGTGATATGATTATCAAAGGAGAGACTACTGTCCACCTGGGTCCCAAGGTCTCTTATCACACATTCGGTGTTAAGTAGACTGCTGCCTATGTGGTAGTTCATGGGTACAGAGCTTTTACCAAAGGGGGTGACAATGCACTTTTTGGCATTGAGCATAATGCCATGGCTCTGACACCAGGCATCTGTCTCAGTGAGGCCCTTCTGTAGGATATCCACATCATTTGGGGACTCGACTATGGCTCCTAGTTTGCAGTCATCTGCGAACTTTGTCAGCCAGAGGCCTTCTGTGTTAGCCTGTACTTCAGAGAGGTAGATACCAAACAGAAGAGATCCCAGGACTGAACCCTGTGGTTCTCCACTTGTCACTGGTTTGAAGTCAGATTTAGAGTCTGCAACTTGTACAGTGTGGGTTCTGTCAGTGAGCTAGTTGGCAACCCATCTTGTGATGTAGGGATTCATGCCTAGTTTAGTGAGTTTAGCTATAATTCCAGAATGGGGGATGGTGTCAAAAGCCTTGGCAAGGTCAAGATAGGCTGTGTGAACCACATTACCCTCATCTACGGCTTTGGTGACTGCCTCAAAGAAGTCGATCAGGTTCAGGAGGCATGATCTGCTTTTCACAAACCCGAACTGGGTGGGGTCCAGAGTTTGTAGGTTACCAATGTCTTTGTTGATGAGTTCCATGATGATACGTTCCATGGCCTTGCAGACCAGGCTCGTTAGGCTAATAGGACGATAGTTCCCAGGATCAGTGGTGGCTCCACCTTTGTGGAGTGGGATAACTGTTGCTGTGCACCATTCAGTGGGCACAAAGCCTGATGTGAGGCTATGATTGAACATGGTCCTTAGGTGGGGAGCCAGTTCGTTCTGAAGTTCATGTAAAACACAGCCTGGGATGTTGTCCGGTCCCATGGATGCTGTGTTTTTGGCTTTAGAGAGTGCAGCTTTTACCTGCATAGCTGTGATTACAGGGACTCTGCATTCTTCCTGTATAGATATGGGCCCTTTAAGGTGTGAGAGAGGGGTAAAGTTAGCACTGAACCTATCTGCCAGGATATTGGCAATATCAGTTGGTTCTGTAATTTTTGTGCCATTGTGCTGTAACTCAGAGCAGATCTGGGTGTTGCCATTGAGATTCTTGACATAGCTATAGAATGCTTTGTGGTTATTCTTCGAATCAGTGGTGATTTTGTTTTCATAGCTAGCTTTGGAGGATCTTACAAGGAATCTCAACTTCTTACTGAGGCTGACCAGGAAGCTCCTCCACTCATGGGATTTTGCTCTGTTTTGCAACAGTTTCTTCCTTCTGTTGTACAGTTTGTTTATGGCAGGGACTGCCAGATTGGCTTCCTTTTTTTCGAGGATAGCATCTTGGTTCTGTTTGGGATAGCACGATCCATGCACTCGTTAAGTGCTTATAGAGTGCATTTGTGTAGGAGTCAGCAGTTGTAACTGTATTGTCCATCTGCATGGGTGTCATGAAGTTCACCACTTCTGTCTTAAGAAGCATGAAGTTGGCTTTGGAGACATTTTTTACCATGGTTTCCTTAATGGGGGGGGGATGTGGATATCTAGGGTGATTAGCTTATGGTCGGATTGAGCCAACGAGGAGTTGACTTCAGGTGTGGAACACCAGTCACTCATACTGGTAATGACTGGGTCTAGGATATTATTGCCCCTGGTGGGGGTGTAGATAAGTTGATCCAGGGCATTACAGTTTATAAATTCCAGAAAGCATTGAGGGAAGGAGTTGGTACATGAGTAGTTTTCCCAGTTAATGGAGGGGTAGTTGAAATCACCCATTATTAGGGTGTTTGGTTGAACCCTAATATTTTCCAGTATATCAAGAAAAGAAGAGTGGGATTCCTGGGGCATGATGGGGGATCTGTAGCAAGCTACATTTTGGATTGCAGTTTTGCCCAGAGTTAGTTGCACTTGGATAACCTCGGATGCATTATGCTGAGCAACTAGCCTGGAGGTATGGATATCCTTAATGAATATGGACACACCTCCACCTTTGGTGTTCCAGTCCAGGTTACATGCCCGAATAGTGTGGTATGGGTTATAGCCTGGTAGTGCAGGGGTGCTATCTGGAGCCTTTAACCAGGTCTCAGTCACTGCACTGATATTGATGTTCTCCATTTTAAGGAGTGCCTTGAGTGAGTGCAGTTTGAGATTTAGACTTCTAGCATTGAGTAGCATTACCCTCAGTTTTTTGCTTGTCTGTTCCTGTTACAGTGATGAATTTGTCATTTGAGCCTTGCCTAAAAAAGGCACTATAGGGGCAGCAAGAGCCTTAGCCAGTATCCGGAATCCCAGGGGTGGCAGGTGCAGGCCCTCTCTGGCAAAGCATCATGGTCTGTTGACCATGCCATCCCAGGCAGACAGGTACTGGATCCCCTTAGAATGACACCAGAAGCTTAGCCAATTGTTGAAGTCAATTATTTTGTCCTTGTACTGTGGTATCATTCTAGATGATGGCTGAATGCTACTCAGGGCTAGGTCATACCTGCCTGGGCTACAAGATCGGAGAGCTCTTCCATGTCTCTTTTCATGTAATCCAGGGAGGTACATCTCAGGTCGTTTACACCAACATGGTCAATGACAGAGTCATATTTGTACTTGTTGTGGAGTGACCTGAGTGTGTTGGTTATGTGGCGGATCCTGGCACCTGATAGGCAGCTGACAGTAACCTTCTCCTTGTTTAGCCTGGTGAGTGGGACATCAGTGTGCCTGACTATAGAGTCACCTATGACTAGTGTGTTGGGTACGTTGTTTTGCCTTATGGGCTGTGGTTGAGTGGCACACTGAGTCTGTGGGCTATATGTCATTTGGATTGTGTTGGGGGGTGGAGGTTGCTTGCGTTTCTGCTTTGGAGGTCTCTGTTGCTTGAACAGATTATTACTGAGAGGCTCCGTGAATGTTTTTGTGTTTCTATGTGTGGATTTTGGTGGTGTAGACTTAGTGGTACTATGTGATGAGTGTGGTGTGGTGCAAGTGTTTACCTTCTCCTCTTGAGTGTCAAGTTCAGTCTTGGTTGGAGAGAGCTTTACCTCCAGTTTGGCTAGATAAGTGCATCTCTCACAGGTTGTAGTGTTGGGTGGTAGGAGGAGAGGGTTATCTGTGTACATGAGACAATTGCTATATTGCCCCAAGATGCCCAGATTCATCAGATAGTCAGGAGAGAACACTGGGAGCTGACTCTTGGACATGCCTGAATAAAAAACTATTTTCCTGTAGATAAGTGAGGAAAGTGAGTACAAGAGCTGTTTTTCTCTAAGCAAGTGAAGAAAGTAAGTACAAAAACTGTTTTCCTCTAGGTAATGAGGAAGGTTGAATGCTGTAGTAATTTGTAGCTTATTTAGTACTTACAACAAGTTCTGAACAAGTGCTTAGCACGAATAAGCAAATTTAAGTGCTAAAACTAAGAATCTGTATCTGGTCTAGACTAGTTACAGGAAAGAAACAAGTGCAAATGCAGGCTTTTAAATCAGAAAGTTGAGAGAGATGGAAAAATTGCCCAAATGGCCAATAACTACAATTTCTGGGCCAGAAACCACTCCTTATGTGGTAGATAGGTTATCTAGTGCTTACCACTCCCACTGATAAGCTAGCAGGCTTCCCTCCAACACAGAAAGGCTTGGGGGGCTCAGGAGCTTACAAACAGTCCTGGATACAGCAAATCTGTATCTGGACTAGACTAGTTACAGGAAAGGGGGGACACAAGTGCAAATGCGGGCTTTTAAATCAGAAAGTTAAGAGAGATGGAAAAACTGCCCAAATGGCTGATAACTAGAATTCCTGGGACAGAAACACTCCTTATTTGGTAGATAGGTTACCTAGTGCTTATCACTCCCACATCCTATTAGTGCGATCTATAGTTGTTATGTGCCTTGGCCTCCTGTTATAAATGTGGAGTATACTCCATGTTGTTTGTGTGCCAAGTTAACCTACAGATACATCTTCTCATGAGATGGGCCATGAATCATCGGGCACAGACAGACCTGGTAATGCTGTTCATAGTGTTGCTATTATGCAGCTGTTTAGCCCACCTGTGATCTTTGATACTAATGTTGGCTTGTTCACTACACAGGTGCATCCACATGATGTTGACACCATTTGCCATGTAAGTGTCTCCATATTCTGTTAGTGTGGTCCATACCTGTCATGTGCCTTGTCTTCTATTATGACTGATGATTATTATACTCACATGTTGTTTGTTTGCCTTTCAGTTTACTTTGGATGATACACTCCTCAGCCAGGGAGAATGTACTTGGTAAGGCGTCTATGTTTGCTACATTGCACTATTGATAATTACATGTGCTCCCTTCATGACTAGTGTGGTCAGTATGTGTCTATCTTGTTTGCTGTGTGTTATACCTCAGATGGAATGCTACATGATGCTTTGTATGTGTTTAATACTGAGTTTTACACATTTATCTTTTCTCTGACAGTGGCTCTTCATGGTGGTGGAGTCAGACAAGGACATGTCAGATAGGTTTTAATAATTGTATTGACATTATATGCCATATTTAACTGTACTGTGCAGATTACCTCCAGTGGGGAGAAGCAAACCCCATGTCATTAGACACATATGGCCCTCAGATATCAATGTCTGCGCTGCAATGTGCATGCACATCTGCTGTTGGTCACTCATCTGTGAACTGAACAGTCATGTCCAGACAAACAAATCACACTATGGCTCCTACTCATACTGCATCTCAAAATGCTTGTGTCACCACATCCAGCTCTACAGTTCAACACTGGAGGCCGATTGTTTCTGGACATGGCTGGGATAGCCAAGACTATGGCATGAGGTGTCAGCATGGGTGCCCTAGACTGCATTAGATTAACACTGATGGTTCATCCAATCTGTGTTCTGTTGTGTCAATCTGACCTTGTGGCAATGATGACCACTGTATGTGTTTGTTCAAATGTCTAATGCCACAGTGTTTTAATTATCATTTATATGACTTACTGTAGGTGACTAGCTTCAGGTTGTGATATATAGTACGTATCTGTCACTGGTATGTTAGTACAGATAGTGACAACATTAATGTTCAGTGTGACTGATAGTGACAACAGTAATGCTCAGTGTGACTGATAGTGACAACAGTAATACTCAGTGTGACTGATAGTGACAACAGTAATGCTTAATGTGACTATCTCCATGCTTCTATGTTTGCATCTCTTGCTAGTTGACATATAACACATATTTACGTGGTTAACAGCATGTTACCTTAGTCACCATCTATTGATTGCTAAATTATAAATTTCCTTGTTGTCTGCCATTCACACAGACACAGGTATGCCTCTGTATGCATACCTGAGTTACTTACGGCATTTTAATATGGTAATGCACATTTCTCACCCTTAGCACTCAATGCACTTCTGTGGACTGTTTTCCATATTCAATACCATGCTGACATGTATTTCCCTTGTGTGCCTTCCATCATCTCACCATCTTATCTATTTGTTCAGGAAACTTGCTTAACTGTAGCATTGCCCTGCGCCCAGCTGGCTGCCTTCTGGGATGCCTCTATAGATCATCCTCTATTATGGTTTTAGTACTCCATCTTGCTGTAGTGAAGTAAATGCCAGTTGCATTTTTTTTAAATTAGGTTTGCAGAATATAGTAGCATTAAAACTGAGCACATATGGTCTCTGCTGAGTGTTTTCAGAAAGTTGTCAGTAAAGTACCGTGTTGCACTTAAATTTATTTAGGTGAACCTGTTGTGTTTAGGAATTCAGTGGGTGTGCCCAGAGTCTGCAATTTTCCTATGCTAATTAGATAATTACTTTTAGCATGCATTATGAAATTGCATCTACCTCTAATGCACTAACATCTTTCTTTGGTGTGTTGTGCTGTCTGCACCTTCTTTTGGAATCCAGCCCCTTATGTGAAGCCATGTATGATTTATGCTTGTCTTCATACTAATTACTCATAAAAGTCGGTCTGTCTCTGAATGCTGAGAGGGTGTTTGAGATACCAATAGCACAAATAATTAAAGTAAGTATTTAACGTTTTAAATAGATGTGACATCTCATGGCCCTGTAGTATGTATAAATGAGTATCCCTAAAAATGACCAGTCTGACTTGGAGAACAGGCTGAAGCTCTGGGCTTCTAGTGGTGTGACTCAGTCCACAAAGGGCTGGTGAAACTCTCCTTTGCCACAGCTGTCTCTTAGAAATACAGCTAACACAACCTCATAATGGTTTGTTCTGCATATCATAGCAGAAACAGTACAATTAACTAATTATTTTGACAGTATTTATGCAGAGACAAGAAAGCCCTCTTTTGCTTCTTTGTAAGTCAAAAAGTTAACGGGAGTTTCTAAACAAATGAATCCTCAGAAGTGTTTGTCCATTCATGAGATGTAAGAAATGATCTCCGCATTTTCAAAGTTGAAACAAAAGTTAGTAGAAGCCTTGTAGCTGCATAAACAGGTTCAATGATACAGCTAAAATAACACTTGACATTTTGGAGAGGGATTGTACATTTATGGTTGCATTAAAGGAATTATTTTTCCAAAAAGGATTGCAAATAAAAAGCACAATTCCTGCATAATATACTTCTAGCTAGCTGAGCCTGTTGGTTTATAGGGGGTAAATTCAAATTTTGCACCATAAAATTCAAGATACAAGACCGTGAAAGCTATTTTTGATGGTCTTAAGTTAAACCCTAGTGAGGCATCTAAATGATTGTCTAAGATCCTCATAGTGACACATACAGTATTACATGTTCATAGTTACATTAATGATTCCACAACAGTGCTACCTGCAGGCAACTGAGAGTCTTCATCTTAAAGTTTACATAATGAGCATCAAAACTGAATTAATATTTTACTTCTGCCTATTTTACTAAAGAGGTATCATGTGTCATTTAGATAACAATATATTTATATCATCATAATGTTCATAATTTTCTAAATAGTTGAAAAAACAAATGACACTGCCAGTTCTTCTCATATAAAATCTTACATCTGATTGGATAAAATGTTGCTGACAGTATGTGTGAAGCTTGTGTTGTTACTGAGCTGTTGTAAATTATTTACAAAATATTGCAAGTATAATATTTGCTGTATAATTGTGAAATAAAATAGAAATTAAGACCTACAAAATAAAGATTGTGACCACTGTAAGGACATGTTTGTGCTGAACAGGTTGACATTTACATTTCTTTATTAACATGTATATTTCTAGAGATGTGAATATTTGCACTGCGAGGATATAACTTGATTTTGTCAAAAGGCTCTGGATACAACTGTGATGTCAAGCCAATATCCCACCAGACTGCCACCAATTAAATGTGACGTCCGGCCAATACCCCAGTGGACTGCATGGGGGGGGGGGTCATTGTACATTAATGGTTGCATTTCAGAAATTGTTTTTCCAAAAAGGGACTGCAAGAAAAAAGAGAAATTTCCATGAAATAAACTTCTAGCCTACTGAATCTGTTGGTTTACATCTGAATCTGTTGGTTCACATGGGAATAAATTCAACAATTAATGTGTCCCTTACTATCCTGGGGCAATAACTAAGGAGCTTCAATCCTCACTACTGAATCCAATGTGAGACTGTCACTTAAACTGGACTGTATACTTCTGTCCACACCTAATGTAACTCCTTATTACACACTTCAGAGCAATGTGTCCCAGTTTAAGACATCTGATACACTCACACTCAAAGTAAATTTAAATCTCACACATCGAAACACTTCTGTGAAAGCTTGACACATATTTCCAGCAACTTAACAGCAAGGCAAAGGCAGGCTTACAGTTTTTTGGTGAGTTTTATCTTTTCTTTGGATATCACTGCACAGCACTGCTGACATTCTTGCCTGCTATCCCTGACTATCAAACTAAAAAATAAATAAAACTGTGGTGGATTGAAATTCTGAATGTTTATCTTGTGATTGTCAACAGTGCACATCTAATGACAACTACACACAGGCTACTGAGATTCAGTTAAAAATCCCCCACCCCTGGAACCAATAAATGTGATGTCTGGCTATATCCCACTGGACTGCCAACAATTAAGGTGATGTCCCTTACTATCCTGGGTCAGTAACTAAGAAGCTTCATTCCACACTACTGACTCCAATGTGAGACTGTCACTTAAACAGGAGTAATATTTCACAATTTTCCCCTAAGAGTACAACAGGAACACTCTCTATAATCTGGAACTGGCTGTATACTTATGTTCACCCCTAATGTAATTCCTTATTACACACTTCGGAGCAATATGTCCCATTTTAAGACCCTTAAATCTCACATATCCAAACACTTCTGGGAAAGCCTGAAATAATTTTCTAGCTGTGTCCTTTCCAGAAAATAATACAGTAATGCTGCCACCAATCAAAGTGTCTTCATGCCCTTCTAAAGGGATGTCCAATTATGAAAATTAAATATCAAAATAAATTATAGCTATGGCCAGAGAAGCTAGGCCTTTGACAGGACCAAGGGAGTATAAAACAGGTATAAACACTCTCTAATCTTTAAAGAAAAACATTGATTTCCAGCCATGATGTAAAGTAATGAAAAAACATTTAATAATAAGTAAAATGATATAAAGAATGTAAATCAATAACTTTCAGTAAACACCAGAATTCAAGTCACCAGAAATATAAAATTAAACTGTAGGATAGAAGTCACCGTTCTAGAAAAACTCTGAATAACTAAACTTTCCAAATCTAACAACAGAATACTGTCCTTTAAGTTAACAGTGAGGTAAAGGCAGGCTTACAGTTTTTGGTGAGCTCTCGCTTTTCCTCAGGTATCACTACACAGCACTGTAATTGACTGCAACTCTTCAGAAACTGCTCAGCACTTGGCTAACTGCACAGCCTAATAGTCTCAGCTGTCTTATTTTTAAAAATAAGTCAGCTGTTTGAAAATGTTCTTTTCCTGTCAATCACCTGTTCAAATAATCAACTAGCAACTGTTAACATTCTAATGACATCATATACTGTTCATCTGATTCTCTACAGTACTTTAGAATGTCCCTCACAAACATGTGCAATTAGAGAAGCATCAAAACACTGACAGATTATTTGAGCATTCTATATAAACAGGGAAATATTCAACATTTAAAAAAAACTTATTTACATTTTCATAATTAGACATGCTGGAATATAATACAATTTAATCTGAGAATATGCACAAATCTCCTGCCAGACATGCCAACACAGATGACAATGTTTCCAGTTTCATCACAACAACCATTGAAATTTAAAGTACAAACTTCCAGAACTTAATTGTAGGAATGAGTGAAATGTAACACCTCCCTAAATAGGACTTAACTGAACGATTTGTTGCTACTTGAGGAAACATAGCAATATGGGCTATAGCTACATAAATATTGAATTTAACTAAAGAATAGGCTAGACAAACTTCAAAAAGATGACAGTAACAGTACTGGAAATTGAGAATGTAAAGGATCTAAGCTGAGTGAGGATGTCTAAATTGGAAAACTTTTCCAGTTCTACAGATATGATATTCGTGGATTATTTCCTCTGGTCTCATTCAGAATATTTTAGTTTTAAAGAAAAAATATTATCTGAAATTTGTACCTTATCCTCCAAGCTGAGTGATTGAAATACCAGAGAATGGAATTTCCCTCCTAATGAATTAGGAGATTCTTGCCAAGAAGAAGCCACCAAAGCAGCTGCATGTCTATCTTTATGTGGTTTTGCTTTCAGAAGTACTTTTTGAATAAAAGAACTGGAGAGAAGGCATCAGTTAAATGACCCTGCATCCTAGGAAAGAAGAAAGCATAGTCTCTAGGTGATTTAGTGTTGAATCAGTCAGCAAAATGTAGGAAGTTCAACATTCAAATGAATAGCAGATCAGTCCACAGCTAGCATGCTACAAGGCTTCATTATTTGATGAATGACTGCAGAATTGATTTGCCATTCATGAGCTAGAGATTCTTAAAGCTAATGCAATCTGTTAAGAGATAATTCTGTTACCCTAGAAGATTGAAAGTAATAAGAAAAATGCTATGGTGCAAAGCCAAATTAATACTGCTCCCTTATACAGTTGATGAATTAATTTTGTGCTGATTGTATTAATCTGGAATAGTCCTGGGTAAAAAAGCTTCAAGTGCATTGTGACTGCATTTATTTCCTTCAAGAAGTTGTACAGAGAATTCTGTTCTCTGTACTCCAGTAACCATGTAGCATGACTTTTTTTGACAATGGAAAAACCAAAAACACCCATCCCATCTACAGAAAATGTAAAGAAAATCCTACTTTCTAATAGTAAATTGGGGTTTTCTTTATATTTCTTGCAGACGGGATAGTTTAGTTTTTTGGTTTTGTAGATTTTTGAACACCTTTCTTTGTTTCATGTTTTTTGGAGCTTATTTTTTTCCACATTAACCCTATAAGCATATTTAAAGGAATCTGCTGTCAAATGCTGATTGGGAGAAAGAGAGACATTTCCTTTGTTAAGAAGGAGAAATCCTCACTCTGGAGAAATTCACTCTTTAATAACTTAACTGTAAGAATTACAGTTTCCAAAGAGTTGTTCACACTATTACACATTTTCTCCTGAAATTAATAAGATGGAACAAACTTGCAAGAAAGTCATCACATTTGCAGCTTAGCTTTATACTAGGGCAACCATTACCAGGCAGTACATAAGATGGAGTGGTTAGTCCTACAAAATAACCAAACTCTCACACAGATCATGATTGTCCACAGCATATCAGGCTTCATAACACAGAGGGATAAAGCCCTTACTTTCCTGCAGATGATCCATGTTCAACTACTGACATGCAAGCTTCTGGGGAGGGAGATTGCCTAGGCTCACTGCAATAGCAACATTAATGGCCAGGTGAGCTCCACTCTGCAAGCAGTATACTGCTTGGCAGGAGGTTGTGCATGTGCAGACTTATGCATGAATGCTGTGCGTGTGCAAAATCAGGCATGACGATTCTGCATGTGCAGAATCATGCATGCATCACCTACAGGCAGCAACTGTGGAGTTCACAAGGTTGTTGAAGGCTGGGAGGGGCTTAAGCCACACTCCTTGGCAGTAATATGACGTGACACTTATACCTTCAGTCTCCTCACTGCTACTGAATGGGAAGGATGAGGGGTCAGGCTGAGCCCAGGGGAGGCTGATTCTGCAGCTAAACATATACTAAAGTGTGAAAGATCTCATTTATACAGGTGCTTTGTACTCTGTTTTGAGTGTATCAATAAATTATGGTTAATTACTACATACAAGTTTGTAAAAACACTATCCTCTCAATCCCTAAGCTTATGCTTAGTAAATGAAACACAAACTCACCATTATTCAACATTATAATTATGTTACACCCTCTCACTGTGCATGGCTGCAAGGGGGAGTGGGGGGGGGTCATTGTACATTAATGGTTGCATTTCAGAAATAATTTTTCCAAAAAGGGACTGCAAGAAAAAAGAGAAATTTCCATGAAATAAACTTCTAGCCTATTGAATCTGTTGGTTTACACCTGAATCTGTTGGTTCACATGGGAATAAATTCAACAGACCAAAGAATATAATTGTGGACAATTATTTAAACTGATTACTCCCTTTATAGGGCTGCATATTCATATTCTTTGAAATCGTGTAAAAATAAATTTGGATTGCTTTTAACTGTACTATACACTAATTGTTTCACACTTTGAAGCCTTTCTCCCTGGAGTGCCACTGCAAGTCAGTCTTTAAATAGGCTCTATTGAACATTCCTAGTTAACAAACTAAATAAGTGAATGAATAAATAAATAAATAAATGTTCCTCATTACCCTGTAGTATTACTGTCTTACTGCAGTTGTAGGTAGTGATGAAAGATCCTTCACTCACACTCAAATACTGTTACTTAAGCATCTTAGTTATTATCTTCTCATTTGTGAAAACAATGAAGCTAAATGCTTTGTAAATACTTTCACGGATATTAATAGCACCTCATTAAATTGTTTTATCTTAATTTGGCATATGTCACTGCAACAGTAAATCATAGCATATAATTTCAGGCAATTTTGGGACTGAGCAATTAGACTGGTCTTCTGGCTTTCATGAATCTCCAGGGGTAACCTTTCTAATTCCTTGCAAAAACAAAACTAAAACTATGGACATTTTTTTATAAACACCTTTATTAAATTATCACTTTAGACATAGACAAACATACACTAACAGAAATGAAGACAAGCCATTTTAACATTCTCCATTTAAATACAATATACATCAAATACATTTTCTTTGCTACTATCATCAGTCCAACATTACAAAACATTGCTGAATTTCTGCCTTTCCTTAAATCTCACTCCTCCTAAACATTATTTTGCAGGTATTGTTCCCACAATTTACATTTAACATCTATGTAATTTGCTCAATCTCTTTTCTAAAGATCCATCTTCCAGTTATTTTATCTCTTTTATAATATTCAATACCTCAAATTCAGTTGGTGTAGACTTTGATTACCATTTTCTAGTAACTGCTTTTTTGACAGCCAACAGAATTAAACTTAGGAAGGTCTTACTCTATCTAGGAAAATCAGATTGTATATCCTAGGTCAAAAAATCATTCCCTTACAACCATTTGTTCACCTACAGCCAGTTGCTCACCCAATATTTCTGATAGAGAATCGTGTAGGGAATTTTGAAAAGCTGCCTATTCATTGCATTTCCAAACCATATGTTCCCAATTTTCTCTTCCTTCTCCATCACACCTCCAACATTTGCTGTCTACTTGAGAAAAAATTACTTGAAATCTGCTCGGGGTATAAAAGTACCTATGCAAACACTTCTAGCAAAGATCCTAAACCTTCTGGACTTGGTTGCATACTTGGGAACCATGGATATGCCTTCCCATTGTTTTCTTGTAAATTGCTTTTCCAGTCTCTCTTCCCAATCTTTTCTAACCTCCTCTGGTTGATTATTTCAGTTAGCATGCAATATTTTTTATTTCTTTCTCATTATTCCTTTTTTAATAGCTGCTTCTTTTATAGATTCAACTAAAAACTTGCTCAGAACAGTTTTTTCACTTAAAATCCCCCTTATACATTTATGCTTGCCTATACTCTCAGATCAAGCCCTGATAAGGAAGGCAGTCTCTAGCCTGCAGTCCTAATGTATTCTTGGCCCCAACCCACTCTGTTACCTTTCGTGCTTATTTGCTCCCAATATGTTGGTTCCTTTGACAGGTTTCTCGAGTAAATTCTAGCCCCCTCTCACCTATTTTCTGTATCCCTACATGCAATTCTCCCTACCCTGATCAACTACATTGCAGTGACCATGAAATAATGGCAGACCACTTTACAATTAAGTCATGATAAAGGACAAATTATTATCCCAGGGATAAAAATTCAAAGGGGGATACTCCAGGGTGACTCTTTGTCACAGCTGCTATTCTGTCTTGCCTTTAACCCACTAAGCTGTCTACTTAACAGCTTAGGCCATGGCTATAATGTGGCTCCTAGAAAACAACAAAGTGTAAAGACTTCTCATCTTCTCTTTGTTGATGACTTAAAACTGTATAGCCCATCAGATGAGGAACTGTAAGCACAACTGTAACTTGTCAACAACTTTTTCAGATGATGTAAGAATGTCATTTGGTCTTGATAAATGTGCAAAAGCAACCTTTAAAGCAGGAAAATTGCAGAACCAAGAAAACATCAGTTTGGGACAAGAATGTGATATAAAAGAACTTGAGCAAGAGGAAGCATATAAATATTTGAGAATTGATGAACGATCAACAATAAAGCATAAACAAATGCAAATGAAACTTAGTAAGGAATACTTTAGAAGACTTAAATTAATCCTGAAAAAACATTGACATCTAGGAACAAAATTCAGGTTAGAAACCAATTTGCTCTTCCTGTCCTAACTTACAGTTCTGGAGTAGGTGATTGGGTGCAAAATGTGTTGGATAGATTAGACAGAAAAACAAGAAGGATGCTTCATACTCACCAAATGATTTATAAAAATCAGTGCATATCAAGGTTATATATTCCCCGTTCCAAAGGAGGGATGGGCCTCCTTGAAATTGATTACATGTATAGATCTGCAATCATGGGACTGCACACATATCTGCTGACCTCACAAGACCTGAATGTAGTGAACGTCTTGAAACATGAGGAGAATAAAATCTAAGATGACTTCTCTGCTTAGCCTAGCAGAAGCATATCAGCATCAAGCCGGAATGGAATTCAAACCAGACGTAGATAAAAATCAGGCAACAACTGAATGTGCCAAGAAACAAAAGAAAGAATATAAGGTGAAGGACCAGATGGGAAGGCAAGAAATGTAGAAAATGCATAAATATAGCTGCAAGTATAGGAAACATCTGAAAGAACCTCATGTTGATCAGGACTGAATGCAGGAATGGCTAAGGAGAAGCAAATTTAATACAAGAGGTGAAAGGTTAATATTGGCAGCCCAAGATAGTGGGCTACATACACATTGGTTTACAAAGTCCATCAAACATGTGGAAGAAACAGACAAATGTAGATTTTGTAAGACAGAATTAGAAACAGTTGCACACCTTGTTGCTGATTGTGACATACTAATGGCAGAAGGACTGCAAACTGAAAGGCATAATAATGTGGCAAGACTGTTGCACTGGGGATTGTGCAAACATTATGGTACTGAAGTGTCTGAAATACACTGGAAACATGAGCCACAAAGCATCATAGAAAATGATGAAGTCTACATCACATGGGATCACCTGTTACCAACAGTTCAAAAGATAGATGTTAGAAAACCAGATGAAAAGAAGACAAAAGTAGCATTGATCATTGAAATCATCACACTCAGTGACTTGCATACAGAGAAACACAAAGTCATAAAATATCAGGATTTGCAGGCAGAAATGAGAGCAATGTGGAAGAAAGATACCCAGACAGTTGCAATAGTAGTAGGAGCAATGGGTCTAATAAAAAACAATCTACACTCATATTTAGATATGTTGTCACTACATCTAACCCCATAAAAATTGCAGAAGGAGTCATTACTAGGCACATTGCTGGTGCTGCGATGAGCACTTCTGGCTGACATCAAAGATTGAAACAGTACTAATTTCATGAACTTTAATCGTACTTTGACTTAGGAATGGAATCCATTCCCATCATGGTATTAGAAACCCAAAATACTTGGAGAAATTAAAAAAAGGGAGCAAAATCTCCTTTCTTCATTCTTGTATTGGCTTAGTTCATAGAATACTTTCTGCTGTTTTATGAATATAATATTTGGTGTGGTTGTTATCATTCTTGCTAAGGATCTACATCCAAAATCCCATTCTCTCTCCCTCTCTCTCTCTTTTTCTTGAACTTCCAACTTGTTTCATCATCATCCCTTTCCACTTTGAATTATAACCTTCTGCTTGTGTTATGTATCTGAGCCTTAACTGTGTGGCTGTAAAATATCCCTTCAAATCAGGGAGACCTAAACCATCTTGTTCTACTTAAAGGATCAGCTTATCCCACTTAACTCTTGCCCTCCTTCCCTCCCAAATAAATTCCTTTAATTCTTTATTAATTATTGTCCACAGCTTCTCCTCGGGTTGATAAAAGTAAGTCTAACCTGTATACACGACTGAAGGTACTAAAAACATTTTCACTGCTTGTATCTTACTATCCATATTCATAAATAAGAGTTTCCACTTTCTCAATTTTTGTATTATCGTTTGTTTACTCACCTCCCACATATGTTTAGCTGCTATAACAGAAGCCTTTTTAATCCATACTCCTAAATACCTCATCTTATCATGTCTTCCTAAATATGGGTATTGCTGAACCAGTTTGTGTGTCGGTACCTAATTTATGGCTATAGTCTATGTTTTATCTTTATTAATTTTATATCCCGAAAAGACTTGAAACTGACTCAGATTTTTCCACAACACTGAGATGTCCTTTTCTAGATTTATCAGTTACAAAATAATATCATCTGCAAATATAGCTAGCTTTTCTTTATTACCATACCAATTATATCCTTGTATTTATGAGTCCCTTATTTTCTTTGCCAATTGCTCTAAATATTAAGCAAATGATAAAGGAGAAAGGAGACACCCCATTCCTGATTCCTCTGTTCAAACACAGATTAGATGAGAGGATCCTCCCACATTAAATCTTGCCTCCAATCCTTCATACATTCTTCTAATTAACTGCATTATTGTATCAGGGAATAGAAATGTTTCCAATGCCCTACTGATAAAATCCCAGCTTACTCTATCAAATGCTTTCACCACTATGGACATCTCAATCATTTAGTTTGGAGGGTATTGCTGAGTGATTTGTTTGACTGCTAAACATTATCTTAGGGTTTGCAATGTATGGGTTATAACATCGACAGCTACTTTCACCGACAACAGAAACATCGACACCACATAATCGACAAACCATAACCACGACACCTCACATGCCCGACAAACAAGTAACCGACAGTCCACAAACACGAAACCCCATACACTGCACACACCACAATAGCAACAATCAACTAACAAAACACATCCCCTATCCAAAAACCACACACAGAACACAAGCACACCAAAATCCTCACAAACCCACACTAAACCTCACACACACAACTATGTACAACCCTAACCCAAACCCTTACCCTAAGGTCCGTCACTATCGCACACTCAGCTAACCCACGCCTAACCCTAACTCACTTAACCCGCCCTAACCCAAAAATACTACTACCAGACACTTACCTAACCCGCCTCTAACCCTAACTCACTTAACCCGCCCCTAACCCAAAAATACCACTACCAAGACACTTACCTAACCCGCGCCCTAACCCTAACTCACTTAACCCGCCCCTAACCCAAAACATACCGCTACCGCACACTTACCTAACCCGCGCCCTAACCCTAACTCACTTAACCCACCCCTATCCCCACAGACTGTCACTATCCACACTTACCTTACTCGCACCCTGACGTCCGTCACCACCGCATACTCACACAGCCTTCTTTCCAAGTCACTATCCCTGGCGTCGGCGTTTTCATCCGTAGCGTCGGTCTTCCGAATGTCGATCATCTGGCGCCCGCTAATCCGTTGTCAGTGATGTCGGCTGTCGATCTTTTAACCTAGACCCATATATATACATTATTATGTTCCAAAAAATTGGGAGGAAATGATTTCACAAAGTGAGTGTCTGCTTATCCATAAGTGATTTGTTATATGGGTGGGCAATTTTAATAGGCAATTAGATTCTTCTAATCAGAAGAAGGAGTTAGCAGATGTTACAAACTTAGGTGATATTCTAACCCAGGTAGGGATGATTGACCTATACTTCAATAGGCTTACTTACAGAAGTTTTTTTTTGTGTGTGTGTGTCATGAATAAGTATGTTTTTGTGAATGTTGGCTTTCTATCTTACAAGCTTGATGTTTTGGATTGCTTGTTTTGGATCACAGCACACAAATTTTGATCAATGACACCTTAGTATAGAAGAGGGAAGTAAGTTGAGAGGTATGAACATTGATAATGATAGGCATAACATAGCTAAAGTTAAAAGCACTATGCAACTGTTATGGCCTGATCACTTGGCCATGATGCTCTTTTTATGTTTCTTGGACTAAAAGATGTGAATCACTAAAGGCTACAAATGAAACTTTGACAGAAGAAGGAATGTAAGGCATAAAGAAACTAGATAGATTTGCATATAGCATTGCATGAGAATTTTACTGATGTTTAATGTAACAATAAGGAATGATATGATAAGAATTATGTTAGGACGAAAGACTGACGAGTCAAAAACTGGCATAAATAATAAACTAGCAGAAGCATTTCCAGCAATTGAGCATTAAAAAAAGACAGAGGAAAGGCATGTTCAGTTTGAATGGAAGACTCTGGTGTGGAAGCTTTCATCCAGGGTGAGAGAAGAAAAGTGGTCAAAGATCATTCATTTGAGATGAATAACCTGGGTAGTGCTGACAAGGTTGCATTAAATACCAGAGCAGTTGTTGCAGAGGCTAATTCAGGCTTGGAAAAAGTTAAGCTGGATGGAACACCTGGACCTGACAGGCTATCAATTTAATTTTATTTCTTATTAAAGGATTGGCAATTTGACAGCTTAGTCTCTTTGTTCAACAATGTTTTTTTTTTAACAGGTGACATCTATACCATTTGTTGGAGGTACTGAGAAGATCATTCATGAAAGAAAGGAAATTAAGATTTTTAGGAAATTGGAGACCCCTTTGTGATGTTAAGCATTGACTGTAAATTGATTTCAAAAACTTTGCAATTATTTTTAGAAGAAAAATGCTATGTATCTTTTACTTATGTTTTCTGACATTTAAGTCTCCCCCCACTGGGGGCACAGTTCATTTGTTCTCTTTCACAATAAATTTCTCCTTGGAATCAGGGTGAGAGCTGTACAGAGGGGGGTCTTTCAGGCAGCCATGAGGGAGCTTTATGTCCTGAAAAGCATCACAGCAATGAATGTGTCTGTAATGGCCTAACCCCATTTAATCTG
>NC_056744.1:1555473683-1555521183 GCF_019279795.1 Protopterus annectens
AATTTGCTTGTGGAAGACCTGTTGAACTATAACATATATGGGGAGGGAGCGAGTAGGCCTTTTTCCTGTTTGCCAAACATAGACAATTTTGGAACATGTCTTTTGCACTTGTGAGAGGGTAAAGGTTTTGGGAGAACTCATCTTCTCTAGACTTAGTTACAATTACATATAGTGACAACGGCAAACATTTTTTTATGTAGGGTGTTTTCTGACAGCATTTTGCCATTAGTGTGAGAAGATGCGGTAGCTCTTGTCTTCCTTTCTTTCTTTTTTCTTTCTTTCTTTCTTTCTTATCACCCTCTTTAAAAGTACTTGGCTCAGGAGTTTTATTATATTCATTATACTTACATAGCATTTTCAGAGGTCTATCATTTCTTTTCAAAATTTTTTTTTTTGTAAAAGACCTTTATATTTTAATTGTATTTACTCTGATAGTTTTGCTAAATATTTCACATTAATAATAATTATCATGACTATGTAATGCAACAAGACATAAACCCACTGAAAATAAAAGCCTTCATAGGTTATTTGTCTAAATGGAAGTCATTATACAATTGGCTAAAATCCAAAACAGTTTGCTTTCAGGGCAAGGTGTTGCAGTGGCAATGCTGATATTAGCGAATATTTTAGATTCCAAAAGGCAGACCTCAGGTGAGACATGCAAATGAAAATACGTGCAAACAGTCACAAGCACTCAGTGGCTGGCATTGCAATATTATACAGAGTGACACTGCGGTTTTGTAAGATACAGTACAAATATGCAGAAGACACAAGACACTTCTGTTATAATGATAGTAATCAAAAGGAAAATGCATCCTTTCCTGGCAACAAAAGAAAAATGCATTAATGGCCCAGGAAATGCTACCAGTGGCTGCTGAGTCTGAAGTGAAGAGGCAACTAACAGCAACTTCTATAATACTAGCTGTCTAACAAGGAGGTTACCTTATGGAATTGTGTTGCAGAGAACTGCTGATCACTCTGTGTGATGTTAGCCCCACATGCCTCCACACATTTGATAGGTTAACCAAATACTACATGAAACAAAAATGTTCTACCTGCTGGGCATACACATCTGGGATAATCCTGAACTAAATGGGTGATACAGTTGAGTGTGCTATACTACAAATTCACTCCTCCTATAAAAGTTCCTTGTTGTCATGTGTTATGAGGCTTGAAACTGCATTACATTTGTAAGAACACATGAGCACCTTGCAGCCTTAGAACTGTTGTATGAGACTGCCCATCTCCCTCAAGACTGTGGTGCCAGTGACTACACACTCACAGCCATAAAGACCCCTTCCTCTTCTGAAGATGAAAAAAATATCTGTATGTGAACTGAAAGGGTAATGTTCAAGTAGTGTCATTTCATGTAGGCAGTAGATACAAACATCTTGCAGGGCTCTATACCATATCTTACAGGTTCATAGGTTCATACTAGGCTATCTGCCCTAGGGCATTTATAAGCCTAGCCAGAGTGTGTTTGGCTTTTGCCACCCATTTTTAATTAATTTTGCTATGCCCTTTTTCGAGGTTAGTATACTGTGCCTCTGTCTAACAGTGACACAGAAGTGATACCCGGGGTAAACCTACTATCTCCCATCCACTCATCAAGATTCCTCTTGAAGAGAGTCAATGAGGGACTCTGCCTAACCTGGACTGGGATTTTATTCCAGAGTGAAGGGAGCCTCTGGGTTATGAATCTGTCCCTCCAGCATGTCCTATTTATTTCAGTGCTGAGGTTCAAGTCTCTCGAGCACATAGCTCGATGGGATTTGGGTTTTCTGAGGTGCAGCATGTCCATTAATTCTGGGTTGGACATGGCTTTATACGTCAGGCACAGATCGCCTCTGAGCAGGCGGTATGCCACTGAGTAGAGCTGGAGTTTCTTTAACCAGGCAGCATATGGCATCTGTTTGAGCCCTTTGATACTCTTGGTGAGGTACTTTCCAGTTGCTGCAGGTGTCTGGTAAGGTACATCCCAAAAGGGGCATTGTACTCAATTATGGGCCTGATGAGGGATGAGTAAAGAGGCACGATGACCTCCCCTGATCTAGATGTGAATCCCTTCATGATTAGGTGGGCTATATAAAATGTTTTTCTAACCACTTTGGCCACGTGGTTGTCAAATGAGAGATTGCTATCAACTTGGGTCCCCAGGTCCCTAATTACTTCTTCTGTACTTAATGGATTACCACCTATATGGTAATTTGTGGGCACTTTGTTTTTGCCAAAGGGGATGACTATACACTTCTTGGCATTTAGCTTGAGGCTATGGCTCTGGCACAAGTTGTCTGTTTCTATGAGGCCCTTTTGGAGGATGCTTGTGTCAGCTGGAGAGTCGATTATAGCGCCCAGTTTGCGGTCATCTGCAAACTTGGTCAGCCGCAGTCCTTCCGTGTTGGCCTGTACCTCCGAGAAATATATACCGAACAGGTGAGGTCCCAGGACTGAGCCTTGTGGGACACCACTTATAACTGGTTTGGAATCTGACATGCCTCCAGCAATTCTAACCATGTGGGTTCTGTCCTTGAGTCAGTTTGCAACCCATCTAGTGACACAGGGGTTTATATTTAAGCTGGTGAGCTTATCTATAATGCCCGAGTGGGGTATTGTATCAAAGGCTTTTGTGAGGTCCAGGTAGGCTGTGTGGACCACCATCCCCTTGTCAATGGCCTTGGTGACTGTTTCAAAGATATCGACCAGGTTTAAGAGGCAGGATCTGCCCTTAACAAAGCCGAACTGGGTAGGATCCAGTGTCTGTAGGTCCCCAATATCTTTTTTTTATGAGGTCCATGATGATCCTTTCCATAGCTTTGCAGACCAAGCTAGTCAGGCTTATTGGGCGATAGCTTCCAGGATCCATTGAGGCACCACCTTTGTGGAGAGGGACCACTGTTGCTGTACACCACTCTTTGGGTACATATCCTGTGGTAAGGCTGAGATTGAACAGTAGTTTTATGTTTGGGTTTAGCTCTTCTTGGAGTTCATGAAGGACGCAGCCCGGGACACCGTCTGTTCCCATTGTTGCTGTGTTTTTTGCTTTGGAGAGGGCGGCTCTTACCTGAGCATCTGAGATGTCAGGGGGGCAGCACTCTGCTGGGATAGATATTTGCCCTTTTGGTGGGGAGGGGGGAGAAGTTTGCACTGAACCTGTCAGCTAGGATGTTGGCAATGCCTGTGGGTTTGGTGTATTTATTGTCATTTTGGACCAATTCTGTGCATATCTGGGAATTCCCACCCAGGTTCCTAACATAACTAAAGAAAGCCTTGTGATTATCCTTAGTGTCCTGTGCAATTTTTCTCTCAAAGCTGGCCTTAGACGATTTTATGAGTGCCCGTAGTTTTTTGCTAACACTGATCAGAGATGCCTTCCCTTTTTGGGATTTTGCTCTATCATGTAGTAGCTTCCTCCTTCAATTATATAGTTTGTTTATGGCTGGGGTAAACCAGACAGGACGTCTGCCTTTGGAGGATTGGGTCTTGGTTTTATTTGGGATTGCATGATCCATGCATTCCTGAAGGTGTTCATAGAATGCGTTTATAAAGGATTCTGTGGTCTGGGCCATATTTTCCACAGGCCCAGGGGCTTTGAAGGATTCCACCTCAGTTTTGAGGAGTGTGAAATTTGCTTTAGAGAAGTTTTTCACTGTGGTTTTCTGGGCAGGGGATGGGGTCGGAATGTGAATATTCAGTGAGATTAGTTTATGGTCTGATCTTACCAGTGAGGGATACACTTCTGGTCTGGAGCATAGAGTCCCCATGTTGGTGATGATCAGGTCCAGTATGTTTTCCCCTCTTCTGGGAGTGATAACAAGTTGTTCCATAGCATTTGAGTTTATAAATTCTAGCAACCTTTGACCTAGGGTGTTGGAGCTAGAGTAATGCTCCCAGTCTATGTTTGGGTAGTTGAAGTCGCCCAATATAATGGTGTTTGGAGAGACCTTCATATTTTCCAGTGTTCTCAGGAAGGCCGAGTGGGGTTCCTGGGTTTGGGAGGGTGGTCTGTAGCAGGCTATAAACTGGAAGGCAGTTTTACCCACTGTTAGTTGCACATGGATAGTCTCTGATGCTTCGTGCTGTGCCACCAACCTGGAGGTGTGGGTATCTTTGACGAATATTGATACTCCCCTCCTTTTCTGGTTCGGTCCAAGTTTTGGGGCCGAAAAGCATGGTATGAGGTATAACCTGGTAGTGCTGGGGTGCTCTCGGGACCCTTGAACCAGGTTTCTGTTACTACACAGATATCGATGTTCTCCATGCTAAGGAGATTTTCGAGTGCATGCATCTTGAGGTTTAGACTTTTGGCGTTGAGTAGCATTACTCTTACGATTATTTTATATGAAAACCTGTACTCTGAGGCACATGACTACATCTTCTTGTTGCATAGTCATATAAATATTTTGTATCATCTGCATACGTTGCAAAGTACTGCAGGACATAGAATACTGATGAATGAAATACGTAACCTTACTAGAAAGCAAAGAATTAAACTGCCAGCTTCGATGAAATACTTACAAAGAGCCAGGTCTTAATGATTTTATTACAGTTTCAAGTGTGCTAAAGACGTCTTTGAAGGTATAATTAATAAAACAAATATAATAAACTAAATAAATAATGTTTTTTATATATTTATATTTACATTTTTACATATACACATCCTGTGATGTGTTGATATACTTTAGTACTGGAGATTTTTATTAATTTTTATGAAAGTTGCGGTGTATGTATGCGCGAGTATGTGTGTGTGTGTGTGTGTGTGTGTGTGTGTGTGTGTGTGTGTGTGTGTGTGTGTGTGTGTGTGTGTGCGTGTGTATATAAATATATATATATATATATATATATATATATATATATATATATATATATATATATATATATATATATATATGGATCTAGGACGTTTGATCCGAATCCATAACCACCGAATACACTTTAACCGAAAAAGCGCTTTCGTTAAAAGAGTGTCAAAAAAAAAAAAAAAACCTACATTTACGTTTTTTTGCAGGGGGGCGCCACACCCCCCCTACTTTAATATTCTCCCTCTGAGACTGCACTACAGTGGTGAAAAGGGAAGTTTCCATTATCTGCACCATAGTACAGCCTCAGCAACAGGCATACTTACGCAAAAGTGCTTCTTCGGTGAAAAGCACTTTCGCAAAAGTATGCTCGCGCTTAATGGATTCAGATGTTTGATAATCGATCAAACATCCTGGATCCATATATGTGTATATATATATATATATATATATATATATATATATATATATATATATATAGAGAGATATATATTTTTTTTTTTTTTTTTTACTTAGAGATCAATAGAGTATTTGTATTGGTTTAAGATATGTCAGGTGATCAGTGATGTCATGATGTAAATGCTTTAAATGAGTATGTTTGAATGTTGTTTTCAGTTCTGATGAAATCTTGTAACATGTTAAGATGAAAGCACTAAACTTTGAACATTAAATAGTGTGTTAACACTGCTGACGTGGCTAATTTCGATTTTTGTTTGTTTGTTTTTCCCATGCATGTTATATATGCTGACTCACAATTTCCAGGTGCAAGTAGTTGCTATGTGAAAAAATGGCTAATGATCCCCATCAACTGTCGTCAATCAAATGTCAATAAGGCAAATCACCTGTAATGGAGGCAGATTTCTGGTAGTTAGTGTAGTAGATTAAGGCTCTGACTTAATCAGTTGCTTGTTTCAAGGGTACACGGTTCAAATCTTTCCAACTTCATTTGCCTACTGGGTGACATTGAACAAGTCACATAACCAGACAGTGCTCCGGGCAATTTGGAGTTTGGGTTAGGCTCTAAAGGACTCCTAAACTGCACATTTAGTAGTACCTATGAACCATATAATGACACGCCCACATGTTAAGCAGGAACTTGACTGTGTTTGTCTTTGTGTGCGGTTTGCTAAAGTAAAAGTTCATGTATCTGGATATAAATGAGTGTAAAAGTGATGGTTCCATGTTTAAGATATCTGATTCACAGGTCCAGGGATCAGTATTGATCTCCGGTCACTGTATTTGTGGAGCTTGCATGTTTTCCTATGTCTGCATGGATTTTCTAGGGGTACTCTATGTGTACTCCCAAATGTGAAAAGTATGTATGATAGACTACTCTATATTGCCTATCTGTCTAGATATAGATATAGATATAGATATAAATATAGATATAGATAAAGACATAGATATAGATATAGATATAGATATAGATATAGATATAGATAGATATTCAAATCACTAGATTAGCGGCCATAGAAGCATCCCAAGTGCACCCAAGGAGTTAATGTGCCTGCCACTTACCCTATCTAAGCCATTACTAAAGGGAAAGAGTGGCGATCCTGCGGTCATCCAGCAACTACCTTAACCCACCATCTGACCTGCAAGTTTACCCTATCTAAGCCATTACTAAAGGGAAGCAGCAGTGATCCTGCGGTCATCCAGCAACTACTTTAACCCATCATCTGACCTGCATGTTTATCCTATCTAAGCCATTACTAAAGGGAAACAGTGGCATTCCTGTGGTCACCCAGCAACTACTTTAACCCACCATTTGACCTGCAAGTTTACCCTATCTAAGCCATTACTAATACTATGACTACTACTATTTCACCCTGATTTCCTACTATGCAAAGTTTTTCTTTTGTATTAACCCTCCTTGCTAACATGGCAACATTCTTACGTCTCTTTATGAAAATTGTAACTAAATGGAATCTCAAATTCCAGCTCTAACAATGCTAATTTGTGTAGACTGCTATATTGTTGCCTAGCTTGACTTGCGTTTTGTAAAAAAGAAATGTATTTAAGGGTTTTGAAATAAACTGCACTACTGTTGTGTTATTCAAAGAATTGATTGTACTGTTTTTGGAGCTTTTCTCCCCAGACCTCCGCTGGAAATCATCTCCTGGCCCAGTCGGATTTTCCTGGTTAACAAATGTAATAAAAATAAAAATAAAATAAATATAGATACATTGCATATACCTCTAGCTTTATGGCTTGCATCATGGCTGAAAAGAGTTAATGATGACCCGCTCACTTACCTAGCTAAAAATTCTAAAACTGCTGTAAAAAAAAAAAAACTTCAAATTATTTTGTGTTTATGTTCACTTTTAATCATGAACTTAATCAGAAAATAACAAACCTAAACAAACCACCATTTCAAATAGCTTTTGCATCGATCACATGTCAAACAGAAGAAGTTCATGATTAAAAGTGAATGAAAGCACTAAAGTAATTTTAAAGGGTTGTGCATTTTGTTCTACAGCAATTTTAGGATTTTGGACTTTTGGTGGATCTTCTGTTATTAGTATTAACTGTTATCACTTACCTATCTAACTAATGAATAACTAAGCAGGTAAGAAAGTGACACACACCCACAAAACAGCGCCAATGGTCATAGTATATAGAAAACAGAATAGCAGTTAAGTATAATTGCCACCAGGTTTGTTGCTATTATGGCTGAAGGTGCCTGAACTAAACAAGCAAACAAATAAATAAATAATCCATGGGATAAAGGGAATGATGGCACAGAGGAAGAAAAAGGAGTAACACATCAAAATGCAAGATGCTACTGCATATGGCATGTCCACGCATTTGCCATTACCATCTCTGAAATAAACCTATACTAAAGATACAAGCCAAAAAAAAAATCTCTGCAGTCTGAAGAATACTCTATTAGACTTAAAACCATGCACTTTATTATAAAACAACAAAATGAACTGAGCACTTTCGCTATACTAATGATACACAAGCCATCTATTCTAGTAGTAAATGTACGCTAGCAAACAGTGTACTAGAATAGCATTTCAGACTTAGGATAACATACGTGCACCTCCCTGCCTATATGGTGCATGTAACAACATCCAAGAAGGTGCTGAAATGCCATGAGTATACCAATGCTTGTGTGCATTGCAGCTATTTAATGCAATAATAAGTCATGTATATTTCACATACCTATGACAAGACTATCATCCACCTGACATGTATGCCCTAAAGTATGCGAATCTGGGAAGCGTGCATACCATAGCTCTCAACCTCCTTTCTCCAAAATGAGGAACACTAGCCCTCATAATGTGTGACAAATGGGCAAAATGTGGAACACTTACGAACAGCTTACTAACAACTTCAACCAGGAAGGTCATATGATGGCTAAAATGTGCTGGTTTTACTTATAAAAAAGATATTTTAATGAATTACTATGATTCATTTCTATTTACCCATGGCTAGCAGTTAAAAAATTCCTAACACTGAATGTGTGACAGACCCTTTCAATGTGGAACTATGAGGAACATGAACTTTTAAAGACCCCAAATGAGGTACATTCCTCGTAATGAGGTACACTTGAGAGCTATGGTGCATACAGAGATTTATACCATGAGACGATCCAGCATTAGAAGTACCTTTCTGCATGTTAGATGAAACTGCATACCTAAGTATGCATACACAGACATATATATATATATATATATATATATATATATATATATATATATATATATATATATATATACATATATATATATGTTTGTGTGTGTGTGTGTGTGTGTGTGTGTGTGTGTGTGTGTGTGTGTGTGTGTGTGTGTGTGTGTGTGTGTGTGTGTGTGTGTGTGTGTGTATATCTATCTATATATATGTGTGTGTGTGTGTGTGTGTGTGTGTGTGTGTGTGTGTGTGTGTATACACACACACACACACACACACACATATATATATGTATGTAAATATATATATATATATATATATAAGATAGATATACTACTGCCTGAGATTGTATTTCTTAGACCATGACTGCCTAGTGACATCAGGGCCCCCATGATGTTATGTTCATGAGAGGGTTCTGATGACCTCCACCTGTGTCATGCCTGGTGGCATTTCAATATTACAAGGCTACTGCCATGCCTGGTAACTCATATGCATGGCAGTGCAGTGGTAGTTTTGCACTGTGTGGCCATGACCTTCCTTAAGTATTCATCTTATGGACTGTGCTGTCTCACAGGCAGTTCTTATACCCACATTAATCTCCCCTCCTTCGGGGTGTGCAGCCATACTAAGATCCTTCATGAGTATTTCCTTTTCTGCAGGTCTGAAGATGCCTCAGTGGAGATGCTTATGTACAGACATTTTATGCAAAGACAGAGACTCATAAGTATCACAGTAAGTTCATTATAAAACACTCCATGTCAGCAGTATATGTGTGATTTAGGTAAAGTGGCCTCTACAATTTCAACTGAACAACTGACCTGTTGAAAAAACACAGCACCAATGCATGGCACTGCATACCTCTCAACTGTACAGATTTTCACAGAATATCAAGATTTTTGCTTCACATTTTGGTCAATTTCTCATAAAATTGCGGTTTTCTGGCAGATCATTTGAAAATTATTGAAGGTTGAAGTCAGAAAATAATGACAGACATTTGAGTTTCAGACTTCATACCCCTGAGAAAATTCATACTAATGCAAAACGTGCTATTCTATCAACTTTCTAAGTTTGCAAGAGCAATATTTAAAAAGTGCCCCTATTTTTAGGTCTTTGTCCCCCGTTATTTATTGCTTTGTCCAGATTTCTTGATCTAGGATGTTGAGAGGTATGGGCAGCACCATGTACTCATATTTTATTTTATTTTATAATTTGATAACTGCGTAAGTGATCTGGTCCACTAAACCTTGTCAATCACAGCCTGATTTCAAAAGTACAGTATTAAAGTAGAATTAACAAAGATCTATAATGCTGACATACCCTAAGAGTAATGACAGAAATGTAGTAAGTAAGGATTCACATTCTATACTCTGCAAGAATAACAGGTGTACATATTTGTGTTAGAGTTTTATAATAATCACAGGTCTTATTCTGTTAGGACGTAGTTCAAATATTTACAACATGACACAGGAGGACGATTTTCTTCGAGGCATTTCTAAATAGGTCTTACTCATTTAGCACATTCAGTTCAAACATTTGAAGAATGCACATAGGAGGATAATTTCCATCAAAGCATTACTAAGTAAGCAATACTGGTAACAACTGAAGCTATATGCAATAACTGCTATGACTAGCCAGTGACACAAAAGCATGTACAATTAGATTAATTTTGCAGAAACTGCCTTCAGTTTCCTGTTAATGTTTCATGTTAAAGTGTTACACTGTTTTATACCAGTGGGTAGTAGGTTTCATCTAGGAGGCCTTAATTTAGAGGAAGCTATTTCTCCAAAGGCTAGTTTAAATTGTGGCCTAACAAGTGTGACTGCATCATCTAAGAGAATAGCTTTGGTCCCTAATTTGTAATAATCTTTTAAGAGGTGGGCAACAGGTAACACACTCATCTTTGGTACAGAAGATTGTGGGTTATATTCCCTCAGGGCACAAATGACCAGCACCAAGAGGTAATCAACACAACACTCCAAAATAAGTAAAATGGTTTATTTTGATATGTCTAAGACCGGTTTCTGCAAACCTGCCTTCCTCAATGGGATATGTAACAAAGAAACCCATACAGTCATAACCTTTAAATAGCACAACCCTCCAATGATAGGTCAGCTTCACATATTAGGTCATTTCCTATACCATTTGTTAACACTCCTAAGAAATAAACAATAAACAAATAAATATCACCATATTGTGCATATGTCACAATTTAGTAAATTTCACAAATGATCATTAAGCCCCGGTGAAAAGAGATCCCCCAGTTTTATAATCCAGTATTTCTCCTTTCTGTTTAAAATAGAATGCCAGCCCTGTCTGTTATTTCTATTGCCATGGATCCTATCTATAATCATAAAGTAGAACTGGGCAGCGCTATACACCATACAATGTTTGTCAACCTTTTGTTGTGTATATCACTCCGATGCTCAGACATACGGATATGGAAGGGACGTGATGTCTGCCCTATACAGAAAGCTGAACAGGTGCATGTCACTAAGTATATAACCCAGTCGGTTCCACAATTCCCAAAACATCTGGTATCAAAAAGCTGGCTGGTATTTTTGCTAGTAAATTGTTTGGACTTGAATATGTACTGGCATGAGGAACAATGACCACAGGGAAAGGTGCCCAACAATCTGTCCCCAGTAATAGTGATTTGATGATGTACCGCACCCCCTGTGCTGTTACGTTTGAAATGAGAAAAATGTGATCCCAATGTTTTTCCCTTCCTAGAAGAAAATTTACAATTGGGACCAAGGACACGATGTAACTCATCATTGTCCAAAAGTATATTCCAATGTTTGGAAATTACCTTCCGAATCAAACTGATATTACGACCATAGGTGGTAACAAATCTAATAGTATCAGTTTCCATCCTCTGTGTTTTGTCTTTGTATTTTGATAATTGTGTTCTTTCCAAAGCTGAGGCCCAATCATTGGCAGCTATGATGTCCTGTTGTTTATAACCCATGACTCTAAATATATAAATAAGATCCTGTTGTGATGTACTATAATAATCCATAGTGGAACAGATTATTTTTATCCATAAGAATTGAGACTTGGGGATATTACGGATGGTATGACTTGGATGTATGCTGGTGGCAAAGAGCAGACTGTTGTATTGGGTATACTTGCGATACACCTGAGTTCTTAGTGTGTTATCAGGATTTCAGGTAACTGTAACATCCAGAAAATTAATTTGATGATAATCTGAATTTAGTGTAAATTCTGCTACCCGTTTCTTATCGTTCAAATATTCAACAAATTCCAATAGATATTGTCTATCAGCTCGCCACACCAACCAACAATCATCCAAGTATCTCCTCCAAATATCCAGTTCATTCATATAAATGTTATGTGTGGGGCCATATATCAGCTGTTCCTCAAGATATGCCATGAACAGGTCAGCATATATGGGTGCAAAAGATGCACCCATTACAGCACCCTGAAATTGCCAAAAACATTCTCCCTGAAAGTAAAACACATTTTTGCTGAGTACATGCTCCACCATACACATTAATAGAATGTTAAAACCTGCTGGATACAAATGGGCTCAATTTAACCAGTAATGTAAGGCCTGGAGTCTAGCCCAGTGGAGAATGTTGGTGTATAAAGCCTTAAAATCCAGGGTACATAATAGCCAATCCAGCTCCAACTGGGTATCTGATAATATCTTGAGAAATTATGTTGTATCCTGTATTCTAGCATGAATCAAATTAAGCAAAGGATTCAAGTATTGGGTCAGAAATACAGACAAAGGCTTGGTCAAAGAACCTCTGATGGGAACTATAGGTCTACCCGGAGGTCTGGTCAATGATTTGTGTATTTTGGGTAAGAGATATAGTAATTGTTTTTGTGGATCTGAAACAGTTAAATGTAATTTCACAGAATCCAAAATGATACCTTCATTGACAGCCTTGTTTAGAAAGGAATAATTTTCCATTTTGAAATTAGGTGTGGGGTCAATAGGCATACTCATGTAATGACGAGGGTTGGACAACTGTCCATTTCCCTCCCCCAGATAATAATCCGTATTCATAATGACTACTGCCCCACCCTTATCAGCTGGTAATATTACAATATTTTTATTATCCTTCTGTTCCTGTAAAGCTGTCATTCCCCAGTAGTAAGGTTATGACCGAGTGGAGTGTATTGACCCAATGCAAAATGTAAATCTTTCAGCACAGCCTGTTGGAATATAGATACGTGCTTATTCATAGGGGGCATATAATCTGACTTTAAAAATGTGAAATCAGTTGATCTTTGAGAGGCATCCCTAGAGCCAAAACACAATCTTAAGTTCATTCTGCGACAAAAATCATGTACATCAGTAACAAAACTAGTTTCATCAAAAAAGCCCACAACATAGTTTAGGCCTTTATTGAGTAGTTGTTTCTGCTCAGTGGTAATTTCGACATTAGAGATATTAAGAATGTTATAATCAGCTTCACCTACCAAGACATTAGAGTTTGAAGCAAACCCTCCACTGTGTCTATTTTTATGTTTTCTCCCACCCCTCCTCCTGCCATGTCTAAAGGGTGGTCTGAGCTCCGCTGTTTCTTTGGGCCAGGTGAGTCCCATACATTCACATACTCTGCGTCTGTAGCTGAGGACTCATCAGCAGAAGTACTGCGGTATGTAATGCCCATTTTTCTAAGTATAGACCTTGGTCTCTTTCTGTTGGTCCCCCCATTGGCCTATTAGTGTCACAAAACCTAACAATTTTTTGAGCATCAAAGGGTTTACCCTTTTGATAATCTGTCAGATCCCTGTTGAACTTTCGTATTTTTTATCTTTAATTTGTTTCTCAAAAGCAAAAAGCTCCCTTGTGAACTTAAGACAAATAGAATATTGAGGTTGGCCCTCATATACTTTTAATTCCTCACACATTTTTTTCACTTCCTCAATATTCACATCTATCATACGTTCATAATAGGAACTTAAGATGTGAACAAATGACATGGAAGCATTTTGTTGGGCAAGACTTCACTCCTGCAACAACAAATCATCTATCTTACCCACCAGGGGCTGTATGTTGTCCCTAAGCCCTCTAGGTGTAATATCTTTACTTTGGTAAGCTTTAAAAAGCTTGAGATGCCAGATATTTCTTCGTAATGTTTTCATACTATTTCCTAATTTATTAAAGGCCAGATTGCAGCCGTCAACTGGATCCGTGTTCTGTTCATCAGCATTATTGTCATTTTCATTAGCAATGCCGAAAACACGTGTATCATTCTTGTCGGCACAGAGACCCTTCAGATCCATGACCATAAACTCACAGTCTGTTGGTTATTCAACCCAACACCTAAATACTCCAAAAATGTAGAATGTCTATCTGCCAATATTGTACCAGAAACTAATCATCTGCTCTAAAATAAGCCCCAAGGGAGCTATATTGCTTATAGACAGATAATAATTAAAAAGTGAAGGAAATATCCCTCACCATATACCTATCAGTAATAAAACACGAAAGTTCAACAGGGACAGAACAAGTAAGAAAAAAATGTAACTAACCCTATATAGCACATGGGAGAGACCAGAAGTAGAATACCAAAAATATAATAGTATATACCCAAAAAATATTGCGACAAATGTAGAACCGTTATTAAGTCCAATCTATATAGGGGCAATCATCTGCTAAATACACTGATAGTAAATATCTGTCAATCAATAAATACCAAAAAATGTGTGTAAACAAGACTATTTATCACAACCATGGCCATGGAGGGTCACCCCCCTTTTTTTATAACTCAAATTTTAAGGACAATAATTGTACCATTAATGAATGTGTTTCCATATAAGGATTATCATTTGTTTAATTGGGGACCAGGTTTGTTAATATCATAACACAGAGACCCACTAAGACCAAATGTTGTTCCCCTTCCAAGCAGCATATATCAAAACCTAAGACATAAAAAAAATGACTGTCTGTAATATCAAATGTTTTTCAAATTGTCAAACATGTACTTATAAATACAATCAATAAATGTTTAAACACATTTTAGACAGTTATAATACTAGGAAATATAACATATTACTAACAGTTACAGAAAGTCAAGATGATTTTCAATTACATGTCATATATCCAAACATAAAACATCAATGCACGTCACCAAACAAGACAATATTTTTTGTTTCAACTCAGATAAAAAAAACACTCCTTTCATATAACACACATTTTTGGGAAGATATACATATTCTGAATCAGTAGGCAGGAAAATGGCTGCCTGTGACATCCAAATGTTCCCTCACTGTCAAACATATACTTTCAAACACATTATAGAAAATTATAGCTCCAAAAAATGTAACATTTCACAAAGACCATAGATAATATTCAATAACACTTGTCTAGTATTTAAACATAAACAATTGTGCCAATTGACCAGTATAAAGAACAAAAAAAAACATTGTATGACATTCAAGGGCAGGCATTACCACTATATTGTGCATTCTAGTCACTAAGTTCTATTCCCTCACCAGGTAGATTGCTGACACTACACTGCAGCATACGGGAGGTACTGCACTCCTAAGTGTGTGATCCTTTGGATGAGATGTTAAACCGAAATCCCATCTGCTTGAGTTGGTGGTATATAAAAGATTCCACAGCACCTATTCAAAATTGGATGGAAAGTTCCCTGATGTCCTGGCCAAATTTCCCTAGTAATATAAATATCACCTTGAGTCTTTCCTAAAAAGAGGCTACAAGCCCAGTGATACTAACCCACTCAAGAAAGGATATATATATATATATATGTGTTTGTATATATATATATATATATATATATATATATATATATATATATATATATATATATATATATATATCTGGGTCACCTTCATTTCATCGACAGTTCATTTCACTGACAACCAAGTCAGCAGGCCCAATTCACTGAAACTTCATTTCACCGACACTTCATTTCACTGACACTCATTTTATTGACAATGATATATGGCCTATTCCCCACTGTAGAGGGACCCTGGAGTTAGAATATATAGTAAGGGGGGGGGGCAAAGCCCCTGACATATCATAAACGTTTTACAGTATACAGATGCATTCTTACAAGTGCAATGAATAACTATTTCCAAAAAAACATTATAGAACCCCAGTATGTGGGGAGCTTCGCCCCTCACACTCCCCCTTACTATATATTCTAACTCCAGGGTCACTGTACAGTAGGGAATAGGCCATATATCATTGTTGATGAAAAGAGTGTCAGTGAAATGAAGTGTCAGTGAAATGAAGTTTCAGTGAATTGGGCCTGCTGAGTTGAGTGTCAGTGAAATGAACTGTCAACGAACTGAAGGTGACCCATATATATATATATATATATATATATATATATATATATATATATATGTGTTATATATATATAATATAAATATATATATATGTTTTATATATATATATATATATATATATATATATATATATATATGTGTGTGTGTGTGTGTGTGTGTGTGCATGTGTGTGGTTTTACTTAAAAATATCTAAACAGCATAATACTGATAGTCAAAATATTTAAACACAAAATATTGACAAAAGCAAAGTTATATTAGGGAAGGGTGTATGTCCTTTCCCCATTATTGTATGACCTTGGATTTGCTGTACATAATTAGCAAGGGGTGCACTACAGCAGGCTGGGGTACTGCAAGTCGTACTAGAGGATAATATGCAAATGCGCTCCAGAAAGCAGCCAGCAAGGCATTGAGCCAGGCAGCAGTTTAAGCCAGCTCTCTGACCAGGGAATAATAGATAGATACAGAGTAAACAGAGAGCTGGTGCAGGCTGTGTGCAGAATATATGTACCCTACATGTATGCTTGTAGTCTGTGGTGTAACCCAATACTGACAGAAACAAAAGGGTGCCTGAGTCTAGGTATACTGGGCTCTGGGACACTTCATTGGCATATTAGAGATACCATATGTGTGTTCCAGGCAGCTTTCAGATGCATCCTGTCTTATTTTCTAACAGCAATGTGCATCAAGGAGGATGAATATATCCACTTCCCAACAACAACCATGTAGCGCAGAACTGTCATGCAACAGTTCTATGCCATAGTCAACTTCCCCCATGTCCTTGGTGCAATACACTTCAACACCATCCCAATTAAAAGTATGGAAGGGTACATCAGTAGAAAAGGGTGGCCATCACTCAGTTGTCAGGTGGTGTGTTTAGCACCTGGCGTCCTTACTAATATCATGGCAACACACACCAATACTGTACATAATGCTGCAATGTGGAGGGAAAGCAGTCTGAGGGCCACTTTCCAACAAGGCAAAATTCCTGAGGGACTGCTACTTGGTAATTACAGGACCATAGCTACAATATTATCAGAATCTAGACCTGTCAAAATTAAGCATGAGGATTAAATATGTATTATCTCCTTCCTACAGATAGGTGCCTACAGTTATCCACTGGAGCCTTAGCTAATGATGTCATGCAGAGCCCCATCAACCACTGCTGAGGATGCATACAACAGATAGCACACTGTGACACAAAACACCATTGAGTATGCATTGGCATGCTAAAAGCAAGATACAGATGTCTGGGCAATATACACCAGAAAAGGCATTACAGACAGTTATCACATGTGCCATGCTGCACAACATGATAACAGCAAAACATGGTGGACTGCCAGTTGCAGGAGTGGGTGACTTACCTCAAGAATCCCATATGTCTGATAATGACATGTCAGTGCTGTCACAGGATGATAAGAAGGACAAAATAATTGGAAGAAATAGACATGGGAAATGGGGGACTGCAGCTGTATGTTCTAGCTTAGGCAACACACCTTTGAGTAATGACAAGCTAGACATACAAATATACACAGAATAAACAGTGATTTTCACATGCTGCCTCACAACAGCAGTACAGGGCATGACAAATGGAAAGAAACAATTAGTTGTCCACACTGAACATCATACATAATAGAAGCAGAAGGTATACCAATAAGAATGTATATACAACACTCAGCAAGGAACACTTCTGAATGTATATAGAGGAAATATCAATACTGGAAGTTTATCTGCAAGATATATCACCAAAGAGGACAACACAGGGAAATGCATGGTATGCAGGAGGTGTGCACAATAGAAGATGTCATTGCACATGCAGGTTATCATCATACAGACAACCGTAAAATATCCAGTAGCACAAGAAATGAAGGTCCACAAAGTGTATGGGAATGTGTCAGCACAAACTTAACCAAAAAGTAAGGGCCATTCACTAACATTAATCCATTGCACATATCAGCGTGTGATGTGCAACAGTGTTATACAACACTTTAAAAAGCATACAGCAGCAAGAGTAATTACAAACATTAAAAAAGGTGGGCCAGCAAGAAAATAAACACAAACAAGCCTCACATCCCATGACTGACATGGAATGTCATACAGAAGGCAATGCCTTGATGCAAAGGTTATTGCTGTAAGATGACTCAGATAGAGGTAAGAATGCATTCAAACATGCAGAGCATTAATGACAGTGACTTCTCAACAGACATGGAACATGCATCAATGTTGGGGATACAGCAACATAGGTAAATACATGTATGTGGACTCAGTGAAATATGGGATGGCACACATGACAACATGTCATCCTAGGGACTGAAAATGGAAACTGCTTCACAGAAGTGCATTGAGTGCTGAGGGTGAGACATGTGCAGTACCATATCAAAATGCCAAAAGTATTACAGGTATGCAAACAGAGGCATAGTTGTGCATGTAGGAAAGGCAAACAACAAGGAAATGTGTAATGTGGCAATTACTGCTGGATGACAAAGATAATGTGCTGTTAACCATATAAATATGTGTTATATGTCAACTAGCAAGAGATGCAAACATAGAAGCATAGAGATAGTCACACACAGTTATGACACCTGAATTCTACACAATTGCACTTTATAAGCACTTACATGAGTGCATGGATCGTACTATCCCAAACAGAACCAAGACGCTATCCTCCAAAAAAAGGAAGCCAATCTGGTGGTCAACTGCCATAAACAAGCTGTACAACAGAAGGAAGAAACTGTTGCAAAAGAGAGTAAAATCCCATGAGTGGAAGAGCGCCCTGGTCAGCCTCAGTAAGAAGCTGCGATCCCTGATAAAATCCTCCAAAGCTAATTACAAAAACAAAATCGCCACTGATTCTAAAGACAACCACAAAGCATTCTATAGCTATGTCAAGAATCTCAATGGCAACACTCAGATCTGCTTTCAGTTACAGCACAATGGCACTAAATATACAGACCCAACTGATATTGCCAACATCCTGGCAGATAGGTTCAGTGCTAACTTTACCCCCACCCCCCACTCCCTAAAGAGTCCATCTGTATACCGGAAGAATGCAAAGTTCCTGTAATCACAACCCCCAGATCTCCTTGTGGCTGCTGTGCGTCCCTGGCCTTGTTATCCCACACTCCTCACTCCAGCCTTCTCTACCTATTTTGTTTTGCTTACCGGCCCTGCCTTCTGGGACATTCCAAGACCAGTCAAAAGACACCAATCTCACCTTCTTTTGCCACATTTCCCAACAGGAAGGCTAAACAACACACCTGATACACTTGTAATAGGTGACTCTATCGTCAGACACACTGACGTCCCGCTCACCAGGCTGAACAAGGAGAAAGTCACGGTGAGTTGCCTGTCAGGCGCTAGGATCCGCCACATAACACAAGCACTCAGATCACTCCAAGGCAAGTACAAATATGACTCAGTCATTGTCCATGCTGGTGTGAATGACCTGAGACGTACCTCCCTGGACTACATGAAAAGAGACACAGAGGAGCTCTCTGAGCATGTAGCCCAGGCCGGTATGACCCTGACCTTGAGTAGCATCTTACCCTCACCAAGAATGATGCCACAATATGAAGACAAGATGATCAATTTCAACTAATGGCTTAAGTATTGGTGTCATTCAAAGGGGATCCAAAGCCTGTCAGCCTGGGATGACATGCTCAACAAGCCACGATGCTTCGCTAGGGATGGCTTGCACCTGTCACACCTGGGCTTTCAGATATTGGCAAAGGCTCTTGCTACCCCCATAGTGCCTTTTTTAGGCAAGGCTCAAAAGACAAACCCACCTCCATAGGCATCACAAGGGATAAGAAACTAAGAGTAATGCTACTCAACGCCAGAAGTCTAAACCTCAAGATGCATGCACTCGAAACTCTCCTTAGCATGGAGAACATTGATATCTGTGCAGTAACAGAAACCAGGTTCAAGGCTCCCGAGAGCACCCCAGCACTACCAGGTTATACCTCATACCATGCTTTTCAGCCCCAAAACTTGGACCGAACCACAAAAGGAGGGGGAGTATCAATATTCGTCAAAGATACCCACACCTCCAGGTTGGTGGCACAGCATGAAGCATCAGAGACTATCCATGTGCAACTAACAGTGGGTAAAACTGCCTTCCAGTTTATAACCTGCTACAGACCATCCTCCCAAACCCAGGAACCCCACTCGGCCTTCCTGAGAACACTGGAAATTATGAAGGTCTCTCCAAACACCATTATATTGGGCGACTTCAACTACCCAAACATAGACTGGCAGCATTACTCTAGCTCCAACACCCTAGACCAAAGTTTCCTAGAATTTATAAACTCAAATGCTATGGAACAACTTGTTACCACTCCCACCAGAAGGGAAAACATACTGGACCTGATCATCACCAACATGGGGACTCTATGCTCCAGACCAGAAGTGTATCCCTCACTGGTAAGATCAGACCATAAACTAATCTCACTGGATATTCACATCCCGACTCCACCCCCTGCCCTGAAAACCACAGTGAAAAACTTCTCTAAAGCAAATTTCACACTCCTCAAAACCGAGGTGGAATCCTTCAAAGCCCCCGAGCCTGTGGAAAATACGGCCCAGACCGCAGAATCCTTTATAAACGCATTCTATGAACACCTTCAGGAATGCATGGATCATGCAATCCCAAATAAAACCAAGACCCAATCCTCCAAAGGCAGATGTCCTGTCTGGTGGACCCCAGCCATAAACAAACTATACATGATAGAGCAAAATCCCAAAAAGGGAAGGCATCTCTGATCAGTATTAGCAAAAAACTACAGGCACTCATAAAATCGTCTAAGGCCAGCTTCGAGAGAAATATTGCACAGGACACTAAGGATAATCACAAGGCTTTCTTTAGTTATGTTAGGAACCTGGGTGGGAATTCCCAGATATGCTCAAAATTAGTCCAAAATTACAAAAAATACACCGAACCCACAGACATTGCCAACATCCTAGCTGACAGATTCAGCGCAAACTTCTCCCCCCCCCTCCCCACCAAAAGGGCAAATATCTATCCCAGCAGAGTGCTGCCCCCCTGACATCTCAGATGCTCAGGTAAGAGCTGCCCTCTCCAAAGCAAAAAACACAGCATCAATGGGACCAGACGGTGTCCCGAGCTGCGTCCTACATGAACTCCAAGAAGAGCTAAACCCAAACATAAAACTACTGCTCAATCTCAGCCTTACTACAGGATATGTACCCAAAGAGTGGTGTACAGCAACAGTGGTCCCTCTCCACAAAGGTGGTGCCTCAATGGATCCTGGAAACTATCGCCCCATAAGCCTGACTAGCTTGGTCTGCAAAGCTATGGAAAGGATCATCATGGACCTCATAAATAAAGATATTGGGGACCTACAGACACTGGATCCTACCCAGTTTGGCTTTGTTAAGGGCAGATCCTGCCTCTTAAACCTGGTTGATTTCTTTGAAACAGTCACCAAGGCCATTGAAGAGGGGAAGGTGGTCCACACAGCCTACCTGGACCTCGCAAAAGCCTTCGATACAATACCCAACTTGGGCATTATAGATAAGCTCACCAGCTTAAATATAAACCCCTATGTCACTAGATGCATTGCAAACTGGCTCAAAGACAGAACCCACATGGTTAGAATTGCTGGAGCCATGTCAGACTCCAAACCAGTTACAAGTGGCATCCCACAAGGCTCAGTCCTGGGACCTCTCTTGTTCGGTATATATTTCTCAGAGGTACAGGCCAACACGGAAGGACTGTGGCTGACCAAGTTTGCAGATGACTGAAAACTGGGTGCCATAATTGACTCTCCAGCTGACACAAGCATTCTCCAAAAGGGCCTCATAGAAACAGACAACTGGTGCCAGAGCCATGGCCTCAAGCTAAATGCCAAAAAGTGTATAGTCATCCCCTTTGGCAAAAACAAAGTGCCCACAAATTACCACATAGGTGGTAATCCATTAAGTACAGAAGAAGTAATTAGGGACCTGGGGACCCAAGTTGATAGCAATCTCTCATTTGACAGCCACGTGGCCAAAGTGGTTAGAAAAACATTTTATATAGCCCACCTAATCATGAAGGGATTCACATCTAGATCAGGGGAGGTCATCATGCCTCTTTACTCATCCCTCATCAGGCCCATAATTGAGTACAATGCCCCTTTTGGGATGTACCTTACCAGACACCTGCAGCAACTGGAAAGACCCCAAAAGTACCTCACCAAGAGGATCACAGGGCTCAAACAGATGCCATATGCTGCCCGGTTAAAGAAACTCCAGCTCTACTCAGTGGCATACCGCCTGCTCAGAGGCGATCTGTGCCTGATGTATAAAGCCATGTCTAACCCAGAATTAATGGACATGCTGCACCTCAGAAAATCCAAATCCCATCGAGCTACACTGAGAGACTTGAACCTCAGCACTGAAATAAATAGGACATGCTGGAGGGGCAGATTCATAACCCAGAGGCTCCCTTCACTCTGGAATAAAATCCCAGTCCAGGTTAGGCAGAGTCCCTCATTGACTCTCTTCAAGAGGAATCTTGATGAGTGGATGGGAGATCGTAGGTTTACCCCGGGTATCACTTCTGTGTCACTGTTAGACAGAGGCACAGTATACTAACCTCGAAAAAGGGCATAGCAAAATTAATTTAAAATGGGTGGCGAAAGCCAAACACACTCTGGCTAGGCTTATAAATGCCCTAGGGCAGATAGCCTAGTATGAACCTATGAACCTATAACTTCTCTGAGAAGTGACCTCAAAGGAATTAAAGAAACACTCCAGCCTTCTCTACCTATTTCCTTTTGCTTACCGGCCCTACCTTCTTGGACATTCCAAGACCAGTCAAAAGACACCAATCTCACCTTGTTTTGCACATTTCCCAACAGGAAAGTTCATAACTTCTCTCAGAAGTGACCTCAAAGGAATTAAAGAAAGTATGTTATATGATGTTACACCTTTAATTTATATGTGACATTGCTGTACTTTATTACTAGGAGCTAGTATAAGATCCTGACCAGAATAGCCAGCAGCCATACCCTTCTTACTGTGAACCCTCCCTCAATACCTGACTTATCCCTGCCTCTTATTCCCTATTCTTGAGCCTTATTTTCTGCCCTACACCTTTCTCCCTCCTTTAGTCGCTCCACTCTCCACTTTCACAAGATTTGACCACTAAATGGCAGTCTTCAACCACAATTAATCTCCTTTCCCTCTCTCCTTCTCACTCACTTTTTATATAATATCTATTCCTACTCTTATTCTTTAACTTCTTGCTAACAATTCTACCTACCTCTGAAATCACTCAAATCCTTTCCCTTATAACATCCCCTAAGCATCCCTCTAAACCACCCTGCTTACCTTCCTCCGTACTTACTTTCACTATACTGATTGTTTTTCTCATGGCCCTTCTGCCTTCTTTCCTTGGGTCTACCCGCTCCGTTCGCCCTGCGGGCTCACTCCGCTCCCCTACCCTACCTCCAAATCCCACCCCCCAGGGGTCCTAACCATAACCCCCCAGTGGCCACACCCCCATTCCTATACACCCAATCCCATCCTACTACTCATTAAGTGCTAACTACCCTAGCTCACCAGTTATAGATACTCATTACATCACTAAGTAATTAATCAATTTATAAACTCAATATCCCAATTTACTACAATACCTTGCAGAACCTCCCCACTATCATCCTCTTTAATATACCTTATCCCAATTACTTATTTACCTAACCATTCACTATGACCATTACACCCAGATCCAAATACTCAATACTATTCCTCTTAATTGCCCTCCTACCTTTACTATCTATAACCTATGTCCTTACTAAATATGAACATCTAACCTTGACTAACTTCAACCAGTCCCTTAAACAATCAACCCTGACGGACCTACCACCTTACCTAAATGACATTAATATTACCTCTACACCCTCCTATTTAGTGCCAAAGTTTCATCGTTTAGTCCACATTAACTATAACCAACTCATGAAAACAAAATACACACCCTGTAAATTCCTAAATATCATACACAAGATTAAAAATGCTAAACTTTTAGATGGTGACATCCATCCCAACCCTGGCCCCAACACCATAACCACCTCTAACCCACCTAAACCAAATCCCTCTATTTCTCAAACTATCACTAAAGCATCAAACTCTCTCCTTATAGCTCACCTCTATATACTGAGTCTAAACAATAAAGTTGCCCACCTCCATGCCCTCTTAGATGTTCACTCCTTTGACATCCTTTGTCTAACAGAAACCTGGTTAAAACCTACAACACAGGACAATGAAATCACCCCACCAGGATACAATATCCTGAGATTAGATCGAACAACCAAAAAGGGTGGGGGTGTAGCAATATTATATAAGGCAGAGTTGCAAGTAACACCAATAAATGTACAACCACCTTCTATTAGCAGTGCTGAAATCCTTATTTCTAAACTCCAAATCAACACCTATAAATCCATCTATATAATATGCACCTACCTCCCTCCAGGTAACAATATAAACACCCTTGAAAATATTCTTTCCTGGATTTCAACGAACTACCCACAAGAAACCATTGTCCTGGATGACTTTAATATTGACTGGAATACCTGCATCCCAGACAACCAGACTACCCACATAAACCTCTATGGTTTTTCCCAAACTATAACCGCCCCCACCAGGATCTATAAACCTAACAACAAAGAAACTACTCTTGACTAGATACTGATAGTCACCCCCTCTCTTATGAAGCAGGAAAGGAATCTTTCCTGGTGATGTCAGTGACCACTCACTGATCTACATAATCAGGGAAAAGATCAATGCTCATAAACCAACCTTATATAAAACCATTTGAACCAATAAAAACTTTAACCCTATTAAATTCCAAACTGAACTCAAAGCATGTGACTGGTCACCCCTAAGACACCTCCAATTAGATGAAACAGTATCCTACTTTAATGCCAAATTCTTAGAAATCCTGGACTATCATGCCCCATCCCGCTCAATGAGAAATAGAATGAAAACTGCTCCATGGCTAACAAAAGAGACAAGATGCAAAATTATACTGAGAAATAAAATCTGAACCAAATGGCGAGCAACGAAAAACCCAACTGATCATCTAACATTTACACAGCTGAGAAATGCTACCAAAAAATCCATACTTCTAGATAAAAGAAACTTCTACCACAACAACCAGCAAACCCACCAATACAAACCTCAAAAGTTATGGGCAGGCATAAACAGTCTCCTCCAAAACTCTGTCAGTCCAAAACTCTCACCCCAACAGGATCCACCTATGAAACTCCTAAGCATATTGCAAATGCCTTTAATAACTTCTTTACTGATGCAGTCCAAACTCTTGCCAATTCACTACCTCCTGTTAGTACAAGTTTGTCATCCTCCTTGACTACTTTAACCCCCTCATTGCATTTACAACCAGTCCCTACATCCCTCATCTGCACTAAACTAAAACCTTGCACCCCTTCAGCTGACCTTCTACCAGCAGAATATCTACAGAAAGCTGCAGCAGTAGCAGCCTTTCCTATTTCCAACCTTATAAATAGAACCATCACTGAAGGAATGATCCCATCTATCTGGAAAGTCTCCACATTATCCCACTGCACAAAGGGTGCAACTCAACTGAACTCTCTAACTACCGCCCAATAGCTCTACTCTCTCCTTTAGCCAAAATTATGGAAAAATGTATCCACCACCAACTACTAGACCACCTACTGCAAAATAACTTACTAGCTAACTGTCAGCACGGCTTTAGGCCTCACCATAGTACCACCACAGCCCTCTTATCCTTTTCTGGCTGTATTAACAATAACCAAAACAACAATACTTTATCCTCAGCACTCTTTATTGACCTATCAAAAGCCTTTGATATGGTCAATCATCAACTTCTTTTCAGCATACTTAAGTCTTTCTCACTAGATACACAGGCTTTACAATGGTTTAAATCCTACTTTGAAAATAGGCAACAGGCTGTGCTTTGGGAAAATAATCTATCCTCTCACCTTCCTATTACCCTGGGAGCCCCCTAAGATTCTATCCTGGGCCTTCTCCTTTTCAATATTTTCATCAATGATCTTAATCTAATCATTCATCAAGCTACATGTATCCAATATGCTAATGACTCCACACGAATATGCTTGGCTACCTCTGTACCTCAACTTCAGGCCATTACCCAAACAATGCTTAACACAGTAGAAAACTGGTTCTTACAGCATAGCCTCCTCCTGAATCCTAAAAAGACAAAACTAATACTCTTCACTCCCACTCAAAGGTCCCCCACCCAATTGACTTCACAGTTATATCCAATGATGGCATTGTTATATCTCCCGACCCAACTACCATATTAGGGGTAAAAATAGACCATAATCTTAGCTTTGACACACATATTAACACAACAATAAAAACAGTAAACAGAAAATTAGGCTCCCTCTATAGGATTGAACCCGTCCTAACTCCAACAGCTAGAACAACTATTGCCCACACCCATTTAACTTCCACCCTTCTCTATGCCTCTCCCATCTATACCAACCTATCAAAAACAACCTTAACAAACTAGTTAACTCCTACAACAATATTGCCAGATTTTCTACTGGTTCCTCATATATAACTCACCACTGTCAAAACCTTAAGCAACTAGGATGGCTAGAACTTCATAACCAACTTCGGATGCAACAATTTATTATTGCCCATAAGATCCTCTATCTTCCTAAAAATACTCCAATACTTACTAGCCTTCTAACCCCCTACAGTAATTTGACAACCCTTCGCTCAGCCAATAAAGTACTAGTATCTACTGTCAAATCCAAAAATAAGGCCAGTGATTCTCTGTTCGCCAACACTGTTGGTAAATCCTGGAACCTGCTCCCCAAGGAACTCTCATCTCTCTCCTCAGCAAAACTGTTCAAAAAACAACTCAGCGAATACCTTAGTAACCACTTGTTATGCCCATGTAGTAGCCCAGACTAATCTTTCCACCACTTCTCTGAACCCTATCTACATAACCATTTGCAATTTAATTCCAACTCTCTCTTTGCCTTAGACAGTAGACCTACCTATACTAATTTTAGTCTTTGCAACTCTCTTGCATATGATCCTCTTCTAATTATGTGCTTGCATAGTTTGCTGCTTGCGGCATTAACTTGCTATCACATATAAATATCTATATAGACATTCTTTATATTTCTTATTGCATGCTACCTTAAAGTTGCTATGCTACTATAGGACAAATGGAATTACTCACTGCTAAACTCTGTACCTGGAGCTGCTATATTTGTTAGTGTGCTTTTCATTTCTTTTTCTTATTGGTGTGCCACTTTAAATGTATTTGTTGTTCAATTTCTTTCTTATTATCTGCTACTTTAATAGTAATTTTTGTCTATAAAACATTTGTATTCTTCACCTTAAAATACTACTGTACCTAAATGTGTTACATTTTTACTTATCTGTACCTGTAGTTTCTAATATTTTGCTTATGTGGAGCTTTTCTCTCCGGGCCTCTACTGAAAATGGACATATATCCAGTTAGACTAGCCCAGTCATCAAATGTAAAATAAATAAAATAAATAAATCACGGTTGCACAGGTAAAAACCACACTCTCCAAAGGCAAGAACACAGCATCCATGGGACCAGACAACATCCCAGGCTGCGTTCTACATGAACTACAGAACGAACTGGCATCCCACCTAAGTACCATGTTCAATCATAGCCTCACCTCAGGCTTTGTGCCCACTGAATGGCGCACAGCGATGGTTATCCCACTCCACAAGGGGGGAGCCACCACAGACCCCGGGAACTACCGCCCCATTAGCCTGATGAGCCTGGTCTGCAAGGCCATGGAACTTATAAAAAAAGACATTGGTAATCTCCAAACTCTGGACCCCACCCAGTTCAGGTTTGTAAAAGGCAGATCATGTTTCCTAAACCTGATATAGACTTCTTTGAAGCAGTCACCAAAGCCATAGATGATGGTAAAGTGGTTCACACAGCCTATCTAGATCTTGCCAAGGCTTTAAACACCATCCCCACTCTGGAATTATAGATAAACTCACTATGTCCCAAGATGGGTTGCCAAATGGCTCACTGACAGAACCCACACTGTGAAAGTAGCAGACTCCAAATCTGACTTCAGACCAGTGACAAGTGGAGTACCACAAGGTTCAATCCTGGGTCCTGTCCTGTTTGGTATCTACTTCTTTGAAGTACAGGCTAACACAGAAGGTCTTTGGCTAACAAAGTTTGCAGATGACTGCAAACTAGGAGCCATAATTGAAACTCCTAATGATGTGGACATCCTACAAAAGGGCCTCACTGAGACAGATGCCTGGTGTCAAAGCCATGGCCTCAAGCTCAATGCCAAAAAGTGTATTGTCATCCCCTTTGGTAAAAACTCTGTACCCATGAACTACAACATAAGCGGTAGTATACATAACACCGAAAGCGTGATAAGAGACCTTGGGACACAGGTGGAAAGTAGTCTCTTCTTTGATAATCACATCACCACAGTAGTCAGGAAATCCTTCTACGTGGCACACCTCATCACAAAAGGTTTCTCATCCAGAAAAAAAGGTCATTGTTCCCCTCTACTCATCACTCATTAGACCCATTATGGAGTACAATGCCCCTTTTGGTATGTACCTCACAAGACATCTACAACAACTGGAAAGGCCGCAGAAATACTTCACAAAGTGGATTACCGGCCTCAAACAGATGCCCTATGCAGACCGTCTCAAAAAAACTCCAGCTTTACTCCATCGCATATCGCCTACTCAGAGTTGATCTCTGCCTAACATACAAAGCTATGTCAAACCTAGAGCTGTTGGACATGCTCCACTTAAAGAAATCCCAATCCCTCTGAGCTACATGCTCTAGGGACCTAAACCTTGTCACCATAATAAACAGAACATGCCGGAGAGATAGATTCCTGTCCCAGAGACTTCCCCTACTGTGGAATAAACTACCTATCTATATCAAACAAAGCTCCTCATTAGCACTCTTTAAGAAAAATCTTGATGATTGGATGGGAAATAGGAAATTCACCCTGGGGATCACTTATGTGACTCTGCTCGACAGAGGCACAGGAAAATCATTTTCTTGGGTGGCAAAAGCCAGGGTACCTTTTTGGCTGGGCTTGTATAGGCCCCAGGGCCGACAGCCTAGTACCTACCTATGAACCTATGAACATTGAGCATTACTGTTGTCACTATCAGTCACATTGAGCATTACTGTTGTCACTATCAGTCACATTGAGCATTACTATTGCCACTATCAGTGACACTGAGCATTACTGTTGTTAAAATCTGTACTAACATATAACAATGACACTACATATCACAATTTGAAGCTAGTCACCTATGTCACATAAATGATCATTAAAATCCTGTAGCATCAGAAATATGAAAAAAACACCTACAGACAGACTGCTCAGTGGTCAGCACAGTGGTTATCATTGCCACAGGATCAGAATGACACAACAGGATGCACATTGGATTAACTGTTAGCTGATGGTTCACATTGTGGTCCTGACAGCCCCTGCCATGTTAGAAACACTCATCCCACAGGGCTTTACTGAGGAGCTGGATGTGGTGACATTATCATTTTGGGACACATTGTGGGTAAGAGCAGTACTGTGATGTGACAGTGTGGGCGTGACTGCTAGGCTCACAGTTGAGTGACCAACAGCAGATGTCTGTGCACATTGCAATACAGATGATAATGTCCAAGGGCCATATGTGGTTCTAATGAGAGGAAGTCTGCCTCTCCCCACTGGAGGTAATCTGCTTAGTATAGTTAGGGAACGTAACACCTGGTAAGTGCTTTGGCACTGCTCTATAACTGCTGTAAAAAGACTTTCAATGGAGGATCCAGCACATAACACAATATCATACTGTGCAGCCAATGCTGCCCTGACCTCTCCAAGTCTGCACCCATGACCTTCATGTAACACATACAGCTAGTGTGCTACATGATCAGTGGTATGGACATGTGCATGCAGGTCAAAGCCATTACTCCACTGTGAATGTTTCCATGCCTCTAACAGTAAGTGGATAACCTCTGACACACATTCATTCACATCAGCTAGAATCCCACATGTAGTCTAATGAACAGTATTGGACCATCATGGGATAGTCACCCTCATTACCGGGCTCTACATGGTACAGTGGGTCATGGTCATCATTGTGTCTGTCACCTGTGTGATGTGCTCATCTGCCTTTTGGTGTTTTTTTTTTCTACAACAAGGCTTGAGTAAAACTACCTAGATCTCTGACAGGATTATTATGGATACCTACCACACAGGCTAGAACCTCCACACTTGAGACACTTGAGACTTCCAGACTGTAAGCAATATCATCATGTTATTTTTAAATCTCTGATAAATTAACAGGTGATCTAAATCACTGATTTTTGAAGTGATTATAAGGCTTAAAAGGAGATTTTTTTGTGGTTCAAAAGGTGACAGTTATTTGCCTTAAAAGGGTGTTTTCTTCACCTCTATACTCGAGCTTTACTGGTACCATCATTTAGTACAGGAAGCCCATTGATAACTGCCACACCCAGGTGCTCAACAATAGCTGAATTTTTTGGTTTTGATAATATGTGCTTTTAGAACACCCAGGGAGCTGTGATGTCTCAGCTCAACTAGTTAAGCAAATGGCAAAGTAGCTATTATTCACCTATGTGTGGTTTCACATCCCAGTGCAACCTATTTTTGTAAAAATATCACTGGTGATTTATTTAAAATTGCACATCATTGGAATATCTATGTTTGTTTGGTAACATACAGTACAGGTTGTTACACATCTAGCATGGCCGTGGTACATTCATGCCAATAGTGCTTAAGCCACGGATAACTAGCCATTTCTCCCTTAGCTGCAAAGCTCCTAGAAACATCTTCCAGTATATTTCTAAATCTATGAATGCTGAGTAATACATACATTAGTAAGTTCTAAAGTATAACATTTGCAGCAGTCATTTATAATCCATGTCTTCTTTCATTAGTTTAGTGAATGTAAGAACAATGCAGGTCATCATGGCTGAAATATTTGTGAGTGTTGAAAACACAATGCAAGTACAAGAAGTGTGGATTTTTAATTCTTATACTGCCTTATGGCTGCAGGGTTAGCACTTTATGTGGAGACGTGTGATTGAACTGCATGGTTGTACCCTAAATCCTTTCATTGCTATTTATTTTTTGAGTACACTCTAATATATTTTTTTTTTTTTGCAACCTAGGACAGTTAAACTCAGTGTGCTGACACATGTTTTGGAAGATATCTTCCCAATTATGCATATCCTATTGACGAATACATATGGGAGATCTATAGTTGTTTGGTAAGTTATACATTAGAGATTTTACACATCTAGCATGGCTGCGGTGCATTGATACCTATATGGCTTAGGCTGAGGATTACTATGTATTTCTCTATTATCCAATCTGCAAAGTTTCTAGAAATACCATACTTCTGTTAATAATGATGTATTTTTAAATGCTAGGTAATATATACATATGCTACCTCTACAGTTTAAATTAAACATTCTGTTATAATCCATTACTTTTTTTTTCATTAACTGACCTACCTCAATTACATGTGTATTTTTAAATCCCACAGTTGAGCAATAATTCCTTTAATGGCTATTTATGTGTTTCAAGTGCAGATAAATGTTTTGCTTGCAAACTATGACAGCTGGAAATCTGAACTGTTATAACATGGGTTATTGCTGTGAGCAGTGTGATGATGTGCAGTCATGATTGCCGAGCTTTGTTGTTCAAATCCCACTACAGACATTAATTACATCTTGGGCTAGATGGAATATTATTACACAGGCATGCCTGACTTGCATGATATGTTTGTGAATGGTGGTGCTTTTGTTCCACTCTATTTGTCATATGTGTAACATATGTCATCAGTTCATGGTGTACAATGCAATTTGGATATATTACATACATTATGACATTAAATGTGTACAGCAGCTTTTGTAGAGGGCATATAACTGCACTTGTACTTTCCTTTTGCTTGTCATGTAATATATATACATAGCTTCACATATGGCTAATATGTGTATGTACATGTCAATACAAACACATGTGCACCTAAGCATATAGGTCTGTATATCAATATGTATGTATAAGCATATGTACACATATATATGTATTAAATTGTAATCATTCATATACAGGGACAGGCAGATTGTAATTTTGAGGTATCATACATCATAACAACCTAATAACTTCAGCTTATAATAACAGTGTATATTTATAGGTCTTTGCCCATATGGTCAGTTATATCTGTACATTTATACAATGTCATCTTAGACTGGCACATCTGTTAGTGTAGGTAATGCTTATCTGTCTATTCATGTTAGTAGGTTGTTTGACTTTCATCAAGCCTTGCCATCATAGTCAAGCTAAATTAGCTATTCAGGTCCAGTTCTGGTTTGTAGTGTGAATATAGGTGACAGCTGTAGGTTTGAATCTAGCTTCTTTCTGTTTGTCTACAGTAATCCTCAGGTGTGCACAATAATGAAAGTGACATATCATGTAAAATGTGATATTGAATGTCAATGATAGCTAACATTTAGTAATCACTATTTTTCACTGAACATAGCAGTCAGTATGTACCGAACTTAAGTAATCCTACTGTTGCTGTAATACGTCCTGTTTTCCTGTTTACAGCTGATGAAGACCAAGTGTTGTGCACAGGCTTGAGGAGAATCTGAGAGAGAGAGGTATGAGTTATCACTTTCCATCTTTATTTCTGTAGAAATACTACTAACATGTTTAAATCTACAGGTTTAAATATGTACTCTTATGGCATTTAGGCATGTTAATGTTTATATTAGACTTCCCATAATGCATCTCCAAGATTAACTGTAATACTTAGTGATTTCTTGTGAATAATGTTAATGTGTACATAATTTTAAGTGGATTGAGGTCTTAGGAGTTATCAGCCAGAGTTTTTTCTTAAACTGACAATGTGATGATTGTTGGCATAACCTAAATGAAAGGCATTTTTTAACTATCATATTGAGAGATCCTTAAATGTCTTGCTAATAAGTTGTTGCTACCATTTGAAATGTAAGAAATGACAAAATTGTATGTTATGGATAGGGAACCTGCTCTATGACTGAATGAGTGTCTGCTGTCTCAGCATCCGTAATGATACTTCTTGAGTTCTGCTTCTTTTGCAGTGTTGTATAACTTCACTGTGATGGTTTATTAAACACAGTATTGCATACCATATCCTGTCATTGTTACGCCACAAGCCTGTCATACTTTTATTCATTGTTGTACTGCAAGCCTATCATAGTTTTATTGTATGCCAGAGGTGCCGCATAGTATATTCATGATCATCATTACATTTTTTTAACTGTGCAGCTATATATATGGCAACATAATACAATGTAGACAATGACAGTAATAACTTGTGAGGGACAATTATACATGTGTGTGATATATACATACTTTCTAGTTATTACATGATGTTGCTATGCTTGTGATTGCTTTCAAATTTCAGTTCCAATTATATGGTGTTGTGATGTCACCCATTAACCATGTTGCATTGCTCATCTAATTTGTGTATACAGTTTAAGTGCGCCATTGCTTGCTAATATTACAATATATTTTAGACACAAATATTTTAATCATGGGATGTCAACATGACACATTATTTGTACATAATGCTACATTATAGTGGAGATTTAACTATCATATTGACACCTCAACATAAATGTGTGAAGCATATACTGAGTAATGAACAGGGGCCCATATTTATATAAAATTGCTTGTAAAGTATGTGATTGTGATTATGTATGGTCTATTTAATAATATGGTTTTGCTACAGCTCTGCTGTCAGTATTAAGCCTTTTAGAAATGTGCTCCATGTTAGAATAATGGAGTGTGGCATACTTGTCTTAAGATATACTGATATATATCTATATAAAAAGAAGTTATGTCTTGCCATAATGTTCTATTCATCTTTATTCATTCATTACTTATGGGTTTTGGTTCCATCCTCAGAACCAAATTGGCTGTTGTAACAAGCTCGTTCCAGCCAGAAAACTCTCAAGCTTAGCTTTACCCATAGTGCCCCTCTCCACATTACCTCAGATCGGGTTTTCCCATAAGGACAGGACAGAACAGAGACAGAAAGCAGAGGCTTTCTCTGAGTAATTTCCTTAGCATAGGAAAGGACTATATTTGAACCTCCAATAGTCTTTAGGAGGGGGGTTGTGGGAGGGTTGTAATGAATAAATGAAGATGAACAACATAAATGGAATGTTATATATGTTGTTAATTTTTATTCATTCCTTACTGATGGGACAGAGTCCCTAGCTACCTTGTTTCCTGGGAGGCCTTATGGAAGAATATTCCTGAGCACCATTGAACTAAAGGAGGCTCTCCCCCTGGAGACCAAATCCAATTTGTAATGCGTGATAAAAGTATGAGCTGAGGGCCATGTTGCTGCTGCACAAATGTCATGCATGGAAGCCCTAGCATGGAAAGCCACAGAAGTTGCCACTGATCTTGTGGAATGTGCTTTGATCTTAGATGGGATTGAGAATTTGTTAGTACGATACACAAAAGAAATGCAATCTCTCAACCATTTAGATAAGGTAACTTTGAATACTGATTTTCCCATTTTTCGGACCATAATAGGATATAAACAGCTGGCCAGATTTTCGAATGGATTTTGTTCTGTCAAGGTAAAAACTTAGTTGTCTGTGAAGATCGAGCAAATGCAAGGTATACTCGCCCTTATTAGAGTAGTTTGGGAAGAAGACTGGTAGATCAATTGTTTGGTTAATAGTTAGATCAGAGATAACCTTAGGCAAAAAGTAGGGATTAGTCTGAAGTGACACTCTGTCCCTATGGAAGATCAGGTAGAGACGTTTTGTGAATAAAGCTTGCAATTCTGAGATTCGTCCAGCTGAAGTAATGGCCACCAAGAACAAAGTTTTTCACAACAAAAATTTTAAGTCAAAGTCAGCTGCAGGTTCAAATGGAGGGCTGGTTAAGGTTTGGAGTACCAGAGTCAAGTCCCATGGCTCAATTGGCTGTTTAAAAGGTGGCCTGATATGTATAACACCCTTTAAAAAGGTTTTGCAGAGTTGGTGAGAAATTAAGGAGGAGCTTTCAACCTCATTATGGAAATTGGAGATTCCTGAAAGGCAGACTCAAATGGAAGAGGCTACAGCTCCAGATTCAAGGAGATTCAATAGATAATCCAAAATTATTGGTATTGGTACTGAAAAAGGATCAATTCCTTTATACGAGACCAATAAAAGAATCGTTTCCATTTACTGAGGTAAAGTTTCCTGGTGGATGGTTTATGAGAAGTCAGAAGAATGTGATGGACAGGGGAGGTAGGTTGCTTTGCCTGGCAATCAATGGAAGTGAAGAAACCAAGCTGTCAACTTGAGACTTGATACATTCGGATGCGTCAAACCCTGTGGATGTGACAGTTATTCCGGAGATGGATCCAGAATCCAGGGTTGACGTACTAAGTGAGGCCATAGGAAGGGAAACCAAATTTGTCGAGGCCAGTAGGGAGCAATTAGAATTACTCTGCTTTGCAACTGAAGAGCCTTCTTTAAGAATTGCTGGATCAGAGGAAGGGTAGAATAAGCATAAAGAAGTCCCGTGGGCCAGTCATGTAAAAGAGCATCTCTCGGGAACTCCCCCTGTGAAGGAATTAGGGCAAAGTAGCTGCTGCATTTGTGATTTGCAGTGGATGCAAATAGATCGCAGCAAGGCTGGCCCCAGCAGCTGAAAATCTTCACCTCCACAACTGTATTGAAAGACCATTCGTGAAGCAGGGGAATGCATATGCTCAATTTGTCTGCAATTACCTTGGAATCCCTGGGAATGTGCATTGATATCAGAAAGCAGTTGAAAGCTATTGCCCATTGCCAAATTCCATGGCTTCTCAACATAATGGGTAGGATCTGGTTCCACCTTGTTTGTTGATGTATCAGACTACTGACATGTTGTCGGACTGGAAGGCAATTGTTCCGGAAGGGAGAACAGACTGAAATGCTTGCAACTCTAGAAGCAGTACCCTCAGTTCTAGAACACTGATATGTAGATTGGCCTCCATGGAAGATGTCTTTCCCCTGAAAGTGCCCCCCCCACCTGATCAGGGAGGTGTTCATGGTCACTACAGCCCTGGAATGGGAAGGGGGGAAAGGGTCTACCCCATAGAATTTGTTCTGGCCTCATCCACCAAATTAGGTCTTGCTTGCATCGGTTGGTTGCCCTGATCTGGAATTACATGGGTAGGTCTAAGGGGGACCATTGTGTTAGCAGTAGCCACTGAAGAAGCCTCATGTGTAGTCTTGCCAATGGAACCATCGTAATGGAAGCTGCCATGGACCCTAATAGCTGGAGAACAGCTCAGACCAGTACTTTGTTTTGGTTGAGTATCTCTTGGAGCTGCGATCTGAATCTCTATAGTCTATGAAAGGGAAGGAAGACTCGACAAGACAGGTTATCAAACTTCGCCCCTATGAATTCCAGTCTTTGAGATGGAGTAAGCTTGTATTTTCCCTCATTCACTGTTATCCCTTGGTGATTCAGAAGCTGCCGGGTGTAGTGAATCACTGAAAGGAGTTGATGCTTGGTTGGGGCAGTGAAGAGCCAATCATCCAGATATGGAAACTCCCGAAATCCTTGTAGTCTCAAGTGAGCTATCACCACTGCTATGCATTTGGTGAACACTCTGGGGACTGTAGAGAGGCCAAAGGGCAGTGCTCAAAATTGGTAATGATTGGTTCCCAGCCAGACGTGGAGAAATCCTCTGGAGCATTTGTCCATTTTTAAATGGTAATACGCATCCTGAAGAGCACATCCAATTGCCCTTTCCCAAGAAAGGGAGAATAGACTGTACAGTGACCATCCGGAACTTTGCGTATTTGACAAATTTGTTTAGGATGCTGAGTCCAGAATTGGCCTCCATTCCCCTATTTTCTTTGGCTCTAAAAAGAAACTTGAGTAAAAGCTGGATTCTACTTGGTCTGGAGGGACTGTTTGGGTGACCCTTTCTGAAGCAGCTTTTGAATCTCTATAGCTGCAAATTCCCTTTGGCTGGGTGGAACATTGGGAATGCACCTTAAAGGCCTTCAGATAATATTGAATGGGATGTAATATCCTCTGGTCATTATCGTCTACACGCAGGAATCTGTGGTTATTTCTTGCCAGGCCAAGTGGTGCAAAGAGAAACATCCCGACTGCTTCCAGAGGCAAGCAATCAGTCCACTCTTCAGGACCGCTGATAGGGCTGTCCGGAAAAAGAACCCCTGGATCCCTGGTTATATGGACCCCATCTGCCTCTGAAGGGGCTTCTTCCAGATGAAGTCTCCCCTCTACCCTGGGGGGAAAACTCACCACATTTGTCACAGAAAAGACCTTGGGATTTTTTAACCATATTTTTCCACTCCTCTGATTCCTGGAAAAGGGTCACTGAGGTGTAGAAAAATGTACACATACAGCAGACAAGGTCTTACTATCCTTCTCACATCTGGCAAAGGTGTCTTTAACTTACAAGCCAAAGAGGGATGAGGGCTCAATGGGGGCATTTAGGAAGGAAGACTTGAAAGGATCCACAAAATCACACAGATGTATCCAGGCATGGTGTCTAGCTACAATGCCAGTGCCTGCTGCACTTGCCTCCCCTTTGGTTGAGTGCGAAATCAACCTCATGGACGAAATCAAGATGGACTCTAGGGTAGCAAGCTGTGAGGCAACTTTGTCCCGTACCTCATCAGAGACTGCTCCTGTAAGGGTTTCTGAGAGTTCTGAAATTATGTCTCTCTGAAGCTGAGTAAAATGTGCCAGATATTTCAGGGACTGAATAGCAAAGGTCACTGCAAAAAATACCCACTTCCCTAGTCTTTCTATTGCCCGAGACTCCCTGTTAGGGGGATGGGCAGCAGTGCTCTCTTTGGTGAGCTTTTTCTTAGTGGCCGCCGCCACAACCATAGCATCCACAAGAAGGCCCTTGGACCAGTGTGGGTTGTCCTCTAGTGGAGAAAGGATTTTATCCGGTCTACGGGGATAGGTTCAGTGGTATCAGGACTCTTCCATGTGCACTGCACAATCAGCTGGATGAGCTCAACTGCATATGGGGTCACCCAGGAGACAGAGGGCTGGGCCCAGAAAGCCAGCAAGAACACAGACTCCTCAGAGGAAGGGGTGCTGGACTTCCAATCGACATGTTGATTCAGGATCTTCAAGATGTCTGCAAAGGAGACATCATCAAGGGTCAACCATGGGAACTCTTCCTCCTCATCATAATCTGTATCTTCTGTCAAAGATTCTCTGGGGAACCAATATGTTTCCTCTTGCATGATCTCTTGCAAGGGACCTCTTTGAGAGGAGCATCAGAAGAGAAACCTGCAGAGGGGGAGCCTTGCTGAAGGGTGACTTATGGCTCCTGAGCCTGGTGTCCATGAGTATAGGGCTGTGACAGCTGTGGCTCAGAGGCAGGGCAGTGGCCAGTCTCCGACACCGGAGGTACTAACTGAGAGCCTGAAGAGGCCAGTGCCCTCTCCATTGCCTGGAAAGCATGTTCTCCCAAAGAGGAATGGGAGCCCGGAACCAAAAGGGACAAATTCAGAACTGGGAACACACCCAACCCTGAAGAACCCATCACCAAGGAAGGAGCCACGGGAGGAGATGGGTCTGTCGAAGCTACCAGGACCAAGGCAGATGTATGAAAGGATGACACCGTACCAGGGAACACGGTGCCTACAGGTCAATCTCAGTCCCAAGGAAGGCACAGCTCTGAAGACATTGTAGGCCAAAGGGTAGTCCCCCAGTACTTTGGCAAAATCTGCCACCAGTGCTGAAGAAGCTGGAACCGGGGTCAGTGTCGGTGATGAATGCTCCAAAACCAGTAAGAAGGTCAAAGGAGGAAAATGCTGTGGAATCCTTGGAGCAGAACCCTCAGCTTCGAATGGGAGGGAGGGTTTTGATGGGGTTGAAAAACCTCTGGCTGCTAACAGCTGTATTGTTGGCCATAAAAGGGGTCCACCAAGGGGGAGTACTTTGTCCTAGGATGTATATCTCCTTTCTGTACCAAGGCTAAAGGACCAGACTGAAGTACAAGCAAGGGGGAAGTGTCCAGATTCTGGATAACTATTGTTGACACAGAAAGGGTTGGTGCCGAAGTTGAAATTGTAGTTGTCGGTGTTGTGGCCGATGCAGTTCTCACTATATATATATGTATGTATATGTGTATATATATATATATATATATATATATATATATATATATATATATATATATATGGGTCACCCTCATTTCCTCGACAATTCATTTCACTGACAACCAAGTTAGCAGGCCCAATTCACTGAAACTTCATTTCACCAACACTTCATTTCACTGACACTCATTTCATCGACAATGATATATGGCCTATTCCCCACTGTACAGGGACCCTGGAGTTAGGATATATAGTAAGAGGGGGTGGAGGGTGAAGCCCCCGACATATCATAAACATTTTACAGTATACAGATGCATTCTTACAAGTGCAATGAATAACTATTTCCAAAAAAACCTTATAGAACCCCAGTATGTGGGGGGCTTCGCCCCTCACAGTCCCACTTACTATATATTCTAACTCCAGGGTCGCTCTGCAGTAGGGAATAGGCCATATATCATTGTTGACGAAATGAGTGTCAGTGAAATGAAGTGTCAGTGAAATGAGGTTTCAGTGAATTGGGCCTGCCAAAGAAGCAGAGGATGGTGCCGATGTAACTAGTTGAACCAGAACCGAGGTTGGAGCCAAGGTTGCTGATTTAGGCCTTGGGTCTTGGAGCCAATGTATGTAACAATTTTGAGACCTTATATCTTGGTTCAGATAGTTTAGACTCATGAGGGGATGAGTGTAAGGACTTGCTCCTTTTTTTTGTTCTGCCCTGGAGGTGGTGAGACCGCCAACTCAGAAATAGCCTCCGCGAATGGAGATTTTAACATCCCGGCTAACATTCATTTATTTTTATGCTCCGCCATCATGCAGGAGCTGAAACCTTTACAGATCTCACAATGGGGCTCTCAAAAAGGTGAGGCACCCCCAACAAGAAAGAGAAATTTAGTAATAATTTTTGTCACTTAGCTGAGAACCTGGTCTGGCACAGATCTGAGGTAATGTGAAGAGGGGCACTATGGGTAAAGCGAGAGTTTTCTGGCTGGCATGAGCTTTTTACAACAGTCGACTCAGTTCCAAGGACAGAACCAAAACCCATCAGTAAGGAATGAATGAAGATTAACAACATCAGATATGTCTGTTAGCTGTACACAAACGAGATTTACATGCATACTGAAAGCTGATGTGCCAGTAAATGTAGAAGTAATAACAAAAGCATGTCTGATAAACTGAGTACTGCATGCCATGTAATGTAATGGAGTAACATAATGACAATGTATGATGGATGTATAAATAAATGTTACAGGCAAAATCTAATGACCATTGTGGTGTCACAACAAATGTACTACACTGTGATATAACTTCAGCAATCATTTCACATATCTTGTCTCATAAGTTTCCATGTTGTTACTTATATATGGCACACTCTCATTACACTTATGTTGGTGCACATCTAACTGTGTTTTATTACAGACATGTTTGGCATATAACTGTGATGTACATTATACAGCATTGTGTATATTAGTATGAACTGGATTTATGCCTTACATCACATTGGCATTAGAAATGGAGACAGTAGTGTAATATCATGTACATAATAGTTACAACATGAAGATTGTATACATTTGTATGATGTTTTATTTATTCATCAATTTTAGGTTAATACCTATAATGTATTTGTACTTTTTTTCCCTGTGTTAAACTTTAACAGAGCATGGGACTCATGCTGATTCACCAATCTGATGCCAACAATGTGCAGGACCTCTGCCAGATGAGTTGGACTGCGTGGACCAAGATGATGACCGTGACTGGAATGATAGTGATGATGACAGACTGGGATCTGATGTGCTAATAGTCTTATAGCTCAGCATTAAAGATATCCACATCAGGCAGATGATTTTTAAAACCTGATCCAGGATGTGGATCAGATGCAGATGAGAGACCCGATGGGCAATTTTTTTTTAAGACATGGCCTGTGCAATGTACGACTACTTCCAAGAGATTACTCGAGAGATCTTTTGTAATGGTCAACCTCATCAGGGTGGTCCCACAGGAAGATAAGTATTGTCTGTGTGATCCACTTTTGTACTGCTCCCACTGTGCTGCTTTCCATATTCAAATATGTACTGTCTAAGCACACCTGTACCTGCATCCCATATTACTGTCATACTTTTATATTATAGATCATAATGTACACTACACACATCATGCCATATGTGGCTTTATCCTGCTGCTACAGTATGACACATTAACAAATGACATACAAGCTGTGTGTATGTTTACTCCTATAGATGCAGTGCAGCATAATATTATATCCGGTACACTCTGGACCTATATGTAACAGATATGACTGTTGCAGTTAGCATAGTGTGAGTGTGACATGATTGTTCCTGCTTGTTTGTTCCTTTATATACTTAGGAGGGATGACAGCAACTCACATACAACATTATTCCCATTCTTCACACATAACACAGTGAGGTTGGTCAACTGTCTTTATTTGTACATTATCTGTATGTATGCATTGTACCCATGTGTGTATTGGTTGTTGCTGTCTTGTGTCTGTTCAACATGACATGTCATTAATTTTAAAATTGATGTCAGATTCTTGGGTCATGTGGGCCCACTGGCACAATGACCTTGTGTGTGGTATATACTGATAAATACTGTGCCATTGTTTTAGAGTAATATACCTGCTACATATGAACATGTACCCCTGACATACTGCATTGACATTCATTGGTCGATTATTGAATATATGAAGGTTATGCTTTGTTTAGCATCATTTATGGCTTTCTTGTTTGTCCATATCTTGCATATGTCAATAGCCAGTCTTTTGACCTATTTTAGAACATGCATACACATATTTGCTTACACATTAATGTGTATGTATTTGCAGTACTTATGCACTGATTTACATGGATGTACATGTGCATAGCCATAATATGAGTGGCACACAACTGCCCTTGTAATAAGTGACTGGTTACGTGTACATATTCTATTTTTCTGTGCTGTGCTTATATCTTTGATCAGTCCTACAAATGTACAGTGATATTTATATCAGTAACAGTGATTGTGCCACCTGTTTTATTAGGTTTGCATGGCAGTATATATGTGTATGTGATACTCAGTACTATTTTTGTTGTGTATCTATGCAATTTGCTGTTTAATTGTTGCACATTACAGTGTTGTGTGTGTCATTAGCACACAGACATGTTTATAGCCATCCTCAACGTAGTTTGCTTATGTGTCAGATGTTGGACATTTGCTTCAATTTACTCTGGGAGGACTTGCAGTCCATCTTGTGTTGTGGACACAGCCATGTGCACTGTACCCTTAAATAGGGTTGTCCTGCTTTATTCTATGCCTACTTTCTCTTGCAGGCATTTTCTCACTAATATTGGCCTGTGTTGTTCATCTCCCTTCCACATTATAGCTTTTATCCATATGTTTGACATATACATGGCATATCTTACATGTTTGTTTCCCTTCCTGTAAGGTATCATCATTGTCATGTAGGTGTACTGATACAATATTACCTCATGCCACCATGATGGCATCGTACAAATACAAGGCATATGCACACAAGGTGTTGGCAATTGAGTAAACTCCATTATTGTTTATGTTGTACCTGTGTGTTTTGCATTATCCAGCATTTTTATGCTCCCTGCCTATGCACAATCTTGCTTTCCTTAACTTGCATAAATCATATATGTATCACCATTTACTATGTATTCCATGTCATTAGTGTGGATATATATCTGATGAACCTTATTTCTGTTTGGATTAGGTTATGTCACTGCATGTCACGCATATACATTGTATACCTGACAACCTATCTGTTTGACCTTGGCATGGCATATGTCTTTGACATATGGATCCCATTTTTCCTCCTTTTGTGGTGTGTACACTTCGTTTATTACACAGCCACATTAAAGTCTTGTTGTACTGCTGTTTGTCACTGTGTTTGGTTGTTTGCCTTTTGCATGCAGGGTCAGAGGTTCTAATCTATCCTCCACTTATCGGTGCCTGCCTTTGCTCATCCTTTCTGTTTCTTGGCTTACACTTGCACTGCTGACAGCCTAGTGGATAATTGTATTAGATGTTCAATGTTTATGAAACAATGGCACTCCCCATTTAGTGCTCTCCAGTACACACCTACCATTCATTATACTCATTCTGTTTTGACTATCATACAGTTTGCAGCCTCTCAGCATGCAGTCAAACTCTGTTTGACAATTTTTATTCAGCCATGTTGTTTAGACCTCTCAACTGTCCCTGATTTTGAGTTAAATTTTAGCTCTGCCCCTTTTAATCCCTCTTAACACTGGTACCCTTTGGACAAAAGTTGGTGAGTTATACTTAATAAATAATGACAATAATTAGGAACTAAACACTTATTTTACTTCAGGAAATGTATATTAATTCATATTCTCCAATAATGTTGATGTCTCAAGTTAATAGAACTAATATTTTAAAAGTGTCCCTGATTGTCCCTGATTCTATTGAGATTTGTCCCTAATTGGTTGAGAGCTAGTCTGTATGTGTACTATCTGTGTACCTTACCTCACCTTTATGTATATTTCCAACCTTTGCCAGTCATGTCTTCTATTTGTTTTTTGATTATACCTGCTCTTTTGCCCTACTCCACTTTTTGAATATTTTCCACTTCTTCTATTCTCCAAAAAACAAACAAACAAAAAAGGGGGCTTATTCATACCAAAGAAAATTGCCCATGCCCCTCTACCTTTCTGTCTCTCTGACCTCCCTATTCCATCATCCCTCTTGTGTGTCCGTATTCTTCATCCTCACCCCATATCTCCTTTTCTATCACCCTGTTTCCTTGGATGTGTGTGTTACTTGTGTTCCCCATGTGTGTCCTCTACCCATTGTCAGGTATTGTTTTCCATGGCAAAATGGCCATGATTTCCCTTTGCCTTACTTAATCAATTTTTTTTATAAGAATTTTTGTGGATTATGTTGTATTCTGCAAATTCTGAACAATGTATTTATATAAGTCCATCTGCATATTATGGTGATATCCTAATTGTTTGCAGATTTCTCTCACTTTTTGGACATAACAACTGATGCACATCCGTCTTCATTTAGTACATTCCACCTATTACTGAAACTTCCATTGAGCTTGTTTACCACTCTTAGACGTGCATTGGAAAGCACGTGTATATCTTACTTTACAAATGAGTTTTCCTGGAATACAACTTTCACATTACTGCTTGTGGCTGTGCTGACATCGCTGATTATGTCTGCTTTGCACTGAGTTATTCTCTGCAGACTGAGGCATATTTACATATTAATTGTAACTGCAATTCTTGAATGGAACTTGGCACACTCTGTCAGATTTCACAAACTTTATGGAATCCAACTTAAGACTTCTGTACTGCCTTCCTGTTGGTTTCTTTCTGTTACTTGCCTTTGCATGCAAGCATACCACAGTTCATTTAATTATTTATTGTAATTAGTCGTATTACTGTATTGTACTGAGTACAATAAATACACGGAGGCAAATGTTTGAGTTGATAGGCTATACTATTATATTCTCCTTTTGGTTCTACAAGCAAGCAATACAAATATGTCAGCTCTCTGTAGCAAATTCCCAAAGCTTGTTTATGCACAGTTACATTTATACCAGAAGGTCTGCTATTTTTCTCAAAGTCTGATGTAATACAGGTTTTTCTTTGTATAACAGTTTTTCTTTCTTCTTCTAATTTATGATTTGTCCTTGATTCTTTGGCCCAGGAAATTCAGTCTTGCATTATCTGAAACTTAGTGTTCCAGCACTATCTTGCTTGTGTTCCGGCTTTATCTTGCTTGAAGTTACTTTGATGTACTTTTAGCTGCCATCTGCGTAGCTATTTTACAAACTTTGTTTCTCAATAACATATTTTTTTACATTGATGCCAAAATTTAACTAAGCTATATATGCTTGCCAGCACACTTACTGTTTTTCTAATTTCTCAGCATTTTATACTATTGTTTCTAAATTAACCCTTTATATGTCATATCATTTTTGCAGCTTTTTATTCAAGCTAATAATGTAAGCAACAGTTTGAAAAGACAGTGTATACTAAATTCTTTCTGTTCCCCATTTTTTTTTATTTATTTGCGGAACGGACTAAACTTCGGTTAAAGAAAAGACTGCATTTGTTTCTTTAGCATTGCTATTTACAGCATTTATGACTGCAAATATTTACAATTATAACTTGTTGAGTTATAGCAACTCTTGATAACCTTCAGTATATAAAACAATTTTAAGCTGTCATTATTATTATGACCCCTAAAACTATCAAAACAGGATGTATTAACCCATTTAGCAATTTGGTTCCAGATGATGACCATCCTGTAATTATGTCCCACCAATTATGGGCAGTGTCCGCTTTTATTTTTGTTTTTTACTATTAACACTGGGTTATTTGAAACCACACATACAAACTGTGGTGCCACTTTAACAAACATTTTGAAATTTGAAGGTAATACTGTCCATTTACACAACATTTTGTTTGTTTGTTTGTGTCTTTCGGCTTTTCCCAGTTAGGGGTCGCCACAGCGGAACTCTGGTCCGCTAATGATTGGTAGTTAATTTTTACGTGCCGAATTACCAGCCCTGATGCACAACCTTCAATGAAGGTATGCCCATTCACGCATATCTCCATGCAGATGATGCTCTAGCTGTGAATCGAACCGGACAGCATCTTACTGTGAGGCGACAACGCTACACAACATTTTGTTTAATTTACAAATTTAGATACATTAGTATTAAATTGTAATCTGTCTATTAAAGATACTTGTGATAACTTAACTAAATAGTAAGATTTCATTGTGCTTGTAAATGTACAATCTGTGAGATATTTTTATCTACTAGTTTTCATACCAAGCTCTTTTAAAACTGCATTTGGTAGCTTTACAACTTGGGGATGTAATATTGGTGTGCAATATTGTTTTTTTGGTATTGTTGTCCTATCATGGTACAAGTGGATGGTATTTTTACCCCTTGATCTGTATGAAGTACTGGCTTATTACCCAGAATGGTAAGTATTCCAACCCATGGTCCTTTTCCATGTATCTTTGTGCTATTTGTACAAATAAATAGAGTATTGGTAGAAATTATACCTGTTTTTTCCCCTGTCAAATTTATTTTTATTTTTGTGTTAATAATAACACACTGTGACTTTTTTTATGGCCTCCCTTGTCAGAATTGTTACATCTTTAGGGGGTAATGTACAGCATTTAATAGAGACTGAGCTGTTTACTGAAATGTTTATGTCAGTCTTTGATTTTTTTTCCTACCTTTATGTATGCCTGACCTTGTTTAGCTAACCATGCTGTTATATTTGTGTTAAATGTTATCCTCCCCAACGTACATGCTGTATGCTTTTTGCAACTGAAATTATCTTGTGATCTATTTTGTGTAGCATTTTCCCAACTTAGTGTCATTTGTGAAATGTTGTAATAAACAACCCTGATGCCCTCTGTTTGGCATTTTACCAAAAGGAGTCCACTAAGTACAATACTTACAATAACAATCTCATTTTTATGTTTATTAAAACTTGTTTGTCCTAACAACCTTTTTGGGACTGCTTTTAATAAACTTTGCACAACGCTTGGCATTTAGTCTTGTACGTTGTTTAAAAAAAAACAGAAACATAAACTTTATTGAGCATCTGCTCCCCCTTCTTTTAAAAGCGATGCATTTTGCTGCTGATCACTATAAACAATGACTCTCTTTTGATCCCTGTGAATTAGCAAGGTCTTGTTTTTTTTTACTTTATTTGACCTTATAGACCAAAGGCCCTATTTGTTCTGTTACTTAATCACACTGTTTTATGATGTCTTTTAACCATTTTTGATGTTGTGCTACCTTTAACAAAGGTTTGTTATGTCCAATCTCTGGATCAAAAGGTAGTTGTGTGGGCATTTTTTTTTTTTTTGCCTGTCATGATTTTAAATAGTGAAATCCCTGGCTTGCTGTTTGGGGTAGCTTTTACCTCTAACAAAATTCCTGGCAAATGTTGCACCCATGTAGTATTTTTTAACTAAGTTTTATTTATGAAATATTGTAATTCCCTCTGTTTTGATGTTTAGTATGATGCAAATGAAATGCAGATGTCTGTGTTGAATGCTGCATGCCTTATCTTGCAGCTGCATTTTTATTTATAGTCCTTAAAGCATGTTTTAGACACTGACCTTTCAGCTTGTCTCAAGCTGTACCTGACTTTGTTACATCGCATGGATGAATGCTGCTTTATTTATTTGATTCCTTCCTTTTAGCTAAGACCATTTTAACCCTTTAATACATGTATGCTAGTATACAGAAATACATGTATTTAACCGACTATATTATTTTTACATATATTATAGCAACAGATGTGTATATACATCTAACTAACAAACAGATGTGCACATGCAGTTATACATTTTTAAACCTATCACTGTATAAATTCCCTCTGTTTTATTTTAAATGCAAAAATGTTTATATTAGTAGAAACACATTGGGAAACAAAACCTTTTAACACAATGATGCCAACCATTATAGGTTCATAGGTTTATAGGTTCATAGGTTCATACTAGGCTATCTGTCCTGGGGCAATTATAAGCCTAGCCCGATTCTGTATGGCTTACGCCACCCCTTGATTTG